>NC_080704.1:142745210-143348103 GCF_030445035.2 Dasypus novemcinctus | reverse complement strand
AAGTGATTAGAACAGAGGAAACAACAAAGATTAGAGATAAAAGAAATTTTAAGAAAAAAAAACAATAGAATGAACAAAATCGAAAGTTGATTCTATGAAAAGATTGATAAAATTAACAAAATTTTAGCTTGATTGGCAAAGAATAAAGGAGAGAAGATATACAAATAATGATAATCAGAAATTAAAAGGACATTACTGCTAACACATTTGAAATGAAAGAAATATAGGATGATATTATGAACAAATGGATGCAAATAAAGCTAGATGAAATGGACAGATTCTTAGAAACACACTACCTCCCTTAACTAAGGAAGAAATAGACCATCTCAACAAATCAGTTACTATTAAAGAGATTGAATCAGCAATCGAAAACCACACAACAAAGTAAAACCCAGGACAGGATGACTTCACAGCAGAATTCTACCAAATATTTGAAGAAGACTTAAGTCCAATTATGTTCAAAATCTACCAAAAATACTCCAAAAATATTGAACTGCTCTAATATTGATTGCAGTGATAAATGGAAAATCTTTGATTATAACCAAACCACTGAATATCACTTTAGATGGATTTATATAGTACGCAAACATTTTTCAATAAACTTGCTTTCAAAATTACATTTGAGGAATTCTTCTCTGATTCATTCTACATGGCCAAGAGAACCTTCTTAACAAATACAGATAACAGTACAAGTAAACTACAGACCAATCTCTCTATCGAAAATTGATATAAAAATCCTCAACGAAATACTAACAAACCAAATCCAACACAATATTAAAGTAATTATGCACAAAGATTGTGACTGTTTGAAGTTGTATAGACCCCATAAAAGTATGTTCTTAAATTTAATTCATTCTTGTGGATGTGCACACATTGTAAGTAAAATCTTTCGGTGACTAGGATCTTATCCTTTTTTTATATTAAATTGTTTTTTTTAAGGTACATAGATCACAAAGCATGTTACATTAAAATTATAGGGACATGGCTGTGGCTCAATCTATCATATTCCCATCTACTATGTTGGAATTCCTGGGTTCATGCCCCAGGGCCTCCTTGTGAAGGCAAGCTGGAACATGCCCACGGAGAGTGGATGGCCTACTCCCATGGAGAGTGCACCCACGGAGAGCTGGTGGAGCAAGATGATGCAACAAAGGGAGAAAAGCAGACACAGAAGAACACGCAGTGAATGGACACAGATAGAAGATAGCAAGGAAACCACAAGGAGGGGATAAATAAATAATAAAAAATCATATATATATATATTTAAAAGAGTTCCCCACATTAAGATGTGGCTTACCACATTCAGGGTTAGTCTTAGTCCTTTTGCCCTAGTCCTCCATAACATTAAGAAATTCAGTGAAAGACAGAGAAAGCCATGGAAGCAAGAAGCTGCAAGCAAGGAAATATGGAATAGAATGTAAGAATCATGCAAATGCCTCCATGTGCATTGCCATGTGACAGAGGAGCCCAGAATCATCAGCAGCCAATTTTGAGGATAAAGCGTAGCCTTGATGACTTAACTTGAAAATTTTTCACAGCCTCAAAACTATAAGCTTATAAACAAACTCCCATTGTGAAAAGCCACCACTTTTTATGGTATCTACTTGAGGAGCTTTAGCAAACTAGAACAATGATCAAGGGGGATTTATCTCGTGTGCAAAGTTAGTTTACGAAAAGACATCACTTAGTATGATAAAATATGTTAAGAAAATGAAAGAGAAAACCCACATTATAAAATGAATTAAGAAGAATAAACTTGTAAGTCTGAAAACTCTTCATATAAAACATATTATATAAAATATATTATATAGTCACAGTAATCAAAAGAGCATTGCACTGTTGCAAGGACAGAAATACAAATCAATGAAATCATATTGAGAGCTCGGATAACTATTTCAACATTTATAACCATCTGACCTTTGACAATGGGGCAAAGATCATGCAGTTCAGGAGAATGGTCTCTTCAACACTTGGAGTTGGAAAATTGGATTTGGATTGGCAAAAAAATGTGGGGACCCATACCTAACACCTTATACAAAAATCAATGCAAAATGTATCTGAGACCCAAACATAAGATCTCAAACTATAAAACTCTTAGAACAAAACCTAGGGAATAATTTTTAGGACCTTTTGTAAGGCAATGGCTTACAGAATTTACAACCAAAACAAAAGCGACAAAAGAAAATGCAGGTAAATGGGGCCTTATCAAAATGAAAAATTTTGCACATCAAAAGTTTTTTAACGTGAAAGTAAAACAAAAACCTACACAATGAGAGAAAATATTTGGAAACGACATATCCAATAAATGTCTAATATCCAGAAAATATAAAGAAATCATTCAAATGAAAACAAAAAGACAAACAACTAAAAAAATGAGCAAACCTCTTGAATAGGCAACTTCAAAAAAGAGATACAAATGTCAAAAAGCACATGAAATGATGCTCAACATCAGTAGTCATCAAAGAAATGCAAATCAAATTTGCAATTAGATTACATTTCACATCCATTAGAATGGGTGTTTAGTTTACACAAGGCTGCCCATACAAAGTACAAGAAATGGGTTGGCTTTTATAGTTTCAATTAAGCTAAAATATTTACCTATATTTATTTAGGTAAATAATTACTTAGTGAATGTTATGTAATGTTAAAGTTCAGAAATCAAGAAATATCCAAATCATAGCACTGGCAGAGAAACTTTTGCACCAAATTCAGCTACTGTTGATCATTGTGTCCTACCATGTGGAGGTTAGGGAAGACAGCAGATCTGTCTTTCTCTCTACTTTCTCCTTGGACTCAATAGTGGCTAACCAATCATCTCTCTCTAGGCCTCGGTTCCTTCAGCCTCTTAGAGCTTCTCTCCTTGAGCTCAGCTGTGAGAAAACCTGAAGTCCTTTCTCTAACATGGCCAGATAAATATGACAGCTTCCTTTCTCTATTTGTCTCCCTCTATCTCTGTCTCTGTTTATATCAGACAGAGTAAGAGTGTGGTGCCCCAAGATGGCTGCTCATGTCTCACTAATGTATTCCTATCAAAAGCAACCTTAGCAGGTCTTCTGAAGTGAATCTAATGCATTCAAAATATACCGCACCCACAGGAACAGATCAGTTTAAGAGCATAATCTTTTTAGATTCACAAAATTAAAATTTTCACAGCTGCTATTTAATTAAAATACAGAAAATAAGTGCTGGAGAGAAGGTGGTAATATAGGAACACTCATTATTTTCTGAAGATGATGTAAAATGTTGCAGCCCCTGTAGAAGAAAATTTGGCTGTTCGTCAGAAAGCTTTGTAAAGAAACACAATATGAACCTGGAATCCCACTACTCATTATATACTCAAATGAATTGAAAGAACTCAAACTGATAATTGCAGACAAATGTTCATACTGGCAATATTCACAATTGCCCACAGAAGGAAGCAACTCAAATGTCCATCAACTGATAAATGGGTTAAAAATATGGTATATACATACAAAGGAATATTATTCAGTTGTAAGTTAGAATTAAGTGCTGATACATGTGACAACATGGATGAACCTTGAAGACAATATGTTGCATGAAATAAAACAGACATAAAAGTACAAATATTCTATTATCTTACTGATTTGAAACAAATAAAGTAAGTAAATGCATAGAGTCAGTGTTTGGCATAAAGAATATGGGGGGCCAGTGTGGATGTGGGAAATGGGAATTTAAGGCTTAAAATGTATAAGGTTTCTATTTGGAAAGATCAAATTGTTTTGGTATTGGGTGCTGGTGATGATAGTGCAACATTGCCAATGTAGGTAACAGCACTGAAATATATACCTGAATGTGATTAATATGGGGAATATAAAATTTTATATACATTAACAGGTTAAATATTTTTGATCCTGAGAACAACTCTATAGAAACAGTTAACCACAAGTTAAACTATGGTCTATAGTTTATAGTACATTTTTCAATTATGCTATTATCATTTTTAACAAATTTTCCACACCAATGCAAGGTCTTCATGACAAAAAGTGAAAGGAGTGGAAGAATTAAATGAAGTACTGACCAAATCATCCTCAGAAAGAGAAACCGCATTATTGCCAAATTCTTAAATGTAGGTTTGGTATTTTGTTATTCACAATAGAAGATACAGGAAATGGGCTTGAATACAGAGTTAGTGACATGGAAAGTAGCAGTGTTATAGAAGTTTATTTCTGGAGTAGGGAATAAAGTATAGGGTGTTCTTCTCAAACGTTTATGTAATATTGCATATTTAAGCATGTATGTGAACCCAAAGCAAATATCATAAATTCTCATAATAAAAATGTTATAAATAATGTCTTATCACTATATGAGAAATCTGAAATTAATAGTAAAACATATTCATTTGTTTTAATGTAAAAAAATAGGGAAGTGCCTATACCAAAAAATTGAGTTCATGTGAAAATTAAAATAAAAAATATTAGACAATTTTTGGAGGGTAGAGAATATAATGATATAATTTAAAGATTTCCTGAAAAGTAATGATATTGAAAGCAGTCTACATGAAAATATATGTGATATATTTAAAGCATTGATTACAAGATCATACTTCTAAACAACTATATGTACAAGTGAAAGAATGAAAATATGTAAATTAAATCATAAAATTAAAAATATATTAAAAAGAAAAATCAAACATAAAAAGGAAATAATAAATATAACAACAGAAATAAATGAAGTAGAGACAATCACAGCATACTAAATTAATAAAACAAATTATTTCTTTTACCGATTCAACAAAATAATCATGCCACTAGCAAATTTAATCTAGTAAAATGGAAGAAAGAAAAATTATAAAAATCATGTATAAAACATAATTAGTAATGATTAATAAAGAAATAGTGACACTTGATACAGAAGGTTTTTTTAAAGAAGATGGCTATTAAACATCACTAATTAAATTAGGAAAACTAGGTAATATGGATAAATGCTTAGGCAAATATAATGTGCCAATATTGACCTTGGAAGAGATAGAAATATAAAGAGGTCAATTTCCAGAGGAAAAATTAGACAAATTGATGAGGGATCTACTCCATTCAAAAACCATCAGAAACTGATGAGTTCAAAGTTGCACTTCTACTAACTTTAGAGATCAGATGATTCCAAAGCTATTTAATTTCTTTCAAAACAGAAGATTAAGGACATTTTCAATATTCTTAATTTAAACAAGAAAAGACAACTAAAAGTGTAAAAAGATATCACACAATCATCAGAGGCCATTATCACCTATGAATATCAGCACAGCATTCCTAATTAAATATACTAAATAGATTCCAACAGTTCATTAAGAAATTAATACTAAAATAATCAATCAGAACTTATAACAACAATGAAAATATGGTTCAATATTAAGAAGTCTTTTAATATTATAACTTATATGTTAAGTAGTATATTGTTTGAAAATAAAGATATGAGTTATTAAATAATTTTGTAAACCCAAGAATGACTATGAAAGTATTTGCATATACAGAAAATAAATCAATAGTAGGGATAAAATACAATAACTAAAAATACTCCATTAATCTATTTTTTCAGAATAAATTTTATTGAAATACTTTCATAAGCCATACAATCCATCTCGTGTGTAAAATGAATGCCATTTGGTATAAACACAGAGTTGTGCATTCATTACTTCAATATGTATTCCAGCATTTTCAGTACTCCAAAAAGCAAACAAAACCCCTACCCTTCATTAGTCATCTCTCAATATCTCTATTTTCCCTCTGTGATATATGAGTGTTAATATATTTCCATCTCTATATTTTTTTTGTATTTACATTATGTATAGAGGGAGTCAAACAATACGTAGTACTTTTTGACTAGTTTCTATCACTTGGTATACTTCCATTTTTACATTGATGCCTGTCTTTACCTGTGATTAGTGTGTTGAATTCTTACATGCTTTGTAGAATCAGTGTATGTTGTTTGTGCCTTTCTAGGAATATTTTTCCCATTTCATCAAGGTTATGTAATTTGTTAGCATTCAGTTTCTCAAAATGGAACAAAGCACAACATACATCAATGAGAATAAATCTGAGTAGACCTACTCCAAGACACATACTCTTCAGAATATCAAATGCCAAAGATAAAGAAAAAATTCTGAAGGAAGTAAGAGAGAAGTGAATGATCACATGTAAGGAACACCCAAGAAGATTCAGTAGAGATATCTCATCAGAAACCATGGAATTTAGAAAAGAGTGGTATGATATATTAAAATACTGATAAAGAAAAACTGCCAGAAAATTGGCCTTCAAATATGAAGATGATTTTAAAATATTCACAGATAAACAGAAACTAAGAGAGTTTGTAAACCAGAAGATGGCTCCACAGAAAATACCAAAAGAAGTTTTGCAGCACAAAAGGGAAATTAAGAAAAGAGAAGGTTGGAAGAGCATATAGAAGAGAAGAATATCAGAAAAAAATTAAACAAAAGCGTTAAAAGACAATAAAAATATGTCATATCAAACCCAAATGATAAAATGATAGAAGTAATGCCTTTATAGTAATAAAATTGTATGTTAATGGATTAAACTCCACAGTCAAAAAATACAGGCTCATAGAATGGGGAAAAAAGTACCATCCATATGTTGTCTATAAGAGACTCACTTTAGACCTGATGTTACCAATAGGCTGAAAGTGAATGTTTGGAAAAAGATAATATATACAAACACTAACCAAAACAGAGCAAGGGTAGTTATACTAATGTTGGACAAACTATCTTTAAATGTATAAAAAAGAAATGTGTTACAGTAAGTCATTATGTATTAATAATAGGGATAACTTACCAGAAAGGAATAAAAGTCATAAATATCTATGCAATTAACCAGGGTGCTCCAAAACACATGATGTCCATTCTGGCATATCTGAAAGGAAAATTGGATGTCCCTAATGGTTGGAGATTACAACATAATACTCATATCAATAGATAGAATTAGACAAAGGATCAATAAGTAAACAGAGAACTTGAAGAATACAATAACAGTGCTAGACATATCAGAAATAAACAGAACAATAAACCTCAAATCAACAGGACATGTATTCTTCTCAAGTGCTTATGGATTTTTCTTCAATATAGATCACATGTTAAATCACAAAATAGGTCTCTAGAAATTTAAAAGGTTAGAATTATACAAACCACCTTCAGTCCTCATAATGGAAAATACCTGGAAATTATTAATAGGTAGAAAATAGGAAAATTCACAAATATATGAAGGCTAAACAACACACCCCTAAATAATCAGTGGGTCAAAGAAGAAATTGAAAGATAAATTAATAAATATGTTGAGATGAAAGAAAATGAGGACCCAATTTATCAAGGCTTGTGGGTACCATGAAAGCACTGCTGAGAGACAAATTTATGGGCCTAAAAGTCCATATTGAAAAGAAAAAACACTAAAATTGTATACCTAACTGAAGACTTGGAAGAACTAGAAAAAGAAGAGTAAACCAATACTAAAGCAAACAGAAAGAAACAACTGACAAAGGTTAGAGCAGAAATAAATGAAATTGAGAAAATAATTAATATAGAAAATCAACAAAGCTAAAATTGATTCTATGAGAAGATCAACAAATTGAGAAACTTATATCTAGACTAATAAAGAAAAGTAGAGAATGCAAATGCAAATAAATAAAATCAGGAATTAATGGGGGGCATTATGTAAGACCCCACAGAAATAAAAAAGACTCATAAGAGGATATTATGAAAAAGTTTATTCCAATAATCTTAATGAAGCTAGGTAAAAGAGAAAAATAAAGAAAGAATAGATGGGGCAGATAGAAACCAATAGCAATATGGAAGACTGAAACCTAGTCTTCTATATAATGACATGAAATGCAAATATTCTAAACCATCCAATGAAAAGGAGATAGTTTCACACAGAATACAAAAGAAAGACTTGACTATATATTACCTACAAGAAAACTACTTTAAATATAAAGATACACAAATGTGGAAATTACAAATAAATGAAAAAATATCCAATTCCAACACTACATTAATGTAGTGACCAGTTTTAGGATTAATAAGCCAAAATCAGATGCTCATTGATGAAATGCAGTTGGAATGAAATATCATCACCTAAGAAGTATTGTGAAAAAAAAAATTACCTGAATTTAATTTAATTTCTTGATCTAAATTCCAATTTACCAAAACTACTTGGGAAAATAGAAAAAAGCTAAAAAAAAATGCCATGAGGAAACATTCAAAGTAATCTACAAAATATGACATTTTACATAACAACTCATCTGGGCGTCTTTATAAGGGTGAATTGAATGGAAAAAGTCGGGGGACTCTTTAAAACTAAAAGAAACTATACAAATAACAAAAGGAATGCATTAATCTTGATTGAATCCTTATTTTTAAAAACTCAAAGATATGAGAAATATTGGAGTGAAGTGGAAAAAATGAATATTGACTGGATAGAGATATGTAATGGAAATATTGCATATTTTGTTAGGTGGAATGATAGTATGATTATATGGAAGAAATGTTTTATTCTTAGGAGATACATTCTGAAATATTTATGGAGGAGAGAGATATAGAGGGACAGAGAGAAAGAGAGCAATATATGCTAAAAATTATTTACAGCTGTTGAGTCTGAATGGAGGGAATATGGTTGTGAGTTATACTATTATTTCATTTTTTCTGTTTGAATTTTTACAATAAAATGTTGCAAAACAGAAAAAAGCATAATATAATAGCCATTTATATAAATTCATTAAATATACAAAATGGTACTAGAAAGATGCATTGTATAGATTCAATATATACATACATTGATTGTGTGTGGTAATTTTACACTCTTATTTCAAGTGATGTTTATCTATGGGGGAAAGTGTGGAAGTGATGCGCACTGGTGGTGAAGTTTAATATTTATTTCTTTAATCAAAAAGATAGAAAGAGAGAGAGCCTCAGCAAATAAAGGCAAATATTAAAGTTTATTAAATTTAGCATGTGAGTAATTTATTTACTCTACTCTGTTTTCTAAATTTAAATATTTCATATTTAAATAATTCTAAATTAAAATGTCTCAAGAAAAATCATAGAAATTACTGAGTATTTACTTGAAATTTCTGTAATGAATGGAATAGCATTACACTAATAAAGTAATTTTACAGAAGTAAAAGAAGATGCAGAAAGAGAATGGATTCTAGATGAAATAATCATGCAATTATTCTACACTGCTGCTATCTTGCTCAATTTTTAATCTGGAAAAAATCATGTAATAAGAAGTTAGTTTATTGCATCTTTACTGCAAAAGTAGCATTGTAATCTGGTCTCTTCAAAAATTTTACCATACTGATAATGACAACTTTCTTCATAATAAAAGATTCATGCATATCATTTCACAATTATTATATAAATGTCATACATGCAGTTATATACAATGGTGTCCTGGAGCTAAACAATACTGATTTAAAATATTTGCAAATAACTTTCCCCATCTGAGCCACCAGTGAGTTTATGTTGGTAGTTTAAAATTGTCCATAATGGCAGTATTTGCAATATGGAAATAAGGAAATGATACAATTCAAGGATGTTTATTAATTTGCTTTTGTAGAGAGCTGGCTTACCAACATTCCACTAGTTAAATGGGAATTGCAGTGGTGTGCTGTAAATGTTCAACAACTGGCTCTCTTGGGGATTAAAAACTCTGATTTATGTTTGCCAATTTCCATGGTTTATATACTCCTACAATGGTCAATTTTGAACTACTAATGTTACCTCAATGAACATAAAGTTGTGAAAAGATGCAAACATTCAGCTCTTGTAAGCCAATATGAGTTGACAGGAACACACCGTAAGAGTAAACTCATCTCAAAACTTATACTTTAGAGGAAAATTTTGTTGTTTTTAAGCAGATGTTCAGAGTGCTAGCAATCTTTATTAAACAAGAGCTCCAGGGATATGTTACAGACAGGTATCCTTCCTATGAATCACAGTTTATATTGGTTTAGGAAAGGATTTTTAATGATTTCAAAAATTCCAGAATGAGTTTCGTGTTAGAATGTTAGGAATACTTTATGTTAAGGCCTGAAAGATGACTTTGAACCCCTGGGGTTAGTAAGTTATCCAAACAATACAGAAATATTTTATTTAAGATATTGGCTTAGGAATTTGGTGGAAGCATATAAAGAATTAAAAGACACAGTCTCTGACCCAAAAAATCGTGCAATATTGTTGGGGAAAAAGTCAGAGTTACATGAAAAATTAATAGGACAAGTCAATATATTTTGCGTCCAAGGAATGGTAGGGAAAGTAAAATTGAAAGGGAACGTTATGTATGAGTTAGGGTTATTTTTCAAATAACACACTGTATTTTTAAAGAAGTTCTAGATTACAGAAAAAGTGCATTAAAATATAGGGATCTCCCATATATCCTACTGACGTTCCCTTCCAAAGTTTTCTCTATTAATAACAACTTATATTAATCTGATACATTTGTTAAAATTGGTGAACAAATACTGAATAATTGCTACTAAACAAGGTCTATAGTTTATACTGTTTTACACTTTGCACTGTAAAATTTTATAAATTTTGACAAATTGTGTGATGGCCTATACCCATCATTGCAATAACATGTAGAAAAATTCTAATGCCCTATGTTCACCTCTTCTTCAGTCCTTCTCCCAGAAGAACTTCTGAAAACCACTATCTTTACATCAATTTTAGAAATGTCTCCATTACTATCATAATAACAAATATACTTTGATCCATGTTTGCATTCTCCAATATATTTGTTCCTCCATTCCCTTGCACCCATCTTTCTAATAATTATCCAAAATGGGTACTTTTCTGTACTAAGGCTTCTTTCCATGAGTGAAAGTATATTGCTAAATCAAGTGAATTTACCATGAATATTACCTTTCTAATTTCCTCATGGAAAACATGCAAAGAATTACTCCATACTAAAATATTGTTAATTTGCCCTCAGCAATTATTACATATATTATTAAAAAGTAATTTCATCTACATTTTAAAGTATTTGTTCCTTAAAATAAATTAAGATTTTAGAAGGTAAAAAACAAAAACTCATTCTTTGTCTCTGTGATTTTAATGCTATATGCTTGTAACGTTACCAGAGAGAAATTTTTCTATTCCAACTCATTCATCAGAGAAAGGGGAAGGATGTACAAGGCTGCTTTTATCAACCCACTGCATCTTTAATTATTATCATAGGTTTTGACTGTAGGCCTATATATAATAAAATATCTATCCATTATGTATTTGCTTAGATTATTAAATATTATTTTAGTATGATGGGATTAACTTCCATCAGTTCTTCTAGGATTTGGAAGAGTGAATTCTACAGAAAAATTAAAAATTGAAATTATTCAATTTAAGGCTTCAGTCTTTTTATTCTCTTCAATCTTTTCTTATTGTCTTTTTTAAAAAGATACTTAGATCTCAAAAACGTTACATTAAACAAATATAAACTGTGATTCATAGGAAGGATACCTGTCTGTAACATTTCCCTGGAGCTCTTGTCTCCTACTACACAACCAGCAGGGAGAAAAGATAATAAATCCCTAACTGAAGAGATAAATGGCACCCAGAATAAACACATCTCGTAAGCCAGATGTGGAAATGCCAACAAAACATTACAGTCCATACCAAGAAACATGAAGAGATGGCCCAATTAAAGGAACAAGATAAGCCTGCAAATGACATAAAGGAGTTAAGACAACTAATCTTAATAAAATCTCTTTACCAAAATTAATGAGATGGCTAAAGAGATTAAGGATATTAAGAAAATATTGGATGAGCACAAAGAAAAATTTGAAAGCATACATAGCAAAATAGCAGAACTTATGGGAATGAAAGGCACAATAAATGAAATTAAAAATACACTGGAGGCATACAACAGCATATTTGAGGAGGCAGAAGAAAGGATCAGTGAGCTCAAAGACATGGCCTCTGAAAATGAACAAACTAAAGAAGAAATGAAGAAAAGAATGGAGAAAAATTGAACAGGAACTCAAGGAATTAAATGTCAGCAAGACACATGCAAGCATACATGTCATGAGTGTCCCAGAAGGGGAAGAGAAGGGAAAGGGGCAGAAGGAATATTTGAAGAAATAACGGTAGAAAATTCCCCAACCCTATCCATGTCCAAGAAGCACAGCATACTCTCATTTGAATAAATCCAAATAGAAGAACACTGATACACATATTAATCAGAATGTCAAATGCCAGAGACAAAGAGAGAATTCTGATAGCAGCAAGAGAAAAGCAGTGTATAATATATATGGGATACACAAAAAGATTAAGTGCCAATTTCTCATCAGAAACCACGGAGGCAAGGAGGCAGTGGTGTGATATATTTAAGATACTGCAGGAGAAAACTGACAGTCAAGAATTTTATACCCAACCAGATTGTCTTTAAAAATGAGGGTGAGTTTAAATTATAGATAGACAGTAACAGAGAGTTTATAACAAAAGACCAGCTTTTCAGGAAATACTAAATGGTGTTTTACAGCTTAAAAAGAAAAGACAGGAGAAAGAGGCCTGGAAGAGTGTCTAGAAATGGCAACTGTATCAGTAACAGTAACTAAAATTGTCAAATATAAAATGACAGATAAAAGGCAAAGATCCAAGTCGATGAAATAAGAACTGCCTTTATAATAATAACATTGAAGGTTAATTGATTAAACTCCCCAATCAAAAGACAGACTGACAGAATGGATAACAAAATATAAGTCTTCTATATTCGGTCTGCAAGAGACTCACCTTAGACGCAAGAATATCAATAAATTGAAATTGAAAGACTGGAGAAAGATATTCCAAAGCATTCAGTAACCAAAAATAACCTGGGGTAACTATACTCATATCAAATGGTATAGACCTTAAAAGAAAAACTTTTATTAGAGACAAGGAAGGGCATTGCATATTAACAAAAGGGATGATCCACTAAGAAGAAATAACAATCATAAATATATACACCTAACCAGGATGCCCCAAGATACGTGAGACAAACACTAGTAATATTGAAGGGAGAGATAGACAATTCTACAGTATTAGTTGAAAACTTCAATACACTGATCTTAGCATTGGGCAGAACAACAAGCCAGAAGATCAATAAAAAAAGAGAGCTTGAATAATATGATAAATGGACTAAACCAAATAGACATATACTGAGCATTGCACCCCAAGACAGCAGGATATATGTTCTTTTCAAGTGCTCATAGATCTTTCTCCATGAGAGACCATATGTTGTGTCACAAAGCAGATCTCAATAATTCCACAAAATCAAAATCATACAAAGCACTTTCTCTGATCATAATGGAATAATGTTGGAAATAAAAAGTGGCAAATAAAGGGAAAATTCACACATATATGGAGATTAAGCAACACACTTAAATAATCAGTGGATCAAAGAAAAAATTGCAAGAGAAATAAATAAATACCTCGAGATGAATGACATTGAGAATACAATATATCAGGACATATGGAATGCTGTGAAGGCAGTGTTGACAGGAAAATTTATAGCCCTCAATGCTTACATTAGGAGGCGGGGCAAGATGGTGGCTGTGTAAGTGCTCCTTATAGTCTCTCGTGCAAAGAAGTGGCTGGGCAGCATTAGAAATTCTTCAGGACCAGACTGTTTCAGGATTTTGGAGGGCAGGAGGTGTCTGGACATAAATTTGGTGGGAAGGTAATAGCGAAGATTCATGTAAAAGATAAAATTGAGGCTCTCTTACACAGAGTTAGTGGCTGCGTGCAGGACGCTCCCCCCTGGGGTGGGTGGGAACGTGGCACCGGCACCGAGGTGGTGATTCCTGGAGCCTCTGCGGTGGTGGGGAATTCATGAGACCTGGGTGGGCTATTCAGGGGCTGGCAGGGCAGGAGGCCTTCAGAAACCGATTTGGTGAGACAGATGGGAGTATTTTGCAAGGCAGGGAATTTTTGATTTCTGACCCGAATAATAGCACTTCCAGCTGGAGACCTGCCCCCTGGGCCTAGCTGCAGATCTGCAGTGGCCTTGGATGGCTTGCAGTGAAGAGACATCACCAGGAGGCTGTTTTGTGTGCTTGCAGAGTGGGAGGCATCTGGAAGCCGATAAGGGGAATCTTTTCTGAGGCATGGGACTTTTGGTTTCTGACACTGATATCAGAGCCTCCAGCTGGAGCCCCGCCCCCTGTGCCTGGCTGCTGATCTGCAGCATCCTTAAATTGACTGCAGTGTAGAGGTGCCCCCAGCTGGCTGTTTCAGGGGCATGTAGGGTGGGAGGTGTCCTGAAGTTGAATTAGTGATACAGCCACAGAAGAGACCCTAGTGAGAGGGGGAATTGCAGGTTTCTGAAACATAGGTCAGAGATTGCCGATATGACCTCCCCCATAGAGCTGGCACCTAGCTGCGGGGATCCCTGAGGGCTGTGTTGCACTGCAGTGCTCCCAGGCTCCCTGTTAACCAGATTTGAGGTTGCCAGGTTTGTGTCCCCTAAACCATGGTTGCCCACATTCCAGAGAATCACACCTCTTGATTCTGCAATATCACAGACTTTCCATCCCTGAATCCACCGTGACCTGAGGTACATCTGAGGTCCTTGATTGTCCTAGCCCTCCACGTTTGCATTTATTTTTTATTTTTTATTGACCTGGTTGCTAATATTGCATTATCTCCTAGTCTTTTCTCCCATTGTATCCACCAAGGTCTTTTTTTTCCAATTATTTAGGTTTTTTTGTTGTTGCTGCTGTTGGTGTTCTATATCTTCTTTTCATTTCCATACTTGTTCCCCTCCCTTCTCTTTACCAACCCCTCCTTTTTCTTTCTTTCTTTCTTCTTCTTTTTTTTCTTCTCTAGTCCCTCATTTTCTTCTTATTTTATTTTATATTAATTATACAATAGGTGCTACAGGGAACACCTCACATTTGCTGGGTTTCCTCATCCTCCTTTTCCTCGTTTCTGTGTGAATTGATTTTGCCTACCTACACTATCCACTTTCCCCCACATATTCATATCCTCCATCATCTAATGTCTCTCCTATATTCCACCTCCCTTTCTTTGATCCCAAATTTTCTACCATTAATTTCTAATACCTTTGTTCTGTTTTCTGTCTTTTATCCACTCTTGAAACTACTGTCTTCCTTTTCTATTTCCCTCTCTCAGGAAAACCCTAGCTTATTAATTCATACCATATTCCTTCCATATTCAGTCAACTACCTCATTGTAGGTACTCTACTTACTGCTATAACTCTAAACAACTTACATGAATCTAATATCCATTCTCCCAGGTCTCATATTGTTGCTCTGTTAACATTTATTACCAATACTAGTTTACACATTTTCCTTTCTTACACAATTGTCTTTCCCTGGCCCTAATACTTTCCTTCAAAGTAAACTCAGGCAGCAATAAGAAATTAGAATAAGAAGAACAAAGTGACAAAGAGAAGATATAACATGCATAAACAAGAGCGAATTAATCCCCAATATTAGGCAAAGAAGCTAAGGAACTGATTAAACCTTTCAAGATAAATTGATGACCAGACAGCAACAAAAAGCTACAAACCAAAACAGTAATCAGGAAAACATGGCTGAATCCAATGAACAAAGTAAAAACCAGGAAGGGGAGCAGAACTTTGCACAAATAATTAAAGATGTCAGAACATATATCAGAGACAAGTTTAATGAAGTAAAGGAAGAGGTAAACAATATGAAGAGAACACTTGGAGGGGAAATTGCAGACATAGGGAAAAAGATAACAGATGTGATGGGAATGAACACCACAGTTCAAGAAATGAAAAATACACTCACAGCAAATAGCAGCAGATTAGAAGAGGCAGAGCAGAGAATTAGCGATGTGGAAAACAGTACATCAGAAATCAAACACATAGTAGAATTGGTCGATAAAAAGATAGAAAAAATCCAGCTAGGACTTAGGAACCTGAATGACAATGCAAAACGCACAAATGTAAGTATTATAGGCATCCAAGAAGGAGAAGAGAAGGGAAAGGGATCAGAAGGAGTGTTGCAGGAAATAATGGCTGAAAACTTCCCAAATCTACTGAAAGAGGCAGATGTACGTAGCCAAGAAGCACAACGCACCCCAAACATCATAAACCCCAAAAGGCCAACCCCAAGACATATACTTACAAATTATCCAATGCTCAAGACAAAGAGAAAATCCTAAAAGCAGCAAGAGAAAAGAAAACCATCACATACAAGGAAAGCTACATAAGATTAAGTGCTGATTTCTCATCTGAAACCATGGAGGCAAGAATGCAGTGGTATGATATAGTCAAGGTACTAAAAGAAAAAAATTTCCAACCAAGAATACTCTATCCAGCTAAACTAGCATTCAAAAATGATGGAGAGTTCAAAATACTCACAGATAAACAAAAATTGAAAGAGTATGCCAACAAGAAACCTCCCCTTCAAGAAATTCTAAAGGGAGTTCTGCAGGAAGAAAGGAAAAAACAGGACAGGCAGAGTTGGAGGAGAGTGGAAGAGCAACAAAAAGGACAAAAGAGAAGGAAAAAAACAAACAAACAGAATATGACAAACTCAAGTCCAATAAAAATATGGCTAACATAAATAATTCCTTGAAAGTAATAACACTGAATGTCAACAGATTAAACTCACCTATCAAAAGATTCAGACTGGGACATTGGATAAGGAAATATGACCCATCTATATGCTGTCTACAAGAGACACATCTTAGACCCAGAGATTCATGGAGGCTGAAAGTGAATGGTTGGAAAACAAACTTACATGCAAACAATAACCAAAAAAAAGGCAGGAGTAGCTATATTAATATCAGACAAAATAGACTTTAAATGTGAAAAAATTGTGAGAGACAAAGAAGGATACTACATATGAATGAAAGGGACACTCTCTCAAGAAGAATGAACAATCATAAATATTTATGCTCCTAACAAAGGCACCTGTAAATACGTGGTGCAAACACTGGAAAAAATAAGTGAAAGAATATATGCATCTACAATTATAGTCGGGGATTTTAATACACCACTATTAACTCAGGACAGAACATCTCAAAAGAGAATCACAAAAGAAACGAAATATTTGAAATGTATACTAGAGGAGCTGTTTTTAATAGACATATACAGATCATTAAACCCCAAAACAGCAGGATATACATTTTTCTCAAGTGCACATGGATCATTCTCCAAGATAGAACATATACTAGGCCACAAAGAAAGGCTTAAAGAAATCAGAAAGATTGAAATCATACAAAATAATACCTGTGACCACAGTGAAGTGAAGCTGGAAATCTGCAATGGCCAGAGGCCCAGATCTCACACCAAGATATGGAAATTAAACAGCCCACTCTTAGGAAAACAGTGGGTCAAAGAAGAAATCTCAAAAGAAATAAATAACTACCTTGAAACAAATGATAATGACAACACAACATACCAAACTTTATGAGATGCAGCAAAAGCAGTATGGAGAGGGAAATTTATAGCCATAAATTCATATATCAAGAAAGAAGAGAGAGCAAAAAATTGAAGAACTAAGGGCATATTTGGTAGAATTAGTAAAAAACAACAAAGTAATCCCACAGGAAGAAGAAAGAAAGAAAGAACAAAGATAAGAGCAGAACTAAATGAAATAGAAAATAAGAAAGCAATTGAAAACGTAAACATGACCAAGAGCTGGTATTTTGAGAAGCTCAATAAAATTGACAAACCTTTAGCAAGACAAACAAAGAAAAAAAGAGAGAAGATGCAAATACACAAAATAAGAAATGAGAAAGGAGATATCACTTCTGACCCCACAGAAATAAAGACTATCGTAAGAGGATACTTTGAAAAACTATATTCCAACAAAAATGACAATTCAGAGGAAATGGACAAATTCCGAGAAATACATAAGCAGCCTATATTGATGAAAGAAGAAATTGAAGATCTCAACAAACCAATCACAACTAAAGAGATAGAAACATTCATTAAAAACCTCCCAACTAAAAAGAGCCCCGGACCAGATGGCATCACAGGTGAATTCTACAAAACATTCCGGAAAGAGCTAACACCAATCCTGCTGACGCTATTCAAAAAAATTGAAACAGAAGGAACATTGCCTAACTCCTTCTATGATGCCAACATTACACTAGTACCAAAGCCAAACAAAGACAATACAAGAAAGGAAAATTACAGACCAATTTCTCTAATGAACCTAGACGCAAAAATACTTAACAAAATACTTGCTAATCGTATTCAACAACACATTAAATGAATTATACACCACGACCAAGTGGGATTCATTCCAGGTATGCAAGGATGTTTCAACATAAGAAAATTAATCAATGTAATACACCATATAAACAGATTGAAGGAAAAAAATCACATGATTCTATCTATAGATGCAGAAAAAGCATTTGACAAAATACAGCACTCTTTCTTGATAAAAACACTCCAAAATACTGGAATACAAGGAATTTATTTGAACATGAAATGGGATTATAGGAAAATAACACAGCCCACATTGTTTACAATGGAGAAATCCTAAAATGCTTTCTTCTACAGTCAGGAACAAGAAAAGGAGGCCCACTCTATCCCCTTCTATTTAAAATTGTCTTAAAAGTACTTGCTCGAGCACTGAGGTAAGACCCAGAGATAAACGGCATTCAAATTGGAAAGGAGAAGTCAAAATTTCATTATTTGCAGATGACATGATCCTATACCTAGAAAACCCTAAGAGATCTACAACAAAGATTCTAGAACTCATAAATGAGTTTAGTAAAGTCGCAGCTTATAAGATCAATGCGTAAAAATTAGTAGCATTAATGTACACCAATAATGAGCAAGAGCAGGAGGAAATCAAGAAACAAATACCATTCACAATAGTAAATAAAAAAATCATATATTTAGGAATAAATTTAACTAAAGATGTAAAAAATTTATACAATGAGAACTATATAAGCCTGTTCAAGGAAATAAAAAAAGACCTAAATAAATGGAAGAATATTCCTTGTTCATGGATAGGAAGACTAAATATTATTAAGATGTCTATCCTACCAAAACTAATCTACACATTCAATGCAATACCAATAAAAATCAACACAGCCTTCTACAAGGAACTAGAAAAACTATATGAAATTTATTTGGAAAGGAAAGAGGCCCCAAATAGCCAAAGATATTTTGAAAAAGAAAAACAAAATTGGAGGAATCACAGTACCTGACTTCAAAACATACTACGAAGCTACAGTAGTGTAAACAGCATGGTATTGGCATAAGGAGAGACACACAGACCACTGGAATCGAATTGAAAGTTCTGATATAGAACCTCATATACATAGCCATATAATATTTGATAAAGCCAACAAACCCTCTCAACTGGGAGAGAATGGCCTATTCAACAAATGGTGCCTGGAGAACTGGATATCCATATGTAGAAGAATGAAAGAGGATTACCATCTCACACCTTATACAAAGGTCAACTCAAGATGGATCAAAGTCCTAAATATAAGAGCAAAGACCATAAAGACCTTGGAAAACAGTGTAGGGAAACATCTACAGGACCTTGTAATAGGAAATGACTTCATGAATATCACACCAAATGCACGAGCAGCAAAAGAGCTAATAGATAAATGGGACTTCCCAAAATTAAAGCCTTCTGCACCTCAAAGGAGTTTGTCAAGAAAATAAAAAGGGAACCAACACAATGGGAGAAAATATTTGGCAACCATATATCTGATAAGAGACTTATAACTTGCATATATAAAGAACTCCTATATCTTAAAAATATAAAGATAAACAACCCATTTAAAAAATGGGAAAAAGATTTAAGCAGAAACTTCTCCAAAGGAGAAATACAAATGGATAAAAAGCACATGAAAAAATGCTTCAAATCTCTAGCTATGAGGAAAATGCAAATCAAAACTGCAATGAGATACCATCTTACTCCCATAATATTGGCAGCTATGGAAAAAGGAGGAGAATACAAATGCTGGAGAGGATGTGAAGAAATGGGAACACTCATCCACTGCTGGTGGGAATGCAGAAGGTTACAACCATTCTGGAAGACAGTTCGGTGGTTACTCAAAAAAACTAACCATAGATTTGCCATATGACCCAGCAATACCACTGCTTGGCATATACCCAGCAGAACTGAAAACAAGGACACAAACCGATCTATGCACACCAATATTCATAGCAGCATTGTTCCCTATCACCAAAAGTTAGAATCAACCCAAATGCCCATCAACAGATGAGTGGAGCAATAAAATGTGGTATATACATACAATGGAATACTACTCAGCTGAAAGAACAAATCCACTACAAACACACGTGATAACATGGATGAATCTTGAGAACCTTATGTTGAGTGAAGCAACCCAGGCATTGAAGGACAAATACTACATGACCTCAATGATATGAAATAAGCAAGCTGCATCAGAGAGCTAGAGACTGGAAGATAGGCTTACACGAAATCGGGGGGTGGAGGAAGGATGTGAGCCAACGTCTGCAGGGGTGGAATCTATGATGAGCTGGTGGTAAGTATGAGTACAAAGAAGAGATAAAATGTGGCCAAGGGGTTATCTTTGGGTGGGACTTTTCGGGTTTGAAGGGGGCTGGGGATGGGTGGATCGGTAATAGTGCCCAAAAATTTGGGGGGAGGGAGGGGCTACATATGAACATAGGAGAATGTCAGGTGTTGGTTGAGAATAAAATGCTGAGAAAACCGTATCAAAACATAATTAAGAGGGTTACCTGTTTAGGATGCTCAAAGGGGATGGTCTGACACGGGACGGACTCCTGGGGAATGTCTGAATGTTCATTTTGCCAAGGTGGGTTGTACCACTGGTTAGAGACTCAAGTAGTGAGAGTGGACCCACATCCTGGTGAGGACTAATGCCATCAAATAGAGGGAACTGTATCTCTCGAGAGAAAGTGTGGCTCCCAGTGCATTAGGGCAGCTTAGCAAGTCAGGCCCTGATCACTGTTGCAAGTATCTCTGGATGAGGCTCCTCGGGAAATGGAGATTGGCTGTCGCTGTGGGCCCCAAGGGGAGGGGAAAATGGATGTTGAATGGCTGGAACCAAGATAAATGTGGGGGTAAGGCAAAAGTTTCGCAAGAGTACACAAGAATGGATATAAAACATGTAATATTACACCAAAAACGTAGGATATGACTGACTAATAATGTAAACCATAATGTAAATCATAGGACAACTAAAAATTTAGAAAACTGTATATCCTAAAGTGTGGACCACAATGTAAGCACAGATGTCACCTTCTTTGAAAGCTATTGTCTCGGAGTCTGTACATCAGTTTAAGTAAATATGATATGAATAAGTTATAAGAATATTGCTGTGGAAGGGAAAAGGTTTTTTGGTGGATGTGTGGGAGTACTGTATATTGTTTATATGAATTACTGTGATCTAAGGCTCTTGTGAAGAGAAGCTGAATAATTAGGAAAAAAGAAAAGAAAAAGATAGGATGTAGAATTTTTCCAAATCAATATGTATTCTGTATCTAACCTTTAAACCCATCGCTATATTGCATTTTACTAGTAAGGGAACCTGACATTATATTGGGCATCACTTTTCAGGAAGTTTTGGATCACAGAGTGGTTCAACAATGGCAGTGGAGGAATACTGGTATAGGACACTATTGACAGGTGATATATGGCTGACAGGGAGCTATACAGGGCATATGTCCAGGGTGCATGGTAATGTTTGGATATACTTATATTGGCAACAATTAAAAACAACAGCGGGGGGGTACTGGGTTCCTCACTGAGGGTGCTCTGTCGTGGTCCCTAGGGGAGCAGCAGCAGTCCCCCAGGTGCAACGGTAATGACCAGGAAGGAATGAGGGTCCAACAGTGAGCCCCTGATACTAATGACTGCTTGTGAGCCTATATGCCTGAAATAAGAACAAGACCTAGAGCAGCACTGCACCTAGGAGTTTCCTCCTGACAGCCTTCATGATACTCAAATGTGGCCATTCTCGAAGCCAAACTCAGCATGTAAATGCAATGCATTTCCGCCAGCATGGGACATGACACCCAGGATGAGCCTCCGTGGCACCGAGGGATCACTACCAAGTACCAGCTGATGATGCAACTAGAAAATGTCCTTGAATTAAAGGTTCAACGCAGAAGAGCAGAATATCCCGGTCTACATATAATAACAGGAGTTTAAAATGCTGTTTGACCTAATGTAAGGGGGAAATGGAAAGGAAAAATGAGTTTATATGGCTTTGAGCCTCTAAAAAAGAGTCTGGAGTTTGTCAGAAGGATTGTCCTTATACACACCTGAGCAGAGTCTCAGATACAGATAAAGTAGATACAACCCCAGTTATTGGTTCTTTTAAGGGCTAAAGAGACCCACAGGTTCTATGACCATGGCAGATGGGGTTCACTGCCATATCAGTTGGCCCTTCTTTGGAGATGGTGTTTCTGCGTGATGGAGGTAGACACAGATGGGATCTCTTTTCACAAGACTTTTATGCTACTTTACTGGAATTGTAGTAGGTGCTGGGGTTTCAGATATATCTAGGGGATTTGAATCTCTGGACTGACAATATGATAGCCAGGCCCTCACCCTCAACAGACTTCAAATCCTCCACTCTAATTTATTGGACTTACCCCACTCAGCTCACATGGAGTTGAAGAATGTCAACCATCACACCTCGAAGCCTAGAGTGCCTACAACTAACAGCAGGAGGATTGCATCCAGTATCCATGTGGAATCTAAGCCTCCTCTTGACATAGATGTGCAATGGACACAACCAATCCAAGGTCCACAGAGAAAATGTGGCATTGGTGTGGGAAAAGTGGCCATGGTGGCTGCTGGGTGCGGGGAATGGGAGGAAGAGATGAGATGTGGAGGCGTTTTCAGGACTTGGAGTTGTCCTGGGTGGTGCTTCAGGGACAATTATCAGACATTGTAGATCCTCCCAGGGCCCACTGGATGGAACGTGGGAGAGTATGGGCTATGATGTGGACCATTGACCATGAGGTGCAGCGATGCCCAAAGATGTACTTACCAAATGCAATGGATGTGTCATGATGATGGGACAGAGTGTTGCTGTGGGGGGAGTGGTGTGGTGGGGCAGTGGGGTTGAATGGTACCTCATATTTTTTCAATGTAATATTTTTAAAAAATTAATAAAAAATTAAAATATAGAACAAATACACTACAAACACACGTGATAACATGGATGAATCTTGAGAACCTTATGTTGAGTGCAGCAACACATGCATTGAAGGACAAACATTACATGACCTCAATGATATGAAATAAGCAAGCTGCCTCAGAGAGCTAGAGACTGGAAGATAGGCTTACAGGAAATCGGGCGGTAGAGGAAGGATGTAAGCTGACATGTACATGGGGGAGATCTATGATAAGCTGGAGGTAAGTATGTGTACAAGGAAGAGATAAAATCGGGGCAAAGTGTTACCTTTGGGTGGGGCTTTGCGGGTTTCAGGTGGGCTAGGGATGGGCGGATGGGTAATATTGCCCAAGAAATTGGGGGTAGGGCGGGGCAACACATGAACACAGGAGATTTTCAGGTGTTGGTTGATAGTATAATCCTGAGAAAACTTTTTCAAAATATAATTATGAAAGTTACATGTTTAAGATACTTAAAGGGTATAATCTGATGCAGGACAGACTCCTTGGGAGTATCTGAATGCTCGTTTTGCCACAGTGGGTTATACCATTGGGTAGAGACCCATATAATGAGAGTGAAGGTAGACCCACATCCTGGGGATGACTAATGCCATCAAATAGAGGGAACTGTATCTCTCAAGAGAAATGGTGGCTCCCAGGGCTTTAGGGCAGTTGAGCAAATCAAGCCCTCAACACTGCTGCAAGTACCTCTGAACATGGCTCCTCAAGAAATGAAGATTGACTGTCACTGTGGGCCCCAAGGCGAGGGGGAAATAGATATTGAATAGATGGAACCAACGTAACTGTGAAGGCAATAGAAGTGTTTCACAAGAGTACAGAAGGACGGAAATAATACATCTAATATTACAGCAAAAACATATAGGGGACGACAGACTAATAATGTAAGCCATAAGGTAAAACATAGGATAACTAAAAATTTAGAAATCCGTGTAGCCTAAAGTATAAACCACAATGTAAACACAAATGTTACCTTGTTTGAAAGCTATTGTCTCAATATCTGTACATCAGTTTCACTAAATATGATATGAATAAGTTAAAAGATTATCGCTGTGGAAGGGAAAACGTTTTATATTGGATATGTGGGAGTACTGTATATTGTATATATGAATTACTGTGATCAATGGTTCTTTTGAAGAGAAGCTCAGTAATTAGGAAAAAGGAAAGGAAAAAAATAGGATGTAGAATTTTTCCAAATCAATATATATTCTATACTAACCTTTAAACTCATCGCTATATTCCATTTTACTATTAAGGGAAAATGGCATTATACTGGGCTTCACTTTTCAGGAAGTTTTGGATCACAGAGTGGCTCAACAATGGCAGCAGAGGAATACTGGTATGGGATGTTATTGACAGGGGACATATGGTTGACAGGGAGTTATACAGGGCATGTGTCCAGGGTGCATAGAAATGTTTGGATATACTTATAGTGGAAATAATAAAAAACAACAGCTGGTGGGGTACTATGTTCCTGGCCGGTGTGGAGGGGCTCTGTCTTGCTCCCTAGTGGAGCAGCGGCAGTCCCCCAGGTGCAACGGTAAGGACCAGGAAGGAATGAGGGTGTAACAGTGAGCCCCTGATTTTAATGACTATGCTTGTGAGCCTATACACCTGAAATAAGAACAAGGCCTAGAGCAGCACTGTGCCTAGGAGTTCCCTCCTGACAGCCTCCAACTTACTGAAATGTTGCCCAGTCTCGAAGCCAAACTTAGCATGTAAATGCACTGCCTTCCCCCCAGTGTGGGACATGACACCCAAGGATGAGCCTTCCTGGCACCGAGGGATCACTACCAAGTACCAGCTGATGACGTAATTAGAAAATGACCTTGAATTAAAGGTTCAACGTGGACCAGCAGAATATCCCTGTCTACATATAATAACAGGAGTTAAAAATGCTGTTTGACCTAAAGTACAGGGGAAATGGAAAGGTCAAATGAGTTTATATGGCTATGAGTCTCTAAAAAAGAGTATGGATGTTGTCAGATGGATTGCCCTTATGCACAACTGAGCAGAGTCTCAGAGACAGATAAAGTAGATACAACTCCAGGTATTGGTTCTTTCGAAGGCTAAAAAGACCCACAGGTTTTGGTCATGGCAGATGGAGTTCACTGCTGTGTCAGCCGGCCCTTCTTTGGAGTTGAGGTTTCTGCATGATGGAGCTGGACTCAGATGTGATCTCTTTTCACAAGCCCATGCTACTTTACTGGAATTGTAGTTGGTGCTGGGGTTTAAGATATATCTAGCAGATTTGAATCTCTGGACTGACAATATGATAGACACTCCCTGAGCCTCAACAGAATTCAGCTCCTACACTCTGATTTATTGGACTTACCCCACTCATGTAACATGGAGTTGAAGAATGTCAACCACCACACCTTGGAGCTCAGAGTGCCTATTACTGAAAGCAGGAGGAATGCATCCAGTATCCACGTGGAATCTAAGCCCCCTCTTGACATAGATGTGGAATGGAAACAACCAAGCCAAAGTCCACGGGAAGGAGGAATACAGTAAGGATTAGAGTGGACTTAATGATATTCTCTTCATGAACTCCTGTGGTTAATAATCGAGAAAATGTGGCATTGGTGTGGAAAAAGTGGCCATGGTGGCTGCTGGGTGCAGGGAATGGGAGGAAGAGATGAGAGGTGGAGGCATTTTTGGGACTTGGTGTTGTCCTGGGTGGTACTGCAGAGACAATTACCGGTCATTGTAGATCCTCCCATGGCCCACTGGATGGAACTTGGGAGAGTGTGGGCTATGATGTGGACCATTGTCCATGAGGTGCAGCGATGCCCAGAGATATACTCACCAAATGCAATGGATGTGTAATGATGATGGGGGAGAGTGTTGCTATGGGGGGAGTGGTGGGGTGGGAGTGGCGGGGGTGAATGGGGACCTCATATTTTTTAATGTAATATATTTTTTAATAAAAAAAACCATGCTGAATGCCGTCCTTAGCAGGTGGCCAATAAATGGCATTGTTTATTTTTAAAAATATGCTTACATTAAAAATGAAGAAAGAGCTAAAATCAATTACCTAAGTACATATCCAGAGGAACTAGAAAAAGAACAGCAAACTAATCCCAAAGGAAGTAGAAAGAATGAAATAACAAAGATTCAAGCAGAAATAAATGAAATTGAGAACATAAAACAATAGAGAAATTTAACGAAGCCAAAAGTTGGTTCTTCAAGCAGATTAACAGAATTAATGAACACTTAACAAGACTAAGGAAAAGGAGGGAAGATGCATATAAATGAAATAAAAAATTAAAAAGGGAACTTTAAAAAAGACTCCAGAGAAATAAGAAATAAGAGAGATTATAAGAGGCTACTATGAACAACTTTATGCATAAAGCCAGACAATGTAGATGAAATGGAAAAAAAAAATTTCCTAGGAATTTACAGTCAAACTACACTGATGCTCAAATAAAGATAAGACCTCATCAAACCAATGACAAGTAAAGATATTGAAACTGTCATTAAAATCTCCCCTAAATGAAAAGCCCAGGACCATACGGTTCCATAAGTGAGTTCTACCAAGCATTCAAAGAATATTTAATACTAATCTTATGCAAGATCTTCCAAAAAATCGAGCTAGAAGGAAGACTACCAAACTCATTCAATGAGGTGAATAGCACCCTAATACCAAAGTCAGATAATGATATTACAAAAAAAGAAAATTATAGATCCATTTCTCTAATATATACAGATGCAACAATCCTCAATAAAATACTTGCTAATCAATTCCAACAACACATTAAAAGAATTATCCATCATGATCAAGTGGGTTTTACACCAGGCATGCAAGGCTGGTTCAATAAAAGAAAATCAATCAGCATAACACACCACATTAATAAACCCAAGAAGAAAAATTACATGATCTTATTAATTGATGCAGAAAAGGAATTTGACAAAATTCAGCATCCTGTCTTGATAAAAATACTACAAAAATAGGAATTGAAAGAAACTTGTTCAACATTATAAAGACCATATACGAAAAACCTACAGTCAACATTATACTCAATGAGGAAATACTAAAAGCTTTCCCATTGAGATCAGGGACAAGACAAGGATGCCCACTGACATCACTATTGTTCAATATTGTGCTAGAGTTTCTAGCTAGAACAGTCAGGCAAGAAAAAGAAATAAAAGGCATCTAAAATGGAAAGGAAGAATTAAAACTTTCACTATTCACAGATTATATGACTGTATATCTAGAAAGTCCCAAAAAATCTGCAAGAAAGCTGCTAGAGCTAATAAAAGATTTCAGTAGAGTATCAGGATAGAAGATCATTATGCAAAAATCAGTGGTGTTTCTTTTTTTTTTTTGAGAAGTCTTTTTTTTTAATTGATTTTGTAAAAATATTACATTAAAAAAAATATGAGGTCCCATTCGACCCCACCACCCCCACCGCACCCCTCCCCCCCCAGCAACACTCACTCCCATCATCATGACACATCCATTGCATTTGGTAAGTACATCTCTGGGTATCTCTGCACCTCATTATCATTGGTCCACATCATGGCCCACACTCTCCCCCATTCCACCCAGTGAGCCCTGGGAGGATTAACAATGTCCGGTGATTGCCCCTGAAGCACCATCCAGGGCAACTCCAAGTCCCAAAGGCGCCTCCACATCTCATCTCTTCCTGCCTTTCCACATACCCATCAGCCACCATGTCCACTTTTCCCACTCCAATGCCACCTTTTCTCTGAGGTCCTTGGATTGGTTGTGTCCGTTGCACCTCTATGTCAAGAGGAGGCTCAGATTCCACATGGTTACTGGATGCAATCCTCCTGCTTTCAGTTGTAGGCACTCTAGGCTCCATGGTGTGGTGGTTGTCCTTCTTCAACTCCATCTTAGCTGAGTGAGGTGAGTCCAATAAATCAGATTGTAGGAGCTGGAGTCTGTTGAGGCTCAGGGCCTGGCTATCACATTGTCAGTCCAGAGATTCAGATCCCCTAAATATATCTGAAACCCCAACACCAACTACAACTCCAGCACAGTAGCATGAAAGTCTTATGAAGAGAGATCCCATCTGAGTCCAGATTCATCATGCATAAACACCAGCTCCAAAGAAGGACCATCTGACATGGCAGTTAACTCCATCTGCCATAACCATAGCACCCATGGATCTCTTTAGCCCTCAAAGGAACCAATACCTGGGGGTTGTATCAACTTTATCTGTCTCTTAGACTCTGCTCAGTTGTGCATAAGGGCAATCCTTCTGACAGCCTCCAGACTCTTTTTTAGAGACTCACAGCCATATAAACTCATTTCTCCTTTCCATTTCCCCCTTACATTAGGTCAAACAGCATTTTAAAGTCATGTTATTTTATGTAGACAGGGATATTCTGCTGATCCGCATTGAACCTTCTTTTCCAGGTCATTTTCCAGTTGCATCATCAGTTGGTAGTTGATAGTGATCCCTCGGTGCCAGGGAGGCTCATCCCCGGGTGTCATGTCCCACGCTGGGGGGAAGGCATTGCATTTACATGCTGAGTTTGTCTTCGAGACTGGCCACATTTGAGTAACATGAAGGCTGTCAGGAGGAAATTCCCAGGCGTAGTGCTACTCTAGGCCTTGCTCTTATTTCAGGCATATAGGCTCACAAGCATAGTCATTAGTATCAGGGGCTCACTGTTGGACCCTCATTCCTTTTCGGTCCTTGCTGCTGCACTTGGGGGACTGCCGCTGCTCCCCTAGGGACCACGGCACAGCATCCCCAGCCAGGGACCCAGTACCCCCCCAGCTTTAGTTTCTAATTGTTGCCACTATGAATATAACCAAACATTACCATACACCCTGGACATATGCCCTGTATAGCTCCCTGTCAGCCATATATCCCCTGTCAATAGTATCCTATACCAGTATTCCTCCGCTGCCATTGCTGGACCACTCTGGGATCCAGAACTTCCTAAATATTGAAGCCCCAATATCATGTCAGGATCTCTTACTAGCAAAATGGGATATAGCGATGGGTTTAAAGGTTAGATATAGAATACGTGTTGACTTGGAAAAATTCTACATCCTATCTTTTTCTTTTCCTTTTTTTTTCCCCTAATTATTGATCTTCTCTTCACAAGAGCCCTAGACCACAGCAATTCGTGTATGCAATATACAGCACTCCCACACATCCACCACAAAACCTTTTCCCTTCCACAGTGATACTCTAACAGCCTATTCACACCATATTTACTTAAAGTGATGTACAGAGTCTGAGACAATAGCTTTCAAACAAGGTGACATCTGTGTTTACATTGTGGTGCATACATTAGGACACGCAGTTTTCTAACATTTTTAGTTATCCTATGTTTTACATTATGGTTTACATTATCATTCTGTCGTCCCCTATATGTTTATGATGTAATATTACATATTTTATATCCATCCTTGTCTACTCTCACAAAACTCCTCTCTTACCCCACATTTACCTTGGTTACACACATTCAACATCCGTTTTCCAATCCCCTTGGTGCCCACAGTGACAGCCAACCTCAGTTTCCCGAGGAGCCACGTCCAGAGATACTTGCAAAAGTGTTCAGGTCCTAAATTGCTCAGCTGCCCCAATGCCCTGGGAGCCACCCTTTCTCTCGAGAGATACAGTTCCCTCTATTTGATGGCCTTAGTCCTCCACAGGATGTGGGTCCACCCGCACTCTCACTACTTGGTTCTCTACCCAATGGTATCACCCACTCTGGCAAAATGAGCATTCAGACATTCCCCAGGAGCCCTTCCCGCATCAGACCATCCCTTCCGAGCATCCTAAACAGGTAACCCTCTTAATTATATTTTGATACAATTTTCTCAGCATTTTAATCTCAACCAACACCTAACACTCTCCTGTGTTCGTATGCTACCCCTCCCTCCCCCCACTTTTTTGGCAATATTACCCATCCGCCCATCCCCAGCCCCCCTCAAACCCGCAAAGCCCCACCCAAAGGCAACCCCTTGCCCCCATTTTATCTCTTCTTTGTGTTCATACTTACTGCCAACTCATCATAAATTCCGCCACTGCAGAAGTCGGCTCACATCCTTCCTCCACCCCCCCATTTCCTGTAAGCCTATCGTTCAGTCTGTAGCTCTCTGAAGCAGCTTGTTTATTTCATATCATTGAGGACATGTAGTATTTGTCCTTCAATGCCTGGGTTGCTTCACTCAACATAAGGTTCTCAAGATTCATCCATGTTAACACGTGTGTTTGTAGTGTATTTGTTCTTACAGCCGAGTAGTATTCCATTGTGTGTATATACCACATTTTATTGATCCACTCATCTGTTGATGGGCATTTGGGTTGATTCCAACTTTTGGCGATAGTGAACAATGCTGCTATGAACATTGGTGTACATATATCGTTTTGTGTCCTTGTTTTCCGTTCTGCTGGGTTTATACCCAGCAGTGGTATTGCTGGGTCATATGGCAAATCTATGCTTAGCTTTTTGAGAAACCGCCAAACTGTCCTCCAGAATGGTTGGGTCCTTCTGCATTCCCACCAGCAGTGCATGAGTGTTCCTCTTTCTTCACATCCTCTCCATCATTTGTATTCTCCTGTTTATTTTTTAGCTGCCAATCTTAATAGAGTAAGATGGTATATCATTGTAGTTTTGATTTACATTTCCCTGATAGCTAGAGATTTGGAGCAGTTTTTCATGTGCTTTTTAGCCATTTGTATTTCTTCTTTGGAGAACTGTCTGTTTAAATCTATTTCCCATTTTTTAAATGGGTTGTTTATCTTTTTATTTTCAAGATATATGAGTTCTTTATATATGCAAGTTATAAGTTTCTTATCAGATATATGGTTGCCAAATATTTTCTCCCACTGTGTGGGCTCCCTTTTTACTTTCTTAACAAATTCCTTTGAGGAGCAGAAGGCTTTAATTTTTAGGAAGTCCCATTTATCTACTAGTTCTTTTGCAGCTCGTGCTTTTGGTGTGATATTCATGAAGCCATTTATATTACAAGGTCCTGTAGATGTTTCCCTACACTGCTTTCCAAGGTTTTTATGGTCTTGGCTCTTATATTTAGGTCTTTGATCCATCTTGAGTTGATCTTTGTATAAGGTGTGAGATGGTAATCCTCTTTCATTCTTCTACATATGGCTATCCAGTTCTCCAGGCACCATTTGTTGGATAGGCCACTCCCTCCCAGTTGAGAGGGTTTGGTGGCTTTATGGAATATTATATGGCTATATATGTGAGGTTCTATATCCGAGCTTTCAATTAAATTCCATTGGTCTGTGTGTCTCTCCTTATGCCAATACCATGCTGTTTTCACTACTGTAGTTTTGTAGTATGTTTTGAAGTCAGGTAGTGTGATTCCTCCAATTTCGTTTTTCTTTTTCAGTATGTCTTTGGCTATTCGGTGTCTCTTTCCTTTCCAAATAAATTTCATAGTTAGTTTTTCTAGTTCTTTAAAGAAGGCTGTGTTGATTTTTATTGGGATTGCATTGAATGTGTAGATCAGTTTTGGTAGGATAGACATCTTGATAATATTCAGTCTTCCTATCCATGAACAAGGAATATTCTTCCATTTATTTAGGTGTTCTTTAATTTCCTTGAACAGTCTTGTATAGTTCCTGGTGTATAAGTTTTTTACCTCTTTAGTTAAATTTATTCCTAAGTATTTGATTTTTTAATTTTCTATTGTGAATGGTAATTGTTTCTTTTTTTTTTAAGATTTATTTATTTATTTAATTCCCCTCCCCTCCCTGGTTCTCTGTTCTCGGTGTCTATTTGCTGCGTCTTGTTTCTTTGTCCGCTTCTGTTGTCGTCAGCAGCACGGGATGTGTGGGCGGCGCCATTCCTGGGCAGGCTGCACTTTCTTTCGCGTTGGGCGGCTCTCCTTACGGGCGCACTCCTTGCGTGTGGGGCTCCCCTACATGGGGGACACCCCTGCGTGGCAGGGCACTCCTTGCACGCATCAGCACTGCGCATGGGCCAGCTCCACACGGGTCAAGGAGGCCCGGGGCTTGAACCGCAGACCTCCCTTATGGTAGACGGAAGCCCTAACCACTGGGCCAAGGTATTTGTTTCTTGATTTCCTCCTGATCTTGCTCATTATTGGTGTACAGAAATGCTACTGATTTTTGCGCATTGATCTTATAACCTGCAACTTTACTAAACTCATTTATGAGTTCTAGAAGCTTTGTTGTAGATCTCTCAGGGTTTTCTATGTATAGGATCATGTCATCTGCAAATAATGAAATTTTGACTTCTTCCTTTCCAATTTGAATGCCTTTTATATCTGGTTCTTGCCTCAGTGTTCGAGCAAGTACTTCTAAGACAATGTTAAATAGGAGCAGAGACAATGGGCATCCTTGTCTTGTTCCTGAGTTTAGAGGAAAGGATATTAGGATTTCTCCATTGTAAACAATGTTGGCTGTAGGTTTTTCGTATATACTCTTTACCATGTTCAAAAAATTTCCTTGTATTCCAATCTTTTGGAGTGTTTTTATCAAGAAAGTGTGCTGTATTTTGTCAAATGCTTTTTCTGCATCTATAGATATAATCATGTGATTTTTTTCCTTCAATCTGTTTATATGGTGTATTACGTTGATTGATTTTCTTATGTTGAACCATCCTTGCATACCTGGGATGAATCCCACTTGGTCATGGTGTATAATTTGTTTAATGTGTTGTTGAATACGATTAGCAAGTATTTTGTTAAGTATTTTTGCATCTAGGTTCATTAGATTAATTGGTCTGTAATTTTCCTTTTTTGTGGTGTCTTTGTTTGGCTTTGGTACTAGGGTAATGTTGGCGTCATAGAAGGAGTTCGGCAATGTTCCATCTGTTTCGATTTTTTGGAATAGTTTCAGAAGGATTGGTGTTAGTTCTTTTCGGAATGTACTGTAGAATTCACCTGTGAAGCGGTCTGGCCCTGGGCTCTTCTTAGTTGGGAGATTTTTAATGACTGATTCTATCTCTGCTTGTGATTGGTTTGTTACGATCATCAATTTCTTCTTTCATCAATATGGGTTGCTTGTGTGTTTCTAGGAATTTATCCATTTCCTCTAAATTGTCATTTTTGTTGGAATATACTTTTTCAAAGTATCCTCTTATGATAGTCTTTATTTCTGTGGGGTCAGTGGTGATATCGCCTTTCTCATTTCTTATTTTGTGTATTTGCATCTTCTGTCTTTTTTTCTTTGTTAGTCTCACTAAAGGTTTGTCAATTTTGTTGATCTTTTCAAAAAACCGGCTCTTGGTCTTGTTTATCATTTCACATGCTTTCTTATTTTCTATTTCATTTAGTTCTGCTCTTATCTTTTATTTCCTTCCTTTTTCTTCCTGTTGGGTTACTTTGTTGTTGTTTTTCTTATTCCTTCAAATGTGCAGTTAATTCTTCAATTTTTGCTCTTTCTTCTTTTTTGATATATGAATTTATGGGTATAAACTTCCCTCTCAGTACTGCTTTTGCTGTATCCCATAAATTTTGGTATGTTGTGTTATCATTATCATTTGTTTCAAGGTAGTCATTGATTTCTTTTGAGATTTCCTCTTTGACCCACTGTTTTTCTAAGAGTGTTCTGTTTAATTTCCAAATCGTGGTGTGAAACCAGGGCCTGTGTCCCTTGCAAATTTCCAGCTTCACTCCACTGTGGTTAGAGATATTGTTTTGTATGATTTCAATCTTTCTGAATTCATTCAGCCTTTCTTTGTGGTCTAGCATATTGTCTATCTTGGAGAATGATCCATGTGCGCTTGAGAAGAATGTATATCCTGCTGTGTTTGGGTGTAATGATCTATATATGTGTATTAGTTCCAGCTCCTCTAATATACTGTTCAAATGTTTTGTTTCTTTAGTGATTCTCTTTTGAGATGTTCTGTCCAAGGTAGATAGTGGTGTATAAAAATCCCCCACTATGATTGTAGATGCATCTATTGTTTCACTTAGTTTTTCCAGTGTTTGTCTCACATACTTAGAGGCACCCTTGTTAGGAGCATAAATATTTATGATTGTTCGATCTTCTTGACAGATTTTCCCTTTCACTAAAATGTAGTATCCTTCTTTGTCTCTCACAATTGTTTCACATTTAAAGTCTAATTTGTCTGATATTAATATAGCTACTCCTGCCTTTTTTTGGTTATTGTTTGCTTGTATGATTGTTTTCCAGCCATTCACTTTCAATCTCCATGTGTCTCTCTGGGTCTAAGATGTGTCTCTTATAGACAGCATACAGATGGGTCATATTTCCTTATCCAATGTCCCAGTCTGAATCCTTTGATAGGTGAGTTTAATCCGTTGACATTCAGTGTTATTGTTTTCAAGGAATTATTTGTGTTAGCCATATTTTTATTGGATTTGTGTTTGTCATATTTTGTTTGTATTTTTTCCCCCATCTTGTTTGTCTTTTTTTGTTGCTCTTCTACTCTCCTCCAACTCTGCCTGTCCTGTTTTTTCCTTTCTTCCTGCAGAACTCCCTTTAGAACTTCTTGAAGGGGAGGTTTCTTGTTGGTATACTCTTTCAGTTTCTGTTTATCTGCAAATATTTTGAACTCTCCATCATGTTTGAATGTTAGTTTAGTTGGATATATTATTCTTGGTTGGAAATTTTTTTCCTTTAGTACCTTGACTATATCATACCACTGCCTCCTTGCCTCCATGGTTTCAGATGAGAAATCAGCACTTAATCTTATGGAGCTTCCCTTGTATGTGATGGTTTTCTTTTCTCTTGCTGCTTTTAGGATTTTCTCTTTGTCTTGAGCATTGTATAATTTGACGAGTATATGTCTTGGGGTGGGCCTGTTGGGGTTTATGACCAGTGGAGTGCGCTGTGCTTCTTGGATATGTACGTCTGTCTCTTTCATTAGATTTGGGAAGTTTTCAGCCATTATTTCCTGCAACACTCCTTCTGACGCCTTTCCCTTCTCTTCTCCTTCTGGAATACCTATAATACGAATATTTGAGCGTTTTGCATTGTCATTCACGTCCCTAAATCCTAGCTGGATTTTTTCTATCTTTTTATTGACCTCTTCTACTATCTGTTTGATTTCTGATGTACTGTCTTCCACATCACTAATTCTCTGCTCTGCCTCTTCTAGTCTGTTGATATTTGTTCCAAGTGTATTTTTGATTTCTTGAACTGTGGTATTCATTTCCATCATGTTTGTTATGTTTTTGCCTATGTCTGCAATTTCCCCTCCTAGTGTTGTTTTCATGTTGTTAACCTCTTTCATTACTTCATCAAATTTGTTGTTGATAAATGTTCTGAGATCTTTCATTGCTTGTGCGAAGTTCTGCTCCCCTTCCTGATTTTTGGTTTGTTGATTGGATTCAGCCATGTTTTCCTGATTACTGATTTGATTTGTCGATTTTTGTTGCTTTCTGGTCATCCTTTTATCTTGACGGGTTTAATGAGTTCCTTAGCTTCTTTGTCTAGTCTTGGAGATTAATTAGCTGTTATTTTTGCATAAGTGTTATTTCTTCTTATTGTCACTTTGTTCTTCTTATTCTAATTTCTTGTTGCTGGTTAAGTTCACTTTAAAGGAAAGTATTAGTGCTGGGGAAAGGCAATTGTGTAAGCAAGGAAAAAGTGTAGAGTAGTATTGGTGATATATATTAACAGAGCAAGAATATGAGATCTGGGAGGATGGAGGTTAGATTCATGTAGATTGTGTAGAGTTATAGCTGTAGGTAGAGTACCTATTATGAGGTAGATGACTGAATATGGGAGGAATATGGTATGAGCTACAAAGCTATTGTTTTCGTGAGAGAGGGAAAAAGAAAAGAAAGGTAATAGTTTCAAGAGTGGATACCAGACAGAAAACAAAACAAAGGTATTAGAAATTAAGAGTTAGAAACTTTGTGGATCTAAGAACGGGAGGTGGGGGGTGGAATATAGGAGAGACAGTAGATGATAGCGGATATCAAAATGCAGGGGAAGAGGGATAGTGTAGGTAGCCTAAATCAGTTCACACAGAAATGAGGCAGTGGAGGATGGGAAAACCCAGCAAATATGAGGTGTTCCCTCTAGCACCTATTGTATACTTGAATTAAAATAAAATAAGGGGAAAATGAGGGACAAGAGGGAGAGAGAAAACCCAAAAATAAAAACTAATAATAATAAAGAAAAAAATAAAGACGAGAAGAAAGGAAGAAAGAAAAAGAGGGTGGGCAAACGGTGGGGAACAGGTAGGGGGAAGAGAAATATAGGTATACACGAGCCACAATTGCAACACTATCTAAAACAACAATGAAAAAAACCCCTAAATAGCTGTATAAAAAAAGGACTTTGGGGGACAAGCTAGGAGAAAAGACTAGGGGATAATGCAATATTAGCAATCAGGGCATCAAAAAGAGTAAAAAATAAGATAAAATGAAAATAAAAACAAAACAATATGATCCAATAAAGATAAAATGCAAACGTTAAGGTCCAGGGCACTCAAGGAACCCAGGTAGACCCCAGGACGTGATGGATTCAGGGGTGGCAAATCTGAGACACTGAAGACTCAAGAGGTGTGAGTCTGGAGTGTGGACCACCAGAGTCCAGGGGACCCAGACCTGGCAACCTCAAATCTGGTCAACAGGAAGCTTAGGAGCCCCACAGTGCAACAGAGCCCTCAGGGATCCCCGTAGCTGGGTGCCAGCCTCACGGTGGAAGCCAGATCCACAAACTCTATATTTAATGTCTGATCCCTGCAATTCACCTACTCCTCAGGGTTTCAGCCTTTGGACAGTTCCCTCCCTGTGCTCCCACTCAGTGGCTACTTGAGGGTGCCTCTACACCACAGCCAGTTCAATGACCCAGATCCCAAGCCCCGCCGGGTGGGCTGGGCTTCAGCTGGAAACACCGAAAACAGACTCCAAAACCAGAAGTCCCAAACTTCGCAAAATATTCCCCAATCGGCTTCCAGACGTGTCCACCTCCCTCACTGGACCCTGAAACAATTTCCCAGTTGTGTCCCCTTATTGCCAAAGTCCAATTCCGTTGCAGATCGGCAGCCGGACCTGTGGGGATGGGGCTCCAGGCGGAAGCGCTACCACCCCTGTCTGCAACCAAAACGTCCCCCTCTTCACAACAAAACACCGTCTGTCTCCCCAAATCGATCTGCAAAGGAGTCCTGTCCCATCAACCCCTCACCAGTCCCCCCAGTACCCACAAATTCCTCAGCACCGCAGAGCCTCCAAAAAAAAAGGAAAAAAAAACCCTGGCTTTGGCGGCTCCCCGAGCTGCAGCAGCGCCCGATACGGCGGCTCTGCCCACCCAAGGAGGGAACTTTCCGCGCCCAGCTGGGACCTCCATTTATATATTATAGACGTATCCTCTCTGTTACCTTCCCACCAAATCGACGTCCAGACACCTTCCAACCAGCAAACATCCCCGAAACAGCATGGTCCCAAAGAGCCTTCAATGCTGCCCAGCCGCCCCCTGCAGAGACATTACCAGGCAAGCTCACTCAGCCACCATCTTGCCTCCAGTGGTGTTTGAATACACTAATTATGTACAATGTGAGGAGGAAGTCAGGAAAAAATTCCATTTACAATAGCAAATAATGAATCAAATATTTAGGAATAAACTTGGTTAAGAATGCAAAGCACTTGTATTTAGAAAACTATAATGCATTGCTAAAGAAATAAAAAAAAAACACCTAAATACTTGGAAGAACATTTGATGCTCATAGATTTAAAGACTAAATATCATTAAGATTTCAATTCTACCCAAATTGTTAAACAGATTCAATGCAATCCCAGAAAAAATTCCACCAGCATTATTTAAACAAATCGAAAACAAAATTATTAAGTTTATCTGGAAGGGTAGGCAGCCCCTAAATGCAAAAACATCTTAAATAGAAAAGCGAAGTTGGAGGACTGTCACTTCCAGATTTTAAATCATATTACCAGCTGCAGTGGTAAAAAGAGCATGGTATTGGCTGACCCTCACATCTATGGCCAAGTGATTTTTGACAAGCCTGTCAAGCCCTCGCAGTTAAGGCAGACCTGTTTTTTCAAAAAATGGTGTTTGGAGAACTGGATATCCATAACCAAAAGAAAGAAAGAAGACCCCTATCTCACACCTTATATAAAAATTAACTCAAAATTGAAGAAAGCCCTACATATAAATTCCTTTACTAGGAATATATTCAGAATAACTAGAAACTATGACATGAACAGACGTCTGTACACCAATATTTATAGCGGCATTGTTCACAGCTGCCAAAAGGTGGAAACAACCCAAGTGTCCATCCACTAATGAATGGATGATCAAATGTGGTATATACCTAACGGTAGAATACTATGATGCAATAAGAAGAAATTAAAATTGTTCATATATGATAACATGACTGGATCTTGAAGACATTATACTAAATGAAATAAGCCAGACTCAAAATAGCAAGTATTGCATGGTCTCATTAATGCGAACAAAATACAAATAATAAACACATGGGTTTAAAACCTAGAGTATAGGTTATTAGGAGACAAGAAGAGGGTTGAGAAGAACTATGAATATTTAATGTATGTAGAAGTTTTCATTAACTAGACTATACAAGTGTGGAGATGGATACAGTTGATAGTAAGACATTATAGTGAGTAGCAACTGGTTTTGAAATGGGATTGTGGCTGAAAAATGTAGTCTGGGAAAGTAAAGGTCAATAGAAAGAAAGCTGAAGAATAATCTAGGGACTGAAAAACGAATCCAGAGGTGGTTGAGAATTATGGTTAAGGGTTGAAATGCAAGAGAGTCCTTCTGAGCTAGAGCAGATATACATCACTATATGGAGAAACATGGAAAAACAACAATTGGTGTGACATACAGATTGTGGTTAACAGCAATATTATAATGTTCTTGCATCAATGTCAAAGCTCTACTGTGTAGATAATGAAAGTGAATGGAAAAAGTGTGCCAAATATATGGTATGGATAATGATAGGTGGTAATAGTCTGATAATATTGTCTCATAATCTGTAACAAATGTTCCACCAGGGTGTGGAGTTGTATGGGAAATATACACAACTCTATGATTGTTTTGCAAGTTCACAATATCTGTAACAAAATATGTTTTTAAAAAATAGTGTGGGTTGGGAGAAAAATACACCAAATATAAGATAAGGAGACTATAATTGGTAGTAATATTTTTGGTGACACTCTTGCATCGTTTGTAACAAATGTTACACAATGCAAAGAGTTGGTGGAGGGGTGATGTATGACACCCTTGTTTGATGTGATGTATGGTAATTTTGTAAATTCACTATATTTATTATAAATTTATTGTTTATGCATATTCATGCTTGAATGATATACTTCAATAAAAAATTAAAAATTAAAAAAAATAAACAACTGGGGAACTTGCATGGGAAAAAAAGACTTATTGGATTGGCTGTCACTTCTCAAGTATCCAATCTATGGAGAAACAGAAGAAGGGATTGCATGCTGGGTTCAAGTTTACAAATTTTATCATATTTCTTTGTTTGGGTCACCAGCCACGTTTTCTGGTTGTGTACCAATTCTTGCAAGATCGAGAATAAATTCTTTCCTTCTCCAGAAAAAAAAACAATAAAAAATAACATAAATTTGAAGTGGCTGTCAATTTTTGAGTTCACGATTAGGCTCCATTGGTCAATATGTCTGTCTTTATGCCAGTACCATGGTGTTTTTAACACTGTTGCTGAGTAACATGCTTAAAAGTCTGGAAGTGAGAATCCTCCAAATTTGTTCTTCATTTTAAAGATATTTTTGGCTATTTGTGGTCCCTTTTCTTTCTAAATAAATTTGATAATTCACATTTCCACTTCTTCAGAAAAGGCTGTTGGGAATTTTATTGGGATTGTGATGAATCTGTAAATGGGTTTTGGTAGAATTGACATCTTAACAATATTCTTTCAATCCATGAACATAGAATGTCCTTCCATTTATTTAAGTCTTCTTTGGTTTCTTTTAGCTATGTTTTGTAGTTTCCATTTCCTTGGTAAAGGTTATTTCTTAATATGTGATTACTTTAGTTGCTATTATAAATGCAAATGTTTTGTGATTTCACACTCAGATTGCACATTAGTAGTATATAGAAATGCTATTGATATTTTTATATTAATTTGTATACCACCACTCTGCTGAAATTATCTATTATTTTGTAGTGGATTTGTTAGATATTTTTGGAGATTTCTGATATAGGATCATATCGTCAGTAAGAAGTGAAATGTTTACTTCTTCCTTTCATATTTGGGTACCTTTGTAAAATTTATATAGCCTAATTGCTTTACACTAGCTTGAAATTATAGCACAATAATGAATAACAGTGGTGACAGTGGACATCCTTATCTTGTTCCTGATCTCACCAGGAAATTTTTCAGTTTTTCAGAATTGAGTACAATGCTAGCTGCAAGTTTTAATGTATGTATTTTATCTTATTGAGAAAGCATTCTTCTATTCCTTTCATTTGGAATGTTTTTATCAAGATTGGTGCTTTAATTTGTCAAATACTTTTTCTGCACCAGTTGAGAGGATCATGTATATTTCTTCTTCAATTTATCAATATGGCTTATGCACTAATTACTTTTCTTGTTTTGAACCACCCTTGCATACCTAGGATAAAATGCCCTTGATTATGTTATACAATTCTTTTAATGTGTCCTTGGATTCTGTTTGCTAGTATTTTGTTGAGGATATTTATGTCTATATTCATTAGCCATTTGTCTGTAATTTTTTTGTAGTATCTTTATCTGATTTTTGTATTAGGGTGATGTTAGCTTCATAGAATGAGTTTGGAAGCAATCTTTCCTGGTCAATAGTTTGTAAGAGGTTTGTATTAGGTCATCTTTGAGTGAATATTAAAATTCATCCTTGAAGACATCTGTTCCTGGGTTTTTCATCTTTTGGAGGATTTTGATGACTGTGTCACTCTCTTCGTTGGGGTTTTCTATTATTTCTAGGGTCAGTGTAGGTGGCTTGTGTTTTTCTAGTTTGTCCACCTCCTCCACATAGTCTACATTTGCCATATATTTATTCATAATGCCACCTTATGATCTCTCTCATTTCTCTGGGATCAGTGGTAATGTCACTCCTCTCATTTCTGATTTTTAAAAATTTGTGACTTCTCCCTTTTTTGCTTTGTCAGTCAATCTAGGGGTTTGCCAATTTTATTGATCTCAAAAATGAACTTTTGTTTTTGTTGATTCTACTGTTTTTTGTTTGTTTGTTTTTGTGCTCAATTTCACTTATTTCTGCTCTGATCTCTACTATTTTTTTCCGTCTACCTGTATGGGAATAGTTGGCTGTTCTTTCTCTAGTGGCTACATGTGTGCATTTATTTATTTATTTTTATTGACTTTGTAATAATATTACATTAAAAATATATATATATGAGGTCCCATTCAACCCCACCACCCCCACCCCACCTCTCCCCCCCCATCAACACTCATTCCCATCATCATGACACATCCATTGCATTTGGTAAGTACATCTTTGGGCACCTCTGCACCTCATGGTCAAGGGTCCATACATGTGTGCATTTAGATCTTCAATTCTAGCTCTTCCTTCTTGTATAATATAGGCATTGTGGGATATAAATGTCCAATTCAGCACTGCTTTTGAAGTTTCCCATAGGTTTTGATATATTGTTTTCTCATTTTCTTTTTTGTCAAGATATTGATGAATTCTCTTGCAGTTTCTTGTTTGGACTACGCTTTGTTTAAGATTGTATAGTTTAACATAATATGTATATGAATGTTCCCTTTTTTCATTCATTATTTACTTTCAGCTTCATTCCATTATGATCAGAGAAAGTGATTTGTATAATTTCCAAATTTGTAAATTTATTCAGACTAATCTTGTGACCCAACATAGGTTTTATCTTGAAGAAAGATGCAGGAGCACTTGAAAAGAAAATACATCCTGCTATTTTGGTGTGCAATGCTCTTTACATCTCTTTTATGTCTAGTTAATTTAACATATTATTCAATTTGTTTCCTTATTTATCCTCTGTCCAGGTATACTATTCAAAACTGAGAGTGATGTATTGAAGTATTTTCTATTATTGTAGATGTACCTATTTTTGTCTTCATTTTTGCCATTTTGTGCCCCATGTATATTTAGGTACTGAATTTACATGCATAATTATTTAATATAGTTATTTCTTCCTGGTGAATTTTCCCCTTTTATTAATATGTAATAACATTCTTAATCTCTTTTAAGAGTTTTTCATTTGAAGTGTATTTTTCCCGTATTAGTATCAGTACTTCAGATCTTTTTATTATTATCGCTGTTTTCATGGAATAACTTTTTCCATTCTCTTACTTTTAACCTGATTATGGCCATACATCTGAGTTGGGTCTCTTGTACACAACATATAGACAGCTCATATTTATTTTTATCCATTCAATCAAACTATGTGTTTTGATTGGAGAGTTCAATCCATTAACAATTAATTTTCTTACCTTAAAGGCATTACTTACTTAACCCATTTTGTCTTTTGGCTATCTATTGTAATATTGTTCTACTGTCTGTCTTCTTTCCCTTTAGCTTACCCTTCCTAATATTCTTCATTTCTAAACTCTACTTCAAATCTCTTGCCCTTTTTCTTTGCCTTTCAGGCTAAAGCACTCCCTTTTGTATAATTGGTAATTCTTGCCTTTCGGTAACATATTCTATTAGTTTTTGTTTGTCTGTGAAGATGTTGAACTCACCCTTATTTTGGAAGGACAGTTTTGCCAGATAAAGAATTCTTGGCTTGCAGTTTTTCTCTTTCAGTACCTTAAATACATGATACCACTTTCTTCTTGCCTCCATGGTTTCTGGTGAGATGTCAGTGATTAATCTTATTTTCTCTTGTATATGGTGCTTTTCTTTTCCTTACTTTTGCTCTTTTCAGAATCCTCTCTTTATCTCTGATATCTGTCATTTTGAATAGTAGTTTTCTTAGCATAGGTCTTTTCAGATTAATTCTGTTTTGGGTGCATCATCCTTCTTGTATTTTTATATTCATGTCTTTCATAAGGGCTAGGAAGTTTTCATTCAGTATTTCTTCAAATTTTATTTCTGCCCCTTTTCCATTCTCTTATACTGGGACACCAATAATGCAAATGTTTGTTTGTGTTTGCATTATCATTCTATTCCCTGATAATCTGTTTTTTTTTTTCCATTCTCTTCTCTTTCTGTTCTCATGTCTTTTCCTGTTCAGATATCATGTCTTCAAAATCACTAATTCTGTCTTTGAGCAATGCAAATCTGCTCTTATGTGCTTCTAATTTTTTTTTAACCTCATCCATCATGTCCTACATTCCCATTAGGTCTGTTACTTTTCTTTTTAGGCTTTGAAAATTTTCTTTATGTTCTCCAAGTGTCTACTTAACATCTTTTATTTCTTTTGTCATATTTTCCTTAAATTCTTTGAAGCATTTTTGGAGACTATTGTGATTATCACTGATTAATTTTTTTAGATCCTGTATCTCTTCAGAATATTTGGTTAGGTCCTTATGTTGGGCCATCTCTTCCTGTTTACAATATGTCTTGTAATTTTTGGCTGATGTGTAGGCATCTTCATTGGTGAACTTTCTCTGATGGCTAATTTCTCTGTCTTGCCTATTTTTTTCACAACTGTTCTTTGATATTTAATTCAACTTATTCTCAGTCTTTAAAACTCTCTTGCCTATGTTTTCAATATCATGGACTCACTAATGAGAACATATTTGAGTAAGATAAACAGAGTCACATAATTTTTGTCCATTCAATGTATTGACTGACAAGCAGATAGTGCATGTCAGTGCTTGTTTCCAAGGTGGTGTTTCAGTATGGGCTTTCCTGAGTTCCTTCATTGAATCTCCCTCCAGCTGTGCTGCTGGAATTCACTGAAGAAAACACCCCAACTCTCTCTCCCCTTTCTCTTCATTCAATTGAGTGGTAGGAAGATACCTGTTTCATTTTTAGTCAGCTGCAGTGAGCTAGGCATTTTACCCCAGTTTAATATCTTGGGGTAGGGGATGGAAGCCATTTCTGGCTACCATGGGGATGGGTAACTCTCATTTGTTATTTCAGCTTCTTCTTTTCTCTGTCCTTCACCCTCCTGGGAGTTGTGTACTGCTGTGCTGGTCTGCTGAACACCAAAGCAGGTCTCTTGGACAGCTTTTGGTTCTTTCTCCATTGTTCTTGTTAAAGCATTGAGGTCTTCCTGTTAGTCGATCACCATCTTCACACAAAACCACCCCCTCTTAGATTTTAATATATATATATTTTTTATTAAAGAAGTTTTGTGCTTAAAAAGCAATTATGAATAATGAGCAGAAATTCCCACTCATCACCCAAACAACAACATCTTATATTGTTGTGTGTCTTTTGTTACAGATTACATTTGATATATTTTTTCCATACTTCCCCTCTTATTAACACCATGTATTATTGTTGTATTTTTCTTATACTTCATGAGAGAACACTCTCATGTTTGTACTTCTCACGCATTTCATCTTGCAAAGCATGGTTCAATATGTTATTCAGTCTCATGCCTTGTACAATCCATACAAATTGTATATTCCATAGTTATCAATTTAAAAATAGAGTTATGCACTCATTGCCTTGGTACTTTTTTGAACATTTTCTTAGTCCAAAAGAAAAATTTCCATACTTCCCTATTATTGAACCATAGTGTTAATACTGTTCCTTCTTTGGTATTGGTCAAAGAATATTACAATATTGCTCTTAATTATAGTCCACACATTGCATTAATTGTATTTTCTCATGCATCATCATATCCTTACCACATTGTAATAGTTAATTTACATTTGTTTTCATTCAAAGAATAGTATTCTTGTATTTATACTATTAACATCAATTGCCCTGTACCTCTGGGGTCACTATGTTTTTCATAGTGGAATAATTCATGGATAAATTTTTATCCAGCTTTCTTTCAATTAGCCTTTATGTTCCTAAATTTTCATTTTCAGTCACAATGACATTTATAATCCAGCTATGTTTGCTATGTTCACTATAATGACTTACTGTCAATTCTATCCATTATCATACATAACCACATAGTACCACACATCTATTATCTCCTAATAACCTATACTCTAGGTTTTAACACAACATATTTATGCTTCATATTTAGTTCACATAGGTGAGTCCATATAATATCTATCCTTTTAGGTCTAGCATAATGTCCTCAAGGATCATCTGTGTTATCATATATGTCCCAATTTCATTGCTTCTTACAGCTAAATATTATTCCATTGTATGTATATACCACATTTTGCTTATCCATTCACCAGTTGATGGACAATTTTGTTGTTTCCACCTTTGGGGAATTATGAATAATGTCTCCACGAACATGGGTGTGCAAATGTCTGTTGGCATTAGTTTTCAGTGCTTCTTGATATATTCCTAATAGAGGGATTGTCAGATCATATGACAATTTTATATTTTCCTCCTTATGTAGTCATCAAACTGTCTTCCACAGAGGCTGCAACCTTTATTCATATGCGACAACATTGAAAGAGTGTTCCAGTTTCTGCAAATCCTCTCCATCACGTCTTGTTTTCCGTATTTTAAAAATAATTTTGATTTTATGAGGTAAGCAATGATACCTCACAGGTTTTGTTTTTTGTTTTTGTATATGACTAATAGCTAATGAGATTGGACACATTTTCATAAGGTTTTTCATGATTTATATTCCCTCCTTGTAAAGATGTCAGTTCAAGATATTTCCCCAGTTTTAAATTGTATTGCTTTCTCTTTTATGGTTGACTTCCATGATTGATTTACATAGCATGAATATCAACCCTTATTGACTATATGGCTTTGAAATATTTCTCCCTTTGAGTGGACTGCACTTGCATTTTCTTGAAAAAGTCCTTGGAGGAACAAAATATTTAATTTCGTGGAGGTCCTATTTTATTTTTTATTCTTTCATTGCTCATGTTTTGGGTATAAGGTTTAAGTAATCATCACTTACCACCTGGTCTTGAAGTTGTTCCCCTATATTTTCTTCCAAGGGTTTTATGGTTCCAACTTTCATTGATAAGACCTTGACCCATTTTAAGTTAATTTTTATGTAATGTGTAAGATAGTAGTCCTCTTTCTTTCTATTTTGATATTTAAATTCATTTATCTCACACCATTTGTAAGACAGAAATTTCTATCACAGGTGGGTGAACTTGACAGCTTAGTCAAAAATCACTTGACCATAGATTTGAGGGACTGTTTGATTCTTTGGTGTATATGTCTATCTTTATATCATTAACAAGGTGTTTTTACCAATTTAAATAGGTAATATTACTTAAAGTCTGGATGTGAGTCATGCAACTTTGTTTTTCTTTTAAAATATTTTTGGCTACTCAAGGCAATGTGCTTTTCCAAAGAAATTTGATAATTGGGTTTTCCATTTCATACCAAAGGGTTGTTGGAAGAGCAAAGACTATAAAAGAATGATGCTCCAATGATGCACCCTTGATACTGATGACTGTATTTATGACACTGTGTGCTTAAAATTTCACCTCGGCCTAGAGATCCAGCGCGCCTAAGAATTACCTCCTGAGAGATTCCATGTTGCTCAAATGTGGCCACTCTCTAAGCCAGACTCAGTATATAAGTGCATTACCTTCCTCCAGCATGGGGTATGACTCCTGGGGATGAATCTCCCTGCCACAGAAGGATTAATGCCAAACATTGGCTGGTGATGGAATTAGGAAAACTCCTTGAATAAAAGGAGGACATGGTAAAGACAAATTAGTTTTTAGGGCTAAGAGGCTTCCAAATGAATTGGGAGGTCATCAGAAGAGTCTTGCTTACGTATGTCTCAGCAGGATCTAGAAACACCCAAAGTAGATACAACCCCAGAATACGTTGCTCCTGAAGGCTAAAGAGACACCCAGGTTCTATGGTCAAGGCTGATGGCTCTGTCGTTATGTGCCTTGCCAGTGCGTCCTACTTTTGAATTTGTGCTCCTAAGTGTAATGGATTTGGACTTATATATGACTTCTCTACACCTGTCTCTTCTTTGACATTTACTGAACCTGTGGTTGGTGCTGGTATTGGTGTATGACCAGGAGACTTGAATCTCTTGACTGTCCATTCGCCAACTTGGCCCTGAGCCTCAATAAAGCTGCAACACCTACTCTCCAGTTGAATGGACCTATCCAGGTCAGCTAACAAGGAGTTGAGGGTGATCAACCACCACAGCAAGGAAACAAGAGAGTTTAAACCTGCAATGAAGAGAATCCCATCCATCATCCTTGTGGGATCTAAGCCCACTTTCAATTTAGAGGTGGAATGGACATTGCTATCCCAGGATCTTCAGGATAGAGATATAAAATCTGGATTACAGTGGGCATACAAGTATTCTAATATAGAATTACTGTGACTCTAGCAAAGGAAGAAATTGCATCACTGATTTTTAGACAGTGGCCATGTGACTTGCAGAAGGCAGGGAGAGGGAAAAAGAGATGTGGTATGGGTGCATTTTTGGGAATTGGAGTTGTCCTGAATGATATTGTAGGGACTGATGCAGCACATTATATATCCTGCCATAACTCACTGAATGGACTAGGAGAGAGTGTAAAATACAATATAAACTGTAATCCATGCTGTATATGGTACATACAATGAATGCACCATAATAATGAAAGAAGTTGTTTATGTGGGAGGAGTGGGGAGTGGGGGTAGTGCAGTATATGGGAACCTCATATTTTTAAAGGAACATTTTGTACAATCTATATATCTTTAAAAAATAAAAATAAAAGAGTAGGCAAAACATAAAATTTCATATAATAAAAAATTGCATTGAATCTGTATATAAATTTGGTTAGAATAGAAATCTTAATTATATTTAGTCTTCCAATCAATGAACACAGAATATTCTTCCATTTATTTAGTTCTTATTTGATTTCTTTTAACAATATATTATGATTCTCTAAATACAAGCATTTTACATCCTTGGTTAAATTTATTCTTAAATACCTGATTCAGTTGCTATAGTAAATTATTTTTTCTCTGATTTCCCCCTCAGATTGCTCATAATTTGAATATAAAAACACTATTAATTTTTGTATAATAGTCGTATTTCCTGACACTCTACTGAACTTGTTTATTAGGGATAGTAGATTTTTGTGGATTTTTTGAGAGCTTTTAGTTATCAGATCATTTCTTCTGTGAGTAATGAAGGTTTTGCTTCTTCCTTTCAAATCTGGATGACTTTTACTGTTTGTGTTGTCCAACTGCTTTAGCGAGAACTTCTAGCCCTATACTGAAGAACGGTGATGACAGCAAACATCCTTGTCTTGTTCCAAATCTCAAGGGAAAATCTGTCAGTAATTTATCACTGAATAAAATGTTAACTGTGGTTTTTTCATTTATGCTCCATATAATGTTGCTAAATTATCCTTCACGTCTTATGTTCTACAATATTTTCTTATCATGGAAGGATGTTGCATTGTGTTGAAATCTTTTGTGCATCAAACAAGATGATCATGCATTTTTCTTCTATAATTTTTTAAAATATGATGTACTACACTGATTTCTTTCTTATCTTTAACCACTTTTGCATGCCTGGTATAAAATAATCATTTTACTGTGTTGTTGAATTCAATCAGCAAGTATTTTGTTAAGGATTTTTGCATCAATAATCATTAGGAAAATGGTTCTTTAATTTTCTTTTTTGTAGTATTTTTATCTATATTTGGTATTATGGTGATATTGACTTCATAGAAAGAGTTTGGTAACATTTCTATCAGTTCAAATTTTTGGAAGAACTTGAATAAAGAATTCACCTATGAAACTATCTGGCCCTTGACGTTTCATTTTTGGGAATTGTTTGGTGACTGTTTCAATCTCTTTCCCTATGACTCTTTTGTTGTAGTCTTCTATTTCTTCTAGTTTCAGTATAGGCTGTTTGAACGTTCCTAGGAATTTTTCTCTTTCATCTACATTGTCTACTTTTTTGGCATACACTTGGACATGGTAGCCACTTATCAGCTATTTTATTTCTTTGGTTCAGTACTAATTTCCCTATTTTCATTTCTGGTTTTATTTCTTTGCATCTTCTCACTATTTTCCTTTGCCATCTAACAAAAAGTTTCTCAAATTTATTAATCTTCTCAAAGGACTATATTTGGTTATATAAATTTATTCCATTTTTTTTTCAATTTCACTTATTTCTTCCCTGATCTTTATTTCAGTCTTTCTGCTTTCATTGGTCATAGTTTATTATTGTTTTTCTAGTTCTTCCATCTTTGAAGAAAGGTCATTGATTTTAGCTCTTTTATTTATTTATTTATTTTTAATTAATACATTTTTAAATTAAATTAATAGATCACATGAACATTACATTAAAAAAAATACATAAGAGTTTCCCATATAACCCACTCCCTACCCCACCAGCCCCATCATTTTGTAAATTGTATTTTTGAAGACACATATATTACAAAAAACAATACATTATAAAAAACACAAGAGGTTCCCGTATACCCCCCACACCCCACACCTCTCCTCCCATGCCAATAAACTCCCCAATCATTGTGGCACATTCATTTCATTCAGTGAACACATTTTGGAGCACTGCTGCACCATGAGGATAGTAGTTTACCCTGTAGTTCACATTCTCCTCCAGTAGATTCAGTGGGTTATGGCAGGATATATAATGTCCTGCATCTGACTTTGCAATATCATTTAGGACAACTTCAAGCCACAAAAAATGCTTCTTCTTCCCTCTACTTGTCCTCAGCAACTACTGTGGCCACTTTCTCCACATCAATGATACAATTTCTTCTATTACTAGTCACAATACTTTTATAGTAGAATACCAGTAAGTCCACTCTAATCCATATTTTATACTCCCATCCTGTCAACCCTGGGATGGTGATGTCCACTCCATCTCTATGTCAAGAGGGGGCTTAGATTCCACATGGCTGATGGATGCAATTCTGCTTGCAGTTGTAGACACTCTTGATTCCCTGGTGTGATGGTTGACCATCTTCACCTCCCTGTTAGCTGACTGGGGTAAATCTAACTTACCTGACTTAAGTCCCCCTCCCTCTTAGCTGACTTGGGTAAGTCATAGTAGTTACAATTACAAATGACAACTGAGTTAGTGCTGAGTTCCTACTCAGGGGAGCTCTGACACATTACCCAAAGGAAGAGCAATAATCCCCCAAGTGCAATGGCAAAGACCAACAAGGAAGGCTGATCCAATGATGATTACTTGATACTGGTGACTACGCATATGAGACTGTGTACCTAAAATATGAACTAGGTCTACAGCTGCAGAATGCCTAAGACTTACCTCCTGAGGGCCTCCATGTTGCTCAAATGTGGCCATTCTCTAAGCCAAACTCAGCATGTAAATGCATTGCCTTCCCCCAAGCATGAGACATGACTCCCAGAGATGAGCCTCCCTAACTCTGAGGGATTAGTCCCAATCACAAACTGGTGAGATCGCTAGAAAGAGACCTTGAATAAAAGGGTCAACTCAGACCAGCAGAACATCTCAGCCTACATGTAAGATCATGTAGTAAAAAAGCCTTTTTGACATTGAATAATAGGTGGAAATGCCAAAGAAAAATGAGTTTATATGGTAAGAGTCTTCAAAAAAGAGTCAGAATGTCATCAGAGGGGTAGTGCATATGCATGCCTCAGCAGGATCCCAGAAACAGCTTGAGTAGATACAACTCTAGCTATGATTATCCTGAAGGTTATGGAGACCCACAGGGTTTATGGTTGTGGCAGATGGATTTTGAGTTCTGTGCCATGTCAATGGGCCCTACTTTGGAATTTGTGCTCCTGAGTGTGATGGAGCTGGACTCAGATGTGTCCTTTCTAAACATTCCTCTTCTGTCACCTTTACTGAAGCTATTGTTGGTGCTAGGGATGGTATGTACTTAGGGGCCTTGAATCTCCAGACTGCCCATGTACCAGCTGGGCCCTGAGTCTCAGCAGAGTTGCCATCCCTACTCTCTGATTCTAGCTCTTTTTAAATATAAAAAATTGAGTATTATATATTTCTCACTCATCACTGCCTTCACAGCATCCCATAGGTTCTTATATATTGTGTTTTCATTTCTACTCATCTTGAGATATTCATCATTTTGTCTTGCCTCTTCTTTTTTGATTCACTGAATGTTTAAGTGTTAGTTTTTTATTCTCCACTTATTAGTCAATTTTCCCTTTTTCTGTCTGTTGTTGATTTTCAAATATATACTCTTATTATCAGAATAATTTGTGTAATTTTCATGTTATTAAATTTATTGCGATCTGTTTTATCAATGTGGGCTATGGGTGGGAGGCTCTTTGAATCTTAAGAGATAACCTTAGCTGTCTGTGTCTTGTGGGTGTGGGACAGTAAGAGGCTGCAATCCTGCCCTTGGTATCCAAGGCAATGACTCCAGTCCCAGGAAACAGTTTATCAATGCAAACTCTATAAACTTTAAATATTCAGTAAAATGCAAAACAAATGTGCTAAAAGATTATCTAGAATGTGTGAAGTCCAAGCTAAAAGCTTACCTAGGATGTGGAAAATATCTGCTAATTCAAGCCTATTGAGAGCTGAAACATAAGGACCATTTGACCTTCCTCTCTGTATAAAAGGAACTCAAACTTCTCATTCAGGGCTCAGGTTTGAAACAGAAAGCTCCCAAGTCTGGCCATTCATCAATAAACCATTTTTCCTTCTCAAAAGCATTCCTGAGTCCTGACCTTTCTATACACAAATAATTGAACCTAGTATCAAATTCTACAACATTGTGACCCAACGTATGGTCTATTCCAGAAAAAAAAAAAGCATGAGCAATTGAGAAGAATGTATATCCTGCAATTTTGGGTGTGCAATGTTCTGTATAAATCTATGAGGTCTAGTTATTTTATCATATTATTAAAGCTCTCTATTTCTTTATTGATTTGCTTCATAAATGTTCTCTGCAGTAATAAGAATGGTGTACTGCATACTCAAACTATTATTGTAGGGACATCTATTTCTCCATTCAATTTTGCCAGTGTTTGCTTCATATAATTTGGGACACCCTGGTTAGTTGCATATACATTTATGATGGTTGTTTCTTCCTGGTGAATTGACACTTTTATTAATAGTTAATATCCTTCCTGGTCTCTAATAACAGCTTTGTTTTTAAAGTTTATTTCATATGATATAAGTATAGTTACTCCAGCTTTTATGTTTTTTTACTGTATGCATGGATATTTTTTCCCATCCTTTCATCATCAATCTATTTGTATGTTTGTGTCTAAGGCAATTCTCTAGTAGACAGTATATAAATGGCTCTTATTTTCTTGTTCATTCATTCAGTTTGTGTCTTTTGATAGGGGAGTTTATTCTATTAACATTCAATGTTATTACTGTAAAGCCATTTTTACTTACTCTGATTTGACCTCTAGATTTTATATGCCATATCTTGTTTTCATTAATTTTCTTGCACCTCTACTTATTTATACTTTCATTATTTTCATTTTTAGACTCTCTTCCAAGCCTTTCATTCCTGTCTTTTTATTTTAGGCTGTAGCATTCCCTTTGTTATTTCCTTCAAATCCAGGTTCTTCATTAAATGTTATCTGTTAATATTTTAAATTCGTGCTCATTTTTGAAAGACAATCTTGCTGGATATACAATTATTGACTGGTACTTTTACTCTTTAAGTATCTTAAATATATCACACCACTTTCTTGCTTCCATGGTTTCTGGTGAGAAATCAGCACTTAAACTTATTGGACAACACATACATGTGATAAATCACTTTTATCTTGCTGCTAACAGTATTCTCTTTACATTTGGAATTTGACATTCTGATTATTGTGTCTTGGGAAAGGTATTTTTAAAATTTATTTGGATGATAGTACATTGTGCTTCTTGGATTTGGGTATATATAGCCTTCAGTATTGTGGGGAAGTTTTCTAACATTACTTCCTCAAATATTTCTTCTGCCTGTATTTCCTTCTCTTGTCCTTTTGAAACACCCATGACAGAGGTTTGCATATATTTTGACATCATTTAGTTCCCTGAGACCTTGCTCAAGTTTTTCCATTCTTTTCTTTAATCTTTTGTATGTTCACATTCAGTATGTATAATTTGTGCTATTATGAACTCCAATTATTACGGAGTTAATAATTGGAATATGGGTTACCAGAAAATAGAAGGAGTGTAGAGAATGAACTGCTGAGTGTTAATCTGTGTAGAACTAGAAAATAGAAGGAGGGTAGAGAATGGAATGCTGAGTGTTAATCTTTGTAGAAAGATTGTTGGTAAATCTTTGAAAATTATTAGAAATGGTTAGAGTATATTGTGGTCTTTTTAACTAGAAGTGCTATTATATGGTTTTTACAGTGGTTGAAAGGAAATGTCTCAGGTTATTTATATTACTAGAAGGAAACTTAAATTTGTAACATGAGTGTCTATAAGATAGTAAATCCTCCTGGACAACACAAATATGTTGGGCATTGCATGTAAGACTGTTTTAAATATATATACATACAAATATACTAGAAAAAAGAAAAAAGAATAACAGCTATGTACAGCAGGTGAAGTATTAAGAGATTGATAGATGATGTATTCTGTCGGTTTTTTGTTTATTGTAATTATTAGAATAATGAATGTGCCCTAGGAATGATTGTGGTGATGAATGCACTAGCATGTGATTACACTGAAGATCTTTGATTGTATGGACATATGCTTTATTTATATGTAACAATATAAATGATTCATTAAAAAAAGAGGAAGGAATTCAAGTCAGAGACCTAATATCAAAAATGAAAAATCTCAAAAAGAGGAGCATTCTAAACCCAAAACAATAATATTGAAGGAAATAATAAAGATTAGAACAGAGATAAATGAAATTATAAACAGAAAAGCAATAGTGAATTATCAAATCCTGAAAGTTGGTTTTTTTAAAAGATCAATAAAATTGACAAGACTTTTGTTAGACTGAAAAAGAATAAAAGAGTGGATGAGGAGAGGGGCAAAATGGTGCTTGGTAAGGAGCTTCAAGAGACAACTGGCCCAAAAGTGCAGTTAGTAATCACCCAGTGTTATCTAAATCACATATTTGGTGGAGGAGGTAACCAGAAGAGCATCATGCAACATCCTTGGAAGAATGCAAGAGACTGCATATATGAAGTGAGGATTCATGTATAGAGTACTCCACCTAAGAGAGAACAGTTCCTATACACCACTGTCCGTGCAAGACACCTCTGGATTTCTTCCCTGGCTGGTGTAGAAACCTCAATTTCCCACAAATAGTGGAGGAGGAGAGAGTTGGGCACTGACTTCACCTACTTATTAGAATTTGACTGGCTAAAGTCCAATAATAACAATAGCTAATATCCAAGTCAGAAAGAAGCTGGTAGGCTCCATTTTCTCTTTGTCCATGACATGAATGGAAGTGGCACTGCCTGAAAATTACAGAGATAATAGTAAATGGTTTCTATCTACCCAGGTCTGATTGCTGCCTTAGCCTAGACTTCCACCTCACCTCTGTTAGGAACAAACCTGAGTAGACTTGCATCAGCCTCTATGTGCAACTATAAATGTTTTTGGTCCACATGGGCTATTTTGTTCATAATAGCACAATCATACAATATTTGTTCTTTTCTGTCTGGCTTGTTTCACTCAATATAATGTCCTCCAGTTTCATCCATCTTGTCATATGCTTCACAACTTCACTTCTTAGTGCTGCATAATATTCCCTCATTTGAATACACCACAATTGGTTTTTCCATTTCTCAGTGAATGGATACCTAAGTTGTTTCTAACTTTTGGCTATGAAAATCAGTCTGTTTGTGTCTCTGCTTTCAGTTCTTCTGAGTATATACCTAGAAATGGTGTTGCTGGGTCCCATGGCAAGTCTATATTCATCTTACATTGGACATGCAAAATATTCCCCCACAGTAGCTGTACCATTCAACATTCCCACCAAAAGAAAATGGAAAAAGCATTTTTATCTCTCCTCATTCTCTCCAACATTTACAGTTTTCTGAATGTTAATAATGTCCAGTTTAATAGATGTGAAATTATATTTCATTGTAGTTTTCATTTGCATTTCCCTAATCACTAGAGGAGTTTAATATATTTTCATGTGTTTCTTCATTATTTGTAATTTTTTCTTTGGACACTTCTCTTTTCATGTCTTTTGCTAATTTTTAATTGTCTTTATTTGTTTGTCTTTCTTTCTTTTGGATATAGCTATACAGTGCTCCAAGCACCATTTGTTGAATAGACTGTTCTTGCTCACCTGGGAGGGTTCGACCTACTTGTCCAAAATGACTTGAATTAAGATGTGAGGGTCTATATCTGAGTCTTAATTTGGTTTCATTCAAAAATGTGTCTGTCTTTATCCCAGTACCATGCTGTATTTTATAACGGTACCTAGGTAATATGCTTTGAATTCAGGAAGTGAGAGTCTCACAATTTCATTCCTCATTTATAAGAACTATTTGGCTATATGGGGCCCCTTACTCTTCCAAACAAATTTGATAATTGTTTTTCCCACTTCTTCAAATTAGGCTGTTATTTTTTTTATGGGATTTCATTGAATTTGCAAATAGTTTGGGAAGAATTGACATCTTAATCATATTTATTCTTCCAATATATGACCACAGAATGCCCTTCCATATATTTATATCTTCCATCACTTTTAGGAATATTTTGTAGTTTTCTGAATGTAGGTCCTTTATATACTCAGTTAAGATTTTCCTAAATATATGAATTGTTGGTTGCTGTCATAAATTAATTTTTTTTTCTGATTTACTCCTCAAATTGCTCATCAGGAGAAATGCTACTGATTTTTGCTCATTAATCTTATATTCTGCCACTTTGCAGAACTCATCTATTAGTTGTAGCAGTTCTGTTATGGATTATTCAGGATATTCTAGATTATATCTTTTCTCTTTTTAATGGAATCATTTAGAGCTATAAATTTATCTCACAGCTTTGCCTTCACTGCATTCCATACAATTGGATATATTTTATTTTCATTTTAATCCATCCCATGATATTTCCTTGGGAGTGGATGTAGGTCAAACAGTTGATCACCTGTCTCCAACATGGGAGGTTCCAGCATCTGTTCCTGGTGCTTTCTAAAGAAGAGAAACAACAAGCCAACAATAAGCAGATATCAAGCAAAAACAACAAGCAGAAAATGAACAAAAATAGAAATGAATAGACAATGAGAAAAAACAAGCAATGAGCAAAATCAGTTAACAGACAAAAAGCAAAAACAATGAGCAAGACAATGTGCAAACAACAAACAAAATGAGCAAAAATTGATGAGGGAATGGATGTGGTTCAAACAGCTGAGGGCCTGTTTCCCTCATGGGAGTTCCCGGGTTCCATTCTCAGTGCCTAATTAAGAAAAAAAAAAAAAAACAGAACAAGTAATCAATGAGCAAGTTAAATGACCAGACAACAAGCAAAAGCAATGATCAAAAACAACAAGAAGAGTAAAAACAATTAGCAAATCAACGTGCATCAGATGAGGAAGCATCTCAGAGATGGGAAGATATTACCTAATGTTTATTCTTGTTTCCTTTTTAACCCATTTGTTGCTGAAGACTATGTTGTTTAATTTCACATATTTATGAATTTTCTATCTCTGCTCTTGTTTCTGATTTCTACCTTCATTCAGTTATGGTCAGAGAATATTCACCAAATGGTTCCAATAGTAGTTTTATTTATTATTCAATATATTTTTTATTAACCCTTGCTTACATGATATATTTTTTCCATTAATTAACCTTCAATATAATTTCATCTTTGAATTTAAGGTGTGTCTTTTGTCGAAAGCATATATTTGTTCATGTTTTTCTATCCATTCTGCCAATCTCTGTCTTTTGATTGAGGAAATTAATTCATTTTCACTTCAATTCATTACTGATAATACAGGGTTTTCTTCTTCCATTTTGCTATTTGAATTTGTGCATCTTATATCTTTTTGTTCCTAACTTCTGCTAATGCCTACTTTTATATTTATTTGCCTTTTTGTGTTGTAGCATACTGTACAAATACATCTGGATATATCTACCATCTATTTTCATTCTGGTTACAAGGGGTTAAAATGTATACTCCTTAATATACAGTGATCATAGCTTGCCTGAAATCAAATTAACTTCAATTGCATTCATATATATTTTTCCTATACCCATTTGTCCCTCAACTTTTTTTAATGCTTACAACTAATATCATTGTACATTGTATGTCTAAAAAGAAATTTATCATTACTTTTTATGCATTTGCATTTTAGCACATATAGAAAGAAATGGATTTCTATAACAATATGTTACAATAATATTAGAATTTATAATTATTCAAATTTTAAAATACACCACCAGTCTTTATTTCTTGTTTTTCTTCTCCTCCCCCTCCCCCACCTTGCTATTTCTGGTGTCTGTGTCCACTCTGTGTGATGTTCTGTATCAATTTCTCTTTCTGTCTTCTCTTCTCATCTTTTTCCTCTAGGATTCATTGGAATTTGATCCTGGGAGCCTCTGATGTGGAGAGAGGTTCCCAGTCAATTGTGCCACTTCAGGTCCTGGTCTCTGCTACACTTCACCTTGACTATCCCATTCATCTATCTTTTGTTGCATCATCAACTCTTGCATGGACACTGACTCACTTTGTGGGCCTTTGACTTGCTTGTGCAGTCACTTGGATGACCATGTAGTTACTGATTCATCACATGGGCACTGGCTCACTGTACAGGCACTCATGGGGGCACTTGGCTCACAACACAGGCACACGGCTCACCATGCAGTCACTCATGCAGGCACATGTGGGCACTCAGCTTGCCACACAGGTACTCACATGGGCACTTGACTCACTGCATTGGCAATAGGCTTACTATGTGAGCATGTGGATCACCATGCAGGAACTCACATGGGCACTCAGCTCACCACATAGGCAACTGGCTTGCCAAGTGGTTACCCACATGGGCACTCAGCTCACAATGTGGGCACTTGGCTCACTGTTTGATCACTTGTCTCACTGCACAGGCACTCAGCTCACTTTTGGGGCACTAGTTCACCACACAGGCATACTTTCTCATCTTTTTCACCAGGATGCCCCAGGGATCAAACCTGGATCTTTCCATGTGGAAGGTGGTGCTCTTATCACTTGAGCCACATCCACTTCCCCAGTCTTTAATTCTTTATGCCACTTTGAACCACTATCTACTGTCCTTTTCTTTAAGTCTAAAGTATTCCTTTTAGCACTTCTTGTAGGTAGATCTAGTGATGATGAACTCAGTCTCTGCTTATCAAAAATATCTTATTCTCTCCCTCATTTGTAAAAGAATGTCTCACCAGATATACAATACTTTGGGGGCCAATGTTTTCTACCAGACTTTAACTACTTCATCTCATTACTTTCTTGCCTCCGTGGTTTGTGATGAGAAATTTACACACAAACCCATTGACACTGCCTTGTATGTAACACATTGCTCTTTTCTTGCAGGTTTCAGAACTCGCAACTTGTTCTTTGCATTCAATAGTTTGATCTGTATATGCTAGGTGTATTTTTCATCATATTTATCCTTTTTGATTTTCATTGGGCTTCTTGGTTTTGCATATAAATATTTTCTGATAAGTTTGGCAAGTTCTCTGTCATTAGCTATTTGAACATTCTTCTTTCCCTTTATCTCTTTCTTCTCCTTCTGGGGCTCCTGTTATGCATATATTGGTGTACTTGATTCTTTTCCAGAGGTGTCTTCTGCAATTTTTTGTTTTTTAATATTTCTTTATTCTTTCAGTTCCTGAGTGTGACTCATTAAAGCGTCTCATTTACGAGTTCACAGATTATTTCTTCATCCAGCTCCTAGCTGCCCATACAATCTTCCTGGGAAATTGTATTTTTAAATAAGTTAATATGTTCTTCAACACCAATAGTTATGTATTTTTTAAATGTTTAAATATCTATCTCTTTAATAAGATTCTTTTATTGCACTTTTTAAACTTAATTTTATTGATACCTATTAATAAGTCATACAATTCATCTGAGGTGTACAATCAATGGTATTTTCTATAATCACATATTTGTGCATTTATCACTTCATTGTTTGAACATTTTCATTATTTCAATAGTGATAATAAACAAAAAACAGACAAACAAAAAAATTCCTCAACTCTCAATCTCTCTGTGCTTACTCCACTGTATATAGCTGCTCATTCTGGCTATTCTATCCAAAGTGTATAATCAATGACTTTTAGCTTAATCACAATATTGTACATTCATCATCTCAAAAATTTAAGAATAATTTCATTACTGCAAAATGAAGGACTCCACACCCCTAGCATTCTTTCCTCAGGCTAACATAATTAATCTCCTTTCATCTTTATAAATTAATTTATATTTACATGTTAGATAAATGAAATAATACAATATATAGTCATTTGTGCCTGCTCTCCTTCAAGAAGTATAATGTTTATTTTTGTCTGATATTAAAATTTTATACTATTAACTTATATTTCTTCAGCCTCAAAAAATAGACTTACCTATGCAATGCAACCCATATTCATATTTCACATGATATATTTATATTTCACATAATATATTTAGCTCTTAATAGGACAATCATACAATATTAGTCCTTTTATGTCTGTCATGCTTCACTCAACATAACGTCCTGCACATTCATCCATGTTGCCCTATATTTCAAGACTTTGTTTCTTCTTACCACTGCATACAATTCCATCGTGTGTATATTCCACATTTAATTTGCTTATTCTTTCATCAGTTGATGGACACCTGGGTTGTTTCCAACTTTTTGCTGTCATGAATAATGCTGCTATGATCATTGGTGTGCAGATATCTATTCATGTCACAGCTCTCAGTTCTTCTGGGTATATATCTAGCAATTGTATTTCTGTGTCCCAAGGCAAGTCTATACTCAACTTCTTTAGGAACTGCCAAACAGTCCTCCACAGTGGCTGTACCATTATACATTACCACTAGCAGTGAATAAGCATTTCTATCTGTCCATATCCTCTCCAACATTTACAGTTTTCTGACTTTTTCAAAGCAGCCAGAATATTAAAAGATATCTCATTGTATATGAAAAGATATCTCAATGTGGTTTTGATTTGTATTTTCCTAATTGCTGGTGATGTTAAACATGTTTCATGCATTTCTTTGCCATTTGTATGTCTTATTTGGACAGATGCCTTTACAATCTTTTGCCTATTTTTTTAATTGAGTAGTTTCTCTATGGTTGGGTTGTATAATATCCTTATGTATCATGGATATTAAACCTTTATCAGATGTATGATTGCCAAATATTTTCTCCCTTTGAATCAGCTGCCTTTTTACCCTTTTGGCAAAATACTTTGAGGTCCAAAATTATTGAATTTTGTGTATGTCCCATTTATATACTTTATCTGCTATTGCTCATGCTTTGGATGTAAGGTTTAAGAAACTATCAACTATCACAAAATATTGAAAAAGATTTCCTGCATTTTCTTCTAGGAGTTTTATGGTTGCTGTTTTTTATATTTAATCCTTGGTCCATTTTGAGTCATTTTTTGTATAAAGCATAAGAGAAGAATTTTCTTTCTTTCTTCTGGTTATGGCTATCCTTTTCTCCCAATCACCATTTGTTGAATAGACTGTTCTAGCCCAGCTCTGTAGGCTTATCAACCTTGTCAAAATCACTTAATTGTAAATGTGAAGGTCAATATTTGTGCTCTTGATTCAGTTCCATTCATAAATCTTTCTGTCCTTATGCTAGTACCATGCTGATTTTTCCAATGTAGTTAAGTAATAATCTTTAAATTCAGGAAGTGAGAATCCCTCAAATTTGTTCTTCTTTTATAAGATCTCTTTGGCTATGTGGGGCCCCTTAGTCTTATGAATAAATTTGATTATTTGATTTTCAATTTCTGCAAAAACGCTGTTGGGTTTTTCTTGGGATTGCATTGAATCTGTATATCAATTTGTGTAAAAAGTCATCTAAGTAATATTTAGTCTTCTAAACTACGAAAACAGAATGCCTTTCAATTTATTTTATCTTTTTCAGTTTTTTTTAGCAATTATTTCTGAATATAAGTCCTTCATGTCCTTGGTTAAGTTTATATCTAAATATGCGATTATTTTAGTCAGCAGTATAAATCAAACTTCTTCTTATTACCTCCTCGGATTTCATATTAATATTGTATAGTACACTATTGATTTTTGCATAGTAACCTTATATCCCACCAATTTATTGATATTGTTTAATTCTAATAGCTTCGTTGTGAATTTTTCAGAATTTTCTAGATATAGGGTCATGCTATCAATGAATATTGCAAGTTTTACTTCTTCCTTTCCTATTTGGGTGTCATGAATTTCTTTGTCTAATCTAATTGTTTTAGCTAGAACTTCTAGCATTATATTGAATAAAAGTGGTGACAGATCTATATAGAGGAAAACTAGCAAGATGGTAGTGGAATAAGGAGCTCCTAGAACCAGCTTCCTACATGGCAGTTACTAAAAACTCAGAGCTATCTGAAGCTAGCTGAAACACCTGCACGGGGGCTCCAGAAGACCAGAAGAGCATCTTGCCACACCTTTGAAGGAATGGAAGGAGAAGACTGCCCATCTGCAGAGAAGAATCATAAGTAGAGCACTCCACAGCATGGAGGCCAGTGCCCATCCTCCACTGGAGACACATGCCTCCTCAGGAGCTTTTTTATGGCTGGAATTGAAAGCTCCACTTTCCAAAAATCAGGGAGGAAGGAATGTTTGGGCACCAACTTCTGCTACTGGTGAGTAAATTCAGTGGGCTCATGTATAATCCTGAGAACGGCTAAAGTCTGAGTCTGACCAAGTTAGAAAGAGACCTGTAGCTACCATCTTAACTCTAAACCTGGCACAAGGGGAAGTGGAGTGGACTGAAAATCACAGTGCTGGTAGGGACTGGCTTCTTTCTATCCAGATCAGATTGCAGGTCTAGCCTAAGCACCAGCCCCACATCTGGGAGGGCTGAAACTGGAGGGATCTGCAGCAGCCTCTGGGAAATTAACAGCCAAGCTGCAAAGGCCAGTGATTATCCTACTTTGGCAATGCAAGCTGCCCCAGAAGCTATTCTCTGGCTGGAATTAGAAGTTCCATTTCCCCAAAAAAGGGCAGGAGGAGATGGTTGGCCACTGATTTTGGCTATGGATTAGCTGACTCAGCTGGCTAAGGCATAACATTGGGAACAGCTAGGATATGAATCTGCCCAATTCAGAAAGAGGTCAGTAGCCAAATTTTTGACTACACCACCAGCCTAAGGGGAAGCCAGGGCTGAAAACTGCAGTGATGGTAAGAACCAGTTTCTTTCACTAGATTGGCCTGCAGCTGTAGCCTATGTTTCAGGCTCACCACTGTCAGGGAAAAGGCCGGTGGGCCCTGTACCAACCTTTCTAGGTAACTTCAGGTACCTTTGGCTGGCACATACTGAATAATCAAGAGTCTACCAGGGCAACTATGGTTATCTTGGACCAAAACTGCATAGATTGCAGTGAATACCTGCAGATCCTTCCCTGCCTCAGGCAGAAGATAAAGGGGCATGGAGCCTCTTCAGCCTCTCTGGGAAACTACAGTCTAGGCCTGCATGACTTGAATTATTCTACACAACTGTGACTCTGTCCTACCCCTGGAAAAGGAGAAAATTGTGAGAAGGATCATTGATCTCTGGCAAAATGAGAGCAGTTTGAGCCTTCACAGCTTATAGCACCATTTAAAACCTTGGTTCTTACTGCACAAGCAGCAAAGGAGAAAGGGCAGGAAACCCTAAACTAAAGGGAAATTTGCACTCAGAATTAATACTCCATTAAGCCAGATGCCAAGACACCAAAAAAATTACAATCAACACCAAAGAATAGAAGGATATGACCCAGTTAAAGGAACAAGATTAGCCTCAAGATGACATAAAGGAGTTAAGACAACTACTCATAGATGTTCAAACAAATCTCCTTAATAAATTCAATGAGATGGATATAGAGATTAAGGATTTTAAGAAGACACTGGATGACCACAAAGAAGATTTGAAAGCATACATAGAAAAATAGCAGCTATTATGGGAGTGAAATGTGCAATAAATGAAATCTAAAAAAATGGGAATCCCATAATAGCTGATTTGAGGAGGCAGAAGAAAGGATTAGTGAGCTTGAAGAAATGGCCTCTGAAAGTGAACACACAAAAGAATAGATGAAGAAAATAATGGAAAAAATTGTAAGAGGTTACAGAGGACTTTAAGTCAGCAAAATATGTGCATGCATACATGTCTTGGGTGTCCCAGAAAGAGAAGAGAAGTGAATAGGAGCAGAAGGAACATTTGAAGAAATAATGGTAGAAAATTTCCCAATCATATTGAAATTACATAGATATCCATGTCCAAGAAGCACAACGTACTCCTATCAGAAAAAAAAAAATTCTAATAGACCAACTACAAGACCCATACTAATCAGAATGTCAAATGCAAAAGACAAAGAGAGAATTCTGAGGACAGCAAGAGGAAAGCAATGCATGATATATAAAGAGTACCCAATATTACCAAGTGCTGTTTGCTCACCAGAAATCATGGATGCAAGAAGGCAGTGGTGTGATATATTTAAGACACTTCAACAGAAATACTTTCAGCCAAAAATCTTATATCTGGCAAGATTGTATTTCAAAAATGAGGGTGAGATTAGATTATTCATAAATAAACAGAAATTGAGAGAATTTCTAACCAAGATGCCACATTATCAGCTAAAGGGTGTGCTTGAGCCTGAAAAGTAAAGACAGAGAGAAAGGCCTGGAAGAGAGTCTAAAAATGAAGATTATATCAATAAAGTAGCCAAAAGTGTAAAAGGAGTGAAGAAAATAATATGTGACAGATAAAACTCAAATACAAATAATCTTAACCAATGATGTAAAGCACTTGTATCAAAAATTTGTAACACAATGTTAACAGAAATCAAAAAAGACTAAATAACTGGAAGAAAGTTTCATGTTCATTGATTGGACAAATAAATATTAAATATGATGTCAATTCTACTCAAATTAATATAAAGATTCAATGAAATCCCAATAAAAATTCCACCAGCAATTTTTTTAAAAAATTGAAAATACCGTTATCAAATTTATTTGAAAGTGTAAGGGGTCTTGAACAGCCAGAAACATCCTAAAAAGGAAAAGCAAAAGCTCATCTACAGACTTTAAACCATTTACCTAGGTATAGTGGTAAAAACAACATGGTACTGGCATAAAGATAGACAAATAGACCAATGGAATGAAATTGATGGTTCAGAAACAGATCCTCACATGTATCGTCAAGTGATTTTTGACAAGCCTTTCATACACACACAGCTTGGGCAGGTTAACTCATTCAACAAATAGTGCTGAAAGAACTGGATATCCACAGCCAAAAGAAGGAAAGAGGACCCCTATCTCACACCTTATACAAAAATTAACTCAAAATGGATCAAAAACTTAAATATAAAAGCAAGAACCATAAAGCTTCTAGAAGAAATTGTTGGGAAATATCTTCAAGTTCCAGTGGTAAGTGGTGGATTCTTAAAGGAGATGGACTACTGGTATTTAATATATGTAGTTTTAATTTGTTTTAGTGTGAAAGTGTGGAAATGTATAGAGTGGATGGTAACAAATAGTAACAGCTAGCTTATAAATGTAGATGTGCCTGAAAATGGGAGTCTAGAGATTGAAATGCCTTTTGACAAATGCTCACGAACCATCTAGGAACTGAATAGAACAGTAAACCAAGAGGTGGATGAGAATTCTTGTTGATGCTACAGATGCAAGTGTGTCCTTTGTGAGCAAGAGAAAATGTACATCACTACTGCAGAGTGGTAGTAATGTGGAGAAGCATGGGAAAAATACAACTGGAGTGACCTGTGGAATTTTGTTAGCAGTAATACTGTAATATGTTTGCATCTATGCCAAAGATGTATTTTGTTGATAATGGGGCAGTATGGAGAACGTGTGCCAAATGTACACTATGGATGTGGTAAAAATTAGATGATGTAATTTTATCTGTAACAAATGTTCCACCACAGTGTGTTATGTTAATAAGTGGATGTTGTTTTGGAATTCTGCTCATGTACATGATTGTTTCATAAGTTTACAACTTCTATCATAAAAAATATATTTAAAAATTAATAATAGGATGGGTTGGGGGAAAATACACCAAATGTAAGATAAGGACTATAATTACTAGTAAGATTTTGACAATATTCTTTCAAAATGTGTAACAAATATCTCATGACATTGCATGGTGTTGGTGGGGGGTTGATATATGGGACCACTGTACAATGTTATGTATGTTTGCTTTGTAAGTCCATAACATTGACTATACACTTATTGTTTATGTATGCTCATATATAAATGATATATAAATGATATAAAGGGTGGGTTGGGGGAAAATGGTTAGTAGTAATATTTTGACAATGTTCTTTAATCATTTGATTAAAATGTTTAACAACATTGCAAGGTATTGTTTGTAGGGTGAGTTATGAGAATCCTGTATGATGCTATGTATGTTTGTTTTGTAAGTTCACAACTATCATTATACACTTATTGTTTATGTATGTTTTAATGAGTGATATATTTCAATAAATTTTTAAAATTAAAATAAATGGTGACAGTGGACTTCACTGTCTTGTTCCTGTTCTCAGGAGGAAAGGGTCCCCTCCCCCAACCCTAAGAAATTCAGAGGGGGTAAATCCCTTGGCACAGTGCAGCTGAGAGGAGAGCAGACATCTTCCTCCCTGCCAGATGTTACAAGGAAAAAGGGAGTGAATTTTGGGGATTTTTTCTTCAGTGAATTTGGCTAGCAGAGCCCACTATGAATCTCAGCTCTGACCAGAGTAAAACAAAGGAAAACGAAGAGAGATAAACCTACTTGTAATGGCACACATGCAAGCACCATCTGCTGGCCAGTATGGAAACTTTATGGAGAAAAACTACTTTTAGCACTATCTTTATCCCACCCCTTGGAGAAAGTTTGTACTCCATTGTGAGCTATTCCCACAAAGTTTCACGGTGATTTCTTATTGCATTTCCTTGGTGACACGCGATATTAAGCATATTTTCATATGTTGATATGTAAGGAATTTATCTAAGTTCTTTTTTCTAATATCTTTAAATGTTTTACCAGTATATGTATGTTACCGCCTCTCTCCACCCCTCCTCCCCTTTCAGCCCCCACCATCCTTCCCGCCAGTCCCGCCCTTATTGCCAACCTACAATCTGCCCTCTTCCCCAGTAACTGCTTACGGCATATTACCAGAGGTCTGCCCCCACAGTTTTAGCCAATCCGCAGCCACCCCTCCGCCCTGCTCTCCCCTTCATACTCCACCCCCTTCCCTGCCTATATAACCAAGTGTACTTCCGCAATAAAGCAGACCTGTTCTTGCGCTCAAGCGGTCTCCGTGGTTTTTCCCCAACCGCGCATCCCCCATGCCTGGAGAACCGGTGCTCCCTCTTGGGGCATCCCCCGCCGGTGGTTCAGCAGGAGCAAGCCCCCCCGACTCTTGGGCCTGAGTGAGGACAAAACCCTCTCGCTCAGCTACAACTGGCGCCCAACGTGGCAGCTGCTCCCCCGGCCCCTCTCTGCTGCTGCTGCTGCTGTGATCGTCCTCCTCTCCAGGTAGGGACCCCTCGCCCGGACAAGCCCCAAGGGACCCCTCGCCGTCGTCCCGTCCCTATCCCGTCATGGGCGCCTCTTTGTCATTGCGTCAGGTGCCGCAGGTCAGGGCCCTCGCTGCCCTGCTCGATGCCAATGGAGTCCGCGTCTCCTTGCGGCAGCTCCAAAAGTACTGGGATCTCTTGCTCCCTTTTAATCCGTGGCTCACCACCTGCCAACTTTGGAGCCCGGACACATACTCTCGACTCATAGATCGAGTCACTTCCGCCATGGAGCACGAGAAACGCACCTTCCCAACAGGCCTCTTACCCGTTCTCGTTGCCATTCGTGCCTGTCTCCTTGGCGCTCCGACCGAAGCCGTTTATGAAGCTTCTCCCAAATGGCCTCTAGACTGTGATCCCGATGAGTCCGCCGACACTGACTCTTTGTCTAACTAACTTGCTGCCGCTCTCGAGTGTGAACCTCCCTGCCGGAGCTCCCCGCAGCAGACAGAAACCATTCCTGCCACTCCCCAATATGGCGGACTTCCGCCTTCTTCCCCCACTTCTGCCCAAGATGGCGTACATCCGGCTTCTTCTCCGCCGGTGTCCTCCTCCTCCCATCTCTACCCGCCTCTTCCTGCCCAGTCAGCATCCGGTTCGGGCCCGGAAACTGCATGGTCGCCATCTTCTGCTAAACCGGAAATGCCCCTCGCGCCATTTTGTCCGCTGCCAGATGTGGCTGCTCCGCCATCTTGGCCGGTGCCCGGAAAGGTCCCACCGCCATCTTGTTGTTGCCCGGAAGCCGCTAAGCCACCATTTTCTCACCCGTGTTCCGCTTATCCCTTGCCGCCGCCGTACGGCAATAGTCCTTCACCTGCCTTGGCTGCTCCATCGGTCCCCGGTGCCACACCTTCTCAAACCCCTCAGCAGTATCCGCTGAATCCACAGCCTATGCCACAGCGACCCCAAACTTGGCTACCCTTTACAGCGGAAGAGGTCAGAACCCTCCGCAAAGCTGTAAAGGAAGACGGGATTGGCAGCCCTTATGCGCAGCAACTACTTGAGGAGTTGGGGACCCAACTCGTTCTCCCATATGACTGGATTGCACTAGCCCGTGCCATCTTAAAGCCCGGTCAATTCATTGAATGGCGCACCCATTACCAAGCGGCTGTTGACCGGCAAATCATGGAAAATGCCCAAGCCGGCGTCCTCGATCCCTCCGATGCATACACGGGCACCAACAATTATGCAAACCCTCGTTCTTATCTCGAAATTGACCCAGGGTTTTGGCCCTGGGTAAAAGTCCTCGTCCAGCGGTCATTCTCTCTAGTTTCCACCAAGCAGCCCACCAAGCTCACGCAGCTGCTTCAGGACTCCAATGAGACCTTCCCAGCATTTGTCGCCCGCGTCCTGGAAGCTTGTCAATGGAAAATTTCCAGCGAGGATGCCCAATTTGTGTTAGCCAAAGAGTTAGTCATTGACGGGGTCCTTGTGCTGTTCCGGGCCGTAGTCCTTCCCATACGCAACAAGGCTCTGCACGAATGGGTCCTTGCTTGCCGTGACGTCGAACCACAAGTCAAAACACTCACTACTGCCCTTGCCTCTGCCATGGCTGTTTCATCCGGCCCCACTTCTGTCTGCTTTCGGTGCAGCCAGCCCGGCCACTTCGTCCGCGAGTGCTCCCAACCAGGCCCAGCGCCTCGCTCAGACCCGCCATTGCGGTGGCCAAGGGGCCCTTCTACGCCATGTCTGTGCTGTGGGAAAGGATATCACTGGGCCCGTGACTGCCGTTCTGCCCAAAGTCCTCAGCAGCCTTTAAACTCCCAGCGGGGCAGGCCTCAGCCCCTCCCCCAAGAGGCCTCCAGAAGACTTCCCAAGCCATAATGTGGACGATGCCCATCACGCACCGCCAGAGACCCTCATTGGAGCTTAAAATCGATGGGCAATGGCTCGATGGGCTCCTGGATTCCGGCGCTGATGTCTCCTGTGTTCCCTTTGAAGTCGCTGCGTTCAATCACTGGCCCCTAGAAACCGGCCCTCAAGTCATCGGCGCCACGGGAGCCGCTACCTCCTGGAAAACGTCCCAGCCTCTGCATTGGAGCGACCGGGAAGGCCACGAAGGCCAAATTCGTCCACTCATCCTCTCGTCAGTCCAGACCATTTTATGGGGGAGAGATGTCCTCAGCCAGCTAAAGGCCCGAATCACCACAGAAGCCTTCTCAGCTGCGCTGTCCCCCCCCTTTCTAGGGGCCACTGCTCCCATCTCAAAACCTGACCCTATCCCTCTGGAATGGGACACAGAGGAGCCCATCTGGGTAGAGCAGTGGCCCTTGCCAGCTCACAAACTGCAGGCTCTCTCTGCCCTCGTCGAAGAGCAGCTACAAGCAGGGCATATAGAGCCGTCCACTAGTCCCTACAATTCACCAGTCTTTGTCATTAGCAAAAAGAACACCGGCAAATACCGCCTTCTCCATGACCTCCGTGAGATCAACAAACATATTAAGCCTATGGGGTCACCTCAACCAGGATGCCCGCACCCCACCGCAGTCCCCCAGCATTTTCATGCGGCAACCATCGACATCAAGGACTGCTTTTTCTCTATTCCTCTTCACCCCCGGGACTGTCCGAGATTCGCATTCACGGTTCCACGCATCAACAACCAAGGCGCAGCTCAGCGATTTCAGTGGCGCATATTGCCCCAAGGCATGCGCAACAGCCCGACTATGTGCCAACTGTATGTCAACCATGCTGTTGAGCCGCTGCGCTCCAAGTTCAATCCGGAGCACACATACATCCTCCACTACATGGACGACCTCCTTTTAGCAGCGAGCTCCAGTGCGCGCCTCAATGATCTGGTCTCGGCAATAATAACAAACCTCTCCAGCCTCGGGCTTACTGTGCAGTCTGACAAAATAAACCTCCAGCCTCCTTTCCAATTTTTAGGCTTTCATTTTCATCAGTTTATCCAGCCCACAAGCCCAAAAATCCACCTCTCTCCGAAGATGACATTAACTGAGCTCCAATAGCTCTGCGGGCAAATCAATTGGCTTCGCTCGGCGCTTCCCATCACAACAGCGCAAATGCAGCCTCTCTTCGAGCTTTTGCAGACAAGGGAAAGCCCTCCAACGGCGACCACTCGCAGCATCATCATCACTCCTGAGGCTCGAGAAGCCGTCCAACAAGTCAGCGCCGCCCTGCAACAGTGTCGCCTAGAGCGGTTCTCCCCCACCCTTCCAATCTTGGCTTTAGTTCTGCCAACGCCAATCACTCCCATAGGTCTCTTGTGGCAAGATGGCCCTCTCCATTTTCTGCATACGTCAAAGAGCAAACTCCTGAAAATCTGCCCTTTTACAAGGGCCTGGATCGCATTGGCCACTGACTTAGTACTTCTCTCCATACAAACGTATGGCATCCCGCCACACACCATTGTCTGGCCTTTAGATGCCAAGGAAATTACCTCCCTCATCATGAACAATGCCCAAATGCAGAGCCTGGTAGGGCTCTTTCGCGGCTCCTTTGACAACCACTATCCTCATCACCGATTGCTGCAGGGAATGTCTCAATTGGCGTTTTCCAACCCGTTCCATCCATTGCCCGCGCGGAACCCAATCCCCTCAGCCATCGCTGCCTTCACAGATGCCTCAAAAACGGCATTTGCAGCCATTATATACACTCCTGAAAATCCTGAGCCACAGCAACTGCTGTTCGCAAATGACTTCTCTGTTCAAGTAGGTGAGCTTCTAGCCGTCGCTGCAGTCCTTAACCTTCACCCAAACCAGTCTCTCAACATCTTCACTGACAGCCTATACACCCTTCAAGTGTGCTGCAGCCTCCCGCTTGCCACTTTCTTACCGAGTGACTCAAACATTGACCAAGCGCTCGCCTTCGTACAGCGACTGCTTGAGGCAAGGCAGCAGCCTTGGTTCATTGCTCATATCAGAAGCCAGTCTGGCCTACCAGGACCGCTGGCTCAAGGGAATGACCTTGCTGATGCTTCTGTGTCCAGTCGCCAGGTAAACCCAGTCCTCCTCCATGAAAGCCCTGCCGATGGGCCGTGACTTGGAGACTTTGTTAATCAAGCCAAGCTCCTGCATTCCCAATTCCACTTCTCCGTGCGGTCCATCCGGAAGCTCTTCCCCGACCTACCCATTGAAACTTGCAAACACCTTGTGCGCGCATGCCGGACTTGCGCGGCATTGTTGCCACTTGGGCTTTTGCAGCCTCAAGGTGTTAACCCCCGCGGCCTCCGCCCAAACTCAAGGTGGCAATTAGATGTCACTCATGTCAGTGCATTTGGCCGCCTCAAATATCTTCATGTGGCAATTGACACCTTTTCACATCTGTGCTATGCAGTCCCTCTTATGGGGGAAAGTGCTAAACACTGCATCCAGGCGCTTCGCCAAGCTATTTTGTTCATGGGAATTCCATGGGATCTCAAGACAGACAACGGACCAGCATATCACAGTGCCGCCTTCACCAGCTTCATGCAGATGTATCACATCACGCATCATTTTGGCATTCCATACAATCCACAGGGGCAAGGAATCGTCGAGCGCACTCACCAACAGCTCAAGCTACTCATTCAAAAAGAAAGGGCCTCCTCTCCCCACAAGGCCCCCGCCGACATCGTGACTGCCTGCCTCATTCATCACAATCTCCTAACCTTCGATGACCATGGACTCTCCCCCACCCATAAACACTGGGGACCCATGTGGCAGCCCTCGCAAGTTCCCCTCGTCCATTGGAAAGACCCTGCCACAAATCGTTGGCAAGATCCAGCTCCCCTCCTAGCACAGGGGAGGGGCTTTGCTTGCGTCTTTCCAGATTCTGAGCCGCAGCCGCTCTGGGTTCCTGGGCGCTGCATCCGGCCTTCCACTGACCCATTAGTTCCACCGAACGATCAGCACCCTATGCCTTCGGTGAGAGATAACATTGACAGTGGATACGGCCCAGAGGTCGCCCCGTTCACCCGGATCCAGCACCAGCCATCATCAAGGAACGCCCCTTCTTAAAACGTTTCAGACCCTTACCCCGCTCTCCTTACCCCCCTCATGCTGCCCGCTCGCCAAGTGTGGAGAGCGAGGAGTTTTCTCCACAGATGCTGCACCGTCAGATGATGCCTCTACACAGCCTCGCAGCTGTTCTCTTCGTCCTGGCTTCCCTCACTCTCCCAGCCCCTGCCAACCCGAGTCACCAGCCCTTCAATTGGACCCTCTCCCTCTGGCAACAAAAAAGGCTCCTCGCCTCGAACGTAACCGCCTCCACCCCCTCTTTCACTACTGATGTCGCCAACCTCACTGGACGCACGAACCTTCCGTCTTATGAGTGGGGGGGACACAACCCCGCTGCCACAGGTTTCTCCACCTACTTCAGACCGCACGCCTATAGCTTCTTGTCTTCCTCTCCTTACTTCTTGGGCGAGGGGTACAGGGGCGTCACAGGCCCGTTTCGCTGGCAAGGCTCGGCGCGCACCAGGCGCCGGCGTGCGCCGACCCTAATGGCGGTCACATGCATCCTGGCCAGATGCTATGCTGTCCGCTCATGACCGGCCGGTCCTCGTGGTCTCCCCCCACCCCTCGTCTTATCCCCGTGCCCATCCCTATAACCTCCTTTTCCTCCTACTCTTCCTCCTAATCCTTGTCTTTTGTTGCTGCGCACGCCAAGCCATTCACACCCACCGTGCGCACCAAAACTTGTTGCCTCTATTTCCTTTTAAAACAAAAGGAGCAATTGTTACCGCCTCTCTCCACCCCTCCTCCCCTTTCAGCCCCCGCCGTCCTTCCCGCCAGTCCCGCCCTTATTGCCAACCTACAATCTGCCCTCTTCCCCAGTAACTGCTTACGGCGTATTACCAGAGGTCTGCTCCCACAGTTTTAGCCAATCCGCAGCCACCCCTCCGCCCTGCTCTCCCCTTCATACTCCACCCCCTTCCCTGCCTATATAACCAAGTGTACTTCCGCAATAAAGCAGACCTGTTCTTGCGCTCAAGTGGTCTCCGTGGTTTTTCCCCAACCGCGCATCCCTCACGCCTGGAGAACTGGTGCTCCCTCTTGGGGCACCCCCCCCCCAGTGGTTCGGCGGGAGCAAGCCCCCCTGACTCTTGGGCCTGAGCGAGGACGAAACCCTCTCGCTCAGCTACATATGTATCCTTTTTCTGATGTCAAATATTTTCTCAAACATTGGCTTAATTTTCATTCGATTTTAAAATTTTGGTAATGAATTACAATTTTGCCACTGGGTTTTTAATTCTCTTAAAGAAAACATTTGCCAATATCTGTAGATATATTTTATTGTCATGACTAGGTGAGTGCTACCAGAATCTAGTGAGTATAGGCAAGTATAGAAGAGATGAGGGTAATCATCCAAAATGCACAGAACAATCAATAAATAATGAATTATTCCATCAAGAAAATCAGTATGACTGTAATAGAAAAAAACACATTTAGAGGTTTGTCTTTTATCTTTATCAAATTACTATTTTTTATATTATGTATTCTATTCCATTGATTTCTTCTCTAATCTTTTAAATTCACTTCCGCTATACTTACTTTGGGTACATTTCACTCTTCTTTTTCAAGTTTCTATAATAGGAAACATAGGTTGCTGTTTAGCATATTTCTGCTTTGTTAATATATACATCTAAAGCTAAAAGTTTACTTTTAAGCATTGCTTTAGTTGCATCCCTCAAATTTTGATATGTTGATTTTGTGAATGACACATTAATTATTTAGGAAATATAGTAACAGCTAATTGACAATCCATCTGGCACTTAACTGTCTTCAATCTATCTCTAGGGCATTTGTTTATCACACCATTTTCTTAAAACTCTACTCTAACCACATTCTCCTTTATGAGATAGTTTTCTTTAATGGCTCTCCTTTTATGTCCCTTGTGATGGCCAGGCTAATGTGTCAACATAGCTAGGTAATGGTGCCCAGTTTTTTGACCAGGCAAACACTGGTCTAATTATAATACAGAGGCATTTCACGGTCTTTAATCATCAGTGAGTTGACTGCAAAAATTGTTGTTTAAATCTACAATGCACTATGGAGATAGCCATCAGCAATGAGTGACATCTCATTTAGTCAGATTAAGGCCTTAAAAAGGGAAGTGATTTCATCAGCATTCGGAGAGAGATTTCAATGTCTCCTTCAGACTGCCAATGTCTCTTGGAAATTAATCAAGTACCGTCATCAGAGACCTTGATTTGCAACCTGCCTTGCTGAATTTGGATTTGTGCACCCCAACAATCATATGAGACAATTTTATAAAATCTCATAATATTTATGGATATCTCCTGTCAGTTGTTTCCCTAGAGAACCATCTTGGTACCTGTTGTGGTTCTTGAGAAACAGAAACTTTAAAATGAGATTCTTGGAATGATTCTGGGATATTTGCAATTGGCTCTTTAATCTGATTAAATCCAAAGGCATTAATCACTCAATTTCCAATAATCAAGACGCCACTTACAGTCTATAGCATGAGTTAGCAACAGAGATATATAAAATATCACAACTGGATATTAATATTTTTATGCTTATAAGAAATATCACAACTGGATATTAATATTTTTATGCTGAGAGTGTTTTTAACACCTTAAGTGTGTTTAGTGGAGTTAAAAGATACAGTGATGTTGGCTGGCTGTTCCTAAATAGGCTGGATAAAGTTAAATAGGTAAAGGATGTGCTTAACTGTGTATTCAACTTTAAAATCTGCATTTAACTTTGTCAGATTGCTTATGCCTAGAAAATCAGATTTTAAATTCACCTGTTGAAAATTGAATAACGATGAAAGGTAACCTAAAAATAAATCTTTAAATGTCAAAAAAAAAGGAAGCCTCATATATTGCCAGGTTCCATTAAGAGTAAAATGGAATATTGTGATGGGTTTAAAGGTTAGATATAGTATACATAGTAACTTAGAAAAATTAAATAAACGAAAAATAAATTGGGGTATCAAAGTGGAAAAAATCAAAAAGGTTTGTATTTGATATTTTGCTTTTAATCACTGCTATAGGTGTTGCCCTGTATGTACATTGGCAAGGAAATTTCTTCCATTTCTTCCTCAGTGTCTACAACCTTTGTTTTTTTCCTAATTATTAAGTTTGTCTTCACATACATTTCAGATCACAGTAATTCACATATACAATATATGGTACTCCCACATATCCAACATCAAACACTTTGCCTCTTCCCCAGCAATGATCTTTTTACATGTTCATATTATATTTGCTGGAGTTGATGTAAAGATATTGAAACAATAGCTTACAAACATGGTTCCATTTGAATTTACATTGTGGTTTATAATTTTGACTGCACAATTTTCTAAATTTTTAGTTATATTATGTTTTAATTACGGTTTTCATTTTAGCCTGTATACTTGTATACATTTTTGGTGTAATTTAACATGTCCTATATCCATCATTGCATGATCTTCTGGAGCACTTCTATTGCCCCACAGTTACACTGATTCCATCTATTCAAAACCTCTTTGCCCCTCCCCTCAGGGCCAACCATGAAAATCAATCTTCAGTACCTGAAGGACCATATTCAGAAATATTTGCAACAATGTTGAGAGCTTAAAATACTTGACTGACCTAACCCACTGGGAGCCACCAATTCTCTTGAGAGATACATTTCCCTCCATTTGAGAACATCAGTCCTTCCCTGGATGTGGGTATACCTTCACTCTCATTTTATGCGTCTCCGCCCAATGATATAACCCACTTTGAGAAAATGAGCACTCACTCAATCCTAGAAGCTTGCACTGTGTCAGTTGACCCCTTAAGCATATAAGGAAACTTTCCATATTATATTTTTGAAATAGTTTTCTCTACGTTATAATTTCAATCACATGTGTGAAAATCTCCTATGTTAAAATGTTCCTCCCAAATTCCCCCAATTTTCTTGCACCTTTTGACCCATCCTCCTTGCCCAGCCCCCTCAACCCCACAAATTCCCACCCAATGCTATCCTTATGCCCCCATTATATCCCTTCCTTGTACAAATACTTACCTCCAGCTTATCATAGATTTCACCCATGTAGGTGTCAGCTGGCAACCTTCCTCTACCCTCCAACTTCTTTTAAGTTTATCATTCAGCCACTAGCTCTGTGAAACAGCTTGGATTACTTATTTCATATCGGAGAGGCCATGTAATATTTGTCCTTCTATGTCTGGGTTGCTTCATTCAACATAATGTTCTCAAGATTCATCCATGTTATCACATATGTTTGTACTATATTTGTTCTTATAGCTGAGTAGTATTACATTGTATGTATATATGAAATTTTATTTATCCATTCATCTGTTGATGGCCATTTGGGTTCTTTCCAATTTTTGTCAATAGTGAATAGTGCTGCTATGGACATTGCAGTGCATATATCCACTTGTGTCCTTGTTTCAGTTCTACTGGGTATATAACCAGCAGTGAAATTGATGGGTCACATGGCAAATCTATAGCCTGTTTTTTGAGAGACTGCCAAACTGTCCTCCAGAATGACTGGATCCTTCTACATTTCCACCAGCAGTGGATGAGTGTTCCCATTCCTCCACATCCTCTCCAACAATTGTAGTCTTCTGATTTTTTGATAGCTTCCAGTCTTATGGCAGTAAGATGGTATCTCATTGATCTTTTGATATGCATTTCCCTAATAAGTAGTCATTTTGAGCATTTTTCATGTGCTTTTTAGTCATTTGTATATCTTCTTCAGAGAAATGTCTGTTCAAACCATTTTTAAAATGTGCTATTTGTCTTTTTGTTTTTGAGATAAAGGAGTTATTTATATATGCAAGATATAAGTCCCCTATCAGATATATTCTTACCAAATATTTTCTCTGATTGCCTAGGCTCCTTTTCACTTTCTTGACAAACTCCTTTGAGGTGCAGAAGGCTTTAATTTTGAGGAAGTCCCGTTTATCTATTTATTCTTTTGCTACTCGTGGTTTTGGTCTGAAATTCATGAAGCCATTACCTATTACATGTTCCTGTAGATGCTTGCCTACATTGCTTTTCAAGGTCTTTATGGTCTTGACTCATATATAGGTCTCTGACCCATCTTGTGTCAATTTTTGTGTAAGGTGTGAGTTGGTAACCCTCTTTCATTCTTTTACATAAGGATATACTGTTCTCCAGGCACCATTTTTGAAGAGCCCATTCTCTCCCAGTTGAGAGGGTTTGGTGGCCTTGTTAAATATGATATGACTGTATACTTGGGGATCTATATCAGAACTCTTAATTTGGTTGTATTGGTCAGTGTGTCTATCCTTGTGCCAACACCATGCTGTTTTCACTACTGTAGCTTTGTAGTATGTTTTAAAGTCAGGTAGTGTGATTCCTCCAATTTCATTTTTCTTTTTCAATATATCTTTGGCTATTCAGGGCCCCTTTCCTTTCCAAATAAATTTCATAGTTTCTCTAGTTCATTAAATAATGTTGTGTCAATTTTTATTGGGATTGCATTGAATCTGTAGATCAGTATTGCAAGGATAATAATCTTAATAATATTTAGTCTTCCTATCCATGAACAGGGAATATTCTTCCATTTATTTAGGTCTTCTTTGATTTATTTGAAAAGTGTTGTGTAGTTTTCTGTATATAAATCTTTTACATCTTTAGTTAAATTTATTCCTATGTATTTGATTTTATTATTTAATATTGTGAATAGTCTTTGATTCCAGATTACCTGCTCTGATTGCACATTATTGTTGTACAGAATGCTACTGATATTTTTGCATTGATCTTGTAACTTGCGACTTTACTGAACTCATTTATAATTCTAGAAACTTTGTTGTAGATTTCTCAAGGTTTTTTTATGTATAGGGTCATATTTTCTGCAAAAAGTGAAATTTTGAATTCTTCCTTTCCAATTTTGATGTCTTTCAGGTCTGGTTCTTGCCTCAGTGCTCATGCAAGTACATTTAAGACTATGTTAAATAGAAGGGATGATAATAGGCATGTTTGGATTTTCCTAATCTTAGAGGGAAATATTTTATTATTTCACTTTTGTAAATGATGTTAGCTGTGGGTTTTTCATATATATTCTTTATCAAGTTTGGAAAGTTTCCTTCTATTCCCATCTTTTGCAGTGTTTTTTACAAGAGTGGGTGCTGTGTTTTGTCAAAAGCTTTTCCTGCATCTATAGTTATGACTATGTGATTTTTTTTTCCTTCAGTCTGTTTATATGGTTTATTACATTGATTGATTTTTGTATTTTGAACCATCCTCGCATACCATTAATGAATTCCACTTGGTCATCACGGATAATTCGTTTAGTGTGTTGTTGAATACGAATGGCAAGTACTTTGTTGAGGAATTTCACGTCTACTCTCATTAGAAAGAATAGTCTGTAATTTTCCTTTCTTGTGGTGTCTTTGTTTGACTTTGGTACTAGAGTAAGTTTGGCATCATAGAATGAGTTAAGCATTGTTCTTTCTGTTTCCAATTTTTGGAAGAGTTTAAGCAGGATTGGTGTTAGTTCTTTTGGAATGTTTGGTAGATTTCACCTGTGAAGCTATCTGACCCAGGACACTTCTTAGTTGGGAGGTTTTTAATGACTGAATCTATGGCATTACTTATGATTGGTTTGTTGAGATCATCAATTTCCTCTTTTGTCAGTGTAGCCTGCTTATGTGTTTCTAGGAATTTGTCCATTTCCTTTAATTGCCTTTTTTGTTGGAATATAATTTTTCAATATATCCTTTTATGATAGTCCTCATTTCTGTGGGGTCAGTGGTGATATCTCCTTTCTCATTTCTTATTTTGTGTATTTCCATGTTCTCTCTTTTTTTCTTTGTCAGTCTAAGGTTTTGTAAATTTTATTGGTCTTCTTGTAGAACCAGCTCTTGATTTTGTTTATTTTTTCAAGTGCTTTCTTACTTTCTATTTCATTTAGTTCTACTATGATCTTTGTTATTTCTTTCTTTCTTCTTCCTGTAGAGTTAGTTTGTAGTTTCTTTTTATTAATTCCTTCAAGTGTCCAGTTAGTTCTTCAATTTTAGCTATTTCTTCTTTTTTGATGTGTGAATTTATGGGTATAAATTTCTTTCTCACTACTGCTTTTGCTGCATTCCATAACTTTGCATATGTTGCACTATCATTTTCATTAGTTTCAAGGTAGTTGTTGATTTCTTTTGAAATTTCCCCCTTGACACACTGTTTTTCTAAGAATGTGTGGTTTGACTTCTGAATCACGGTGTCAAATCTGGGTCTCTGGCTCTTGCAGGTTTCTAACTTCGTTCCATTGTGGTCAGAGAAATTATTTTGTGTGATGTCAAACTTTCTGAATTTATTGAGACTTTCTTTGTGGCCTAGCATGTGGTCTGTCTCAGAGAATGATCCATGTGCACTTGAGAAGAATGTATATCCTGATGTATTTGAGTGTAATGTTCTGTAAATGTCTATTATGCTTAGCTCCTCTAATATATTGTTCAAAGTCTTTGCTTCTTTATTTTCTTGTGAGATGTTCTGTCCAATGTGGATAGTGGGGTATTAAAGTCCCCCATTATTATTGTAGAGGCTTCTATTCCTTCACTTATTTTTTAAAGTGTTTGCCTCATTTATTTGGAGATACCCTTGTTAGAAGCATAAAGGTTTATGATTGCTCTTTCCTCTTGAAAGTTTACCCCTTTTACTAATATGTAGTATCTATCTTTGTCTCTCACAATTGTTTTGCATTTAAAGTCTACTTTGTCTGACATTAATATAGCTACTCCTGATCTTTCTTGTTATTGTTTGCTTGTAAGATTGTTTTCCAGCAATTCACTTTCAACCTCCTTGAATCCCTGTGTCTAAGATGTATCTTTTGTAGCTAGCAAACAGATGGGTCATATTTCCTTATTCAGTCTTCCAGTCTGAGTCTCTTGACAGGTGAGTTTAATCCATTTACATTCAGGGTTATTGCTTTCAAGGAATTACTTATATTAGCCATATTTTCTTTGGATTTCTGTTTGTTATATTTTATTTGATTTTCTTTTTCTTTTTTGTCTTTTTAGTTGCTTTTACACTCTCCTCCGACTCTGTCTCTCTTGTTTTTTTCTTTCTTCCTGGAGAACTCCCATTTGTATTTCTTGAAGGGCAGGATGCTTGTTGGCATACTCCTTTAGTTTCTGTTTATCTGTGAATATTTTGAGCTCTCAAACATTTTTGAACGCTAACTTTGCTGGATCAAGTATACTTAGTTGAAATTATTTTCTTTTAGTATTTTGACTATGTCATACTTGGGCCTTCTTGCCTCCATAGTTTCAGATGAGAAATCAGCACTTAATCTTATGGAGCCTCCTTTGTAAGTGATGGTTCTATTTTCTCTTGCAGCTTTTAGTATTTTCTCTTTGTCTTGAGTGTTGTATAACTTGACAAGTATAGGTCTTGGGGTAGGCCTGTTGGGATTTAGGCTTTTTCGTGTGTGTTGTTTTCCTGGACATGTACATCCATCTCCCTCAATAGTTTTGGGAAGTTTTCTGCCATTATTTCCTCCCACACCCTTCTGTCCCCTTTCCCTTCTCTTCTCCTTCTGGGATGCCTGTAATGTGTATGTTTGTGTATTTTACATTGTCATTCAGGTCCCTAAGTCCCGGCTGGATTTATTCTGTCTTTTTATCGATCAGTTCTTCTATCTGTTTCATTTCAGATATACTATCTTTAACACCACTAATTCTTTCCCCTGCCTCTTCTAATCTGTTGTTATTTGCTGAGAGTGCATTTTTGATTTCTTGAGTTCTGCTTTTCATCACTATCATATCCGTTATCTTTTTGCATATGATTGCAATTCTGTATCCTGCCCAAGTGTTTTCTTCATATTCTTTTTTTAAAAGATTTATTTTTTTTATTTCTCTACCCTTTGCCCCAACCCCCCACATTGTCTGCTCTTTATGTCCATTTGCTACATGCATGATCTTCTTTGTCTGCTTTTGTAGTTGTCAGCAGCACAGGAATCTGTGTTTCTTTTTTGTTGCATCATCTTGTGTGTCAGCTCTTTGTGTGTGCAGTGTCATTCCTGGGCAGCTGAACTTTCTTTCATGCTGGGTGGCTCTCCTTATGTGGTACACTCCTTGTGCATGGGGCTCCCCTACACAGGGACACCCCTGCATGGCACAGCACTCCTTGCGTGCATCAGCATTGCATTTGGACCAGCTCAACACATGCCAAGGAGGCCCAGGGTTTGAACTGCAGACCTCCCATGTGGTAGACAGACGCCCTATCCACTGGGCCAAGTCTGCTTCCTTCTTCATATTCTTAATCTCTTACTTCACTTCATCAAATTGGTCCCTAATATATGTTTTGAGAGCTTTAATTACTTGTTTGATGCTCTGCTCCTCTCCCTGGCTTTCGATTTTTTCATTGGATTGGGGCCTGTTTTCATGATTGTTGGTTTGTTTTGTAGCTTTTTGTTGCTGTCTGGTCATCATTTTATCTTGACAGGTTTAATCAATTGCTTAGCTTCTTTGTCTAGTTTTGGGTTTAATTAGTTGTTTTTGCATGCATATTAAGTCTTTTTTTTCACTTTGATCTTCTTACTCTTTTTCTTCTTGTTGGTTAAGAAGGTAAAATATTAGGGCCAGAGAAAGCAAAAGGAGTAAAGACAGAAAATGAATAATAGTAGTATTGATAGTAAATATTAACAGAGGAACCATGTGAGATGTAGGAGAATGGATATTAGACTCATGTAAGGTATGTAGAATTATAGCAATATGAAAAGAAGAGTACATATAATGAGCCAGTAAACTGAATATACAGAGGAGTATAGTTTGAATTAAAAGGCCAGTTTCTTTAGGAGAGAGGGAAAGAAAAAATAAAGGACAATAATATAAAGAGTAAATGTAAGACAGAAAACAGAACAAAGGTATTAGAAATAAAGAAGTCAGAATATAGGGGGGCAAGCAAAGAGAGGTGTAATGTAAAAGAAACAATCAATGATGGAGGATAGAAAGATGTAGAGGAAAAGATGTTGGTGGCCAAAATCATTACATGCAGAAAAAAGGAAATGGAGAATGAGGAAACACAGCAAATGTGAATTGCTCCCTGCAGCGTCTAATATAAAAAGAATAAAAAAGAAGAGAAAGAAAGAAAGAAAAGAAAAAAAGGGACAAATGGGAGGGGGAAGCAAACAAGTAAAAGAAAAAGAGAAAAAAAGAAAGAAAAAAGGGCCTTGGGGGGATAAAGATGAAAAAAAAACAAGAACACAAACCAACAAAATACCAGACAAAGTTTCAAGAAAGGAAATCTCTTTGCAGTCAAATAAAACACTTAGGGATCTGACATTTCCCCTTTCTCCCTTCCTAACTTTTCTCTCTCCCAAGGCAGCAGGAAAGCTGCCTGAGAGGTCCAGTTGGAGATCCAAGTGCGTACTTGTTGAACCAGCTCCACACAGAAAACAATGGCTCTTAATTTCCAGAGAGAATGCCCCCACACCTCACCAGGTATACTAAGTATGCTTTTGGAAGCTTGGAAAGCACCTCCTACAGTCCCTCTCCTTTAGATGTGCTATGAGAGGGCTAGTAGATCTTCTGACTCTGCTTTCTCCCAGACCAAGTTTCCTATCCCAGGGTATTTAGGTGAACTGGGCTTTCTCTGCAGATTCACTACTCTTTTCTTCCTAGGCTCTCCCCAAGCCAGATGGTATGTTCATTTAAAAAACATCACCTCCATCACTGTCTCTCCAAATCGATGTCCATACATTTTCTGCCCTGCAAGCCCCCTCGACAGCTTGCTCTGGTTAGACTCCAAACCCACTCAGCCACTGCTTTGCAGGATAGACCATAAGGTGCACTCACTCAGATGCCATCTTGCCCCACCTCTCGGTCTCTTAGCTATTTTACATTGTTATAAGTTATTCCTAATTGGTTGATATAGAAAGAGCATTCTTCCCCATGTTAGATGTATGTTCTTCCTTTTACTGCTGTCAATAGGTCTAGGACTCTCCTATGTTGCAGCGTTACTGCAGCTAGTGAATTGACTTGGCTCTGGAGGGAGACTAGGAAGTCAACAAATCATTCTATGTCCTCATTTAATTCTTGAGAAAGTTTGTAATAAAATTATAGGGAAGAACCCAATCATCCTAATCCAGTTCCTACTCCCATGAATTTACCTGCTCCTGTAAGGCCGGTGGTGAGCAGAGCTCATTTGACCTGCTCTTGGTGCAGATTTAGGGCTTGCTCTAGCTCATGTTCAGTGTATATCAATACTTCTGGTTTTAAGAACACCATGATGTAACTCCTTTTCCAATTGACTTCTAAGCATCTATGTGCAGTGCTTCCACATAGGAGGAACAATCCCAGGAGTCACACCAGGTCAGGTTGTTTCCTAGGGATTTATTGGCAGTACATAGGCTTCTAGGGATGGTCCCAAACAATTCTGATGCTAAATCAAAGTTTTTACCTATATAGCAGGTTACATTGTTTTTTATTGCCTTCTGATAGAACTAACCACATGTTTGCCATGGGGCCAATAGGGGCAATTTCATTTTTAGTTTTAGTTAAGATTATGTTATGGGTCCAATCTGGAGAAGATGGGGTGCCTATAAAGGGTTTACTTGAAAGGAGTAGGCACAACCAACAGATATTAACATCTGGCCAAGCATTAAGGAGGAAGGTATAAGTTGTGTTGAACAGCTGCTCCACCTGCCAAACGGGAGCTATGCGATGAATAAGTTGGTGGAGGCCTTTGAAGTTTACCCACTGATATTTGGGACCTTTGGCTAGTCAGATGAGTTTGGAGTAGACCTTCTCTAAGAATTTTTCCTGGGCTTGATCCTGCACCCCTCCCCATTTGGACATTCTTACTCATGGAAGATAGGTCCAGCTTACAGTCTCCCTTCAGTTACCACAGGTTTTGCAATCCCTTCAGTATTTCACTGCTCCTGTCCAGAATTTTTGCCCATTTTCTGAACATAAGGTAACAGCTTGGATATCACAACTCCTTGCTGGCACATAGGTGTGATAATTAAAGGTGGGGACAAGAGACCATTGTCTCTTGAGCTGCTTTAACTTCTGTGTAGTATGGGATATTATGCACCCTGTACAGTGGGGGTAGGGGTTGGTGGTGGCCTTAAAACAAGTGAAGAAAAACAACTTAAAGTAGCAAAGCATCCTACAAGACACAAGTATGTTATTAAGATTAGTATCATTTCTGCTACACTCCAGTCTCTTGGAGCTGTAACTGCTTGCCCAGTCCCAAACAGTAAGCTGAGCAGTCCAAAGAGAAGAAGGAACCACAGGGAATGGGCGTTCATATAGTCAGGTGATGGGGATTCTCAGTGATTCTGGGCAATTTAGATTTTCAAGGGGCAGTCAGATACATGGTGAGATGTCCAGTCATCTTGTTTTCACTGGAGTGTGCTCTTTTAACTCTAGTATGATGAACCCAAGGGCCAATACCTGAAATTTTGACAGGAGTGGGATTTACAAGGATAACAGTTTGTGGGCCGGTCCAAGTGGGCTGGAGGGACTCCTTTTTCCAGTCTTTTACCCAAACTAGGTTTATGGGTAAATGTGGGTGCACTGGGTGGCCTAATGGGATGGAATCCCAAGACAGAACAGTTTTGTGTATTTGAGCCTGGGTTTTTCCCAACTACTAGAGTGTCTAATCCTGGTCAGTCTCTCCTAGGAGTCAGAGATTTCCCTTGAAGGTTTGAATAATTGGGGGTGGTTGTCCAAACAGAATTTCAAAAGGCAAATAGCCTGAGGCTCGGGGTACACCTGACTCTAAAGAGGGCTAATGGGAGCATTATCTATCCACAGGAGGCCGGTTTCCTGACAGAATTTGGCTAAGGTGGATTTGAGGGTTCGATTCATGCATTCACTTTCCCTGAGCTCTGCGGCCTATATGCTGTGTGAAACTTCCACTTAATTCCTAACATTTTTGCTAGTTCTTGGACCATAGTTGCTACAAAAGCCAGACAATTGTTGCTGCCTATGAACAAGGGTATCCTGTTCTGGTGAACTATTTCTCAGAGCAAATGTTTAATTACTTCTCCCGCTTTTTCAGTGTGGGTGGGAAGGCTTTGACCCAGCCCGAGAAGATGCATATAATTACTAGTAAGTATCTATACACTCGACTTGGTTTTATTTCTGTGAAGTCCACTGTTAAGTCTTCAAAAGGAGCATTCCTGTGTGCTGATGCCAGCCAGGGCCAGGGCACCTTGGGAAGGGTTGTTTTTAGCACAAGTTTGGCAGTGGCTGCTAACGGTGGCATGGAGTGAGGTGATCTGGACAATATTTCCCGAGAAGGGTTCCTAAAGCAGTATTTTCCAGGTGGATAAGCTGGTGGTATTGTTGAACCAGGGTATAGGTGGCCCCCTTTGGTATGAAAACTCAGCCATCCAGGAGTAGCTAGTTTCCTCTGGGGTCTGGTGGCCTCCTTCTCCCTGCCCACTTCTGTTCCTCCTGGGCATAGTTTAGTTTTTCAATGTGTTGCCCCGAAAAAGGCAGATGAGGCACCAATGGTGGGGCTTGCAGTTTGAGGGCTTCTTTGGCTGCCCATTGAGCTGCTTCATCAGCTAGTGTATTTCCTTTAGTAACTGCATCCGTTTCCTTCTGATGTCCCTGACAATGGATGATGATCACCTGGTTTGGCTTCCAGAATACCTCCATTCATTGAAGGATTTCTTCTTTATTTTTTATTTCTTTCCCACCTGCAGTTAGGAGTCCCTTCTCCTTATAAGTTGCACCATGGATATGTACAGTATCAAATGCATGCTTAGAGTCGGTGTAAATGTTTATTGTTTTCCCAGCAGCCAATTGTAGTGTCTGAATTAGTGCACAGAGTCCTGCTCCCAGTGCAGACTACACTTTAGATAGGAGAACTGATACTATTATTTGTTTAGCTGTGGTCACTGCACATCCAGCAAGCCTCTCTCCTCTCTGATAATACTGCTGCTGTTGATGAATAGGATTTGGTCTGGGCAAGGGAGTGATCTGTCCTGGAGTTCAGGGTGACTGTCATATATGTCTTCTGTTACTTCTGTGCAGTCTTGTTCAGGAGTTCCTCTTTTGGTTGGCAGGAAAATGAGAGGATTCAGGATGTGCCTGGTTTTTACTGTTATCCTGGGGTTTTTGCAAAGCAGGGCTTCATAAAGAGCAAGTCTTGGGTTGGATAGTCAATGGTGACCATATGAGTTCATTAAAGTGGTGACAGCATGTGACCATGACATGAATGACTTGCTCAAGAGTGAACTTGTCCGCTTCTTTGACAAGGGCTACTGTTGCTGCTAAAGCCCTCAGGCAGGGAGGCCACCCAGCCTATTGATAGATAGGCAATAGGTCTCTTCCAAGGGCCAACTGTTTGAGAACTCCTAGGGCCACCTTGTTTTTCTCACATGCAAACAGGTTAAAGTCCAGAGATATATATGGAAGTCCTAGGGCAGGGGCCAATCTGAGCTGTTTTTTAAATTTCTTTAAAGGCTTTCTGTTGGGTTATAATCCAGAGGAGGGGTTCTTTTTCTGGACCCTTGAGGACTTCATAAAATGTTTTAGCCATAGCCACCAAACCAGGGACTCAGATGTGACAGAATTCTACTTACCCCAGGAATTCACGGAACTTTCTTTTAGTGATAATTTTGGGATAGTGCAAATTGCTTTCTTTCATTCCAGTCCTAGTGTCCGTGTCCGGTGTCCTTTCGAAATGACAAACCCTAGATTCCTAACGTGTTGCTAGCAAATCTGAGGCTTTTTCCAAGACACTTTATATCCAGTTTGCATTAGAAGTTGTAGAAGAGCCCGAGTTCCTTCCCAGCAATTTTCTTTTGTCTTGCTAGCCAGCAAGATGACATCTACATATTGAAGGAGAAGCTTTCCCATGGTAGGAAGCCAGATCTGCTCGCAGGGCTTCTCCAAAAAGAGTCAGAGAGTGCTTGAAGCCCTGCGGGAGTCAAGACCAAATTAATTGAGTTTTTTGTTGAGTCACGGGATTCTTCTATTCAAAAGCAAATACAGACTGGTCCTGGGGAGCTACCTGCAGGCAGAAAAAAGTGTTCTTTAAATCCAGACAAGTAAACCAAGCAGCCCCACGTAGTAAATGCACCATTATGGTGTATGGGTTAGTAATTACTGGGTGCAGGGTGGTTATATCATTGTTGACAGAGCACAAGGCATGGACAGGTTAATATCCCATCCCCTTAGGTATTTTCACTGACAGCAGCAGAGTCTTCCAGGGTGACTGGCATTCAGTCAAGATCCCTTCTTTTGTTCAGTGGTTTATGTGTTTGACCAGGCGCATTTATGCCTTATGCGGGATCAGATTTTGCATTTGTTAGTCCAGGGTGACCCCAGGCTTTAGGTCTATGATGACAGGGGCATGGCTCTGGGCCATTCCTGGTGAATTCCTTTCAGAGCAGTCCTCAAGGTATTTCTAATAGCCTCTCCAGGTTTTGACTTGAAGTTTCTTCTCCATGCAGTCTCCATTCCTCACTCTGGAGAATGGTGACAAAGAGGGTGAGACTGGTCGTGAGGTTTAAATTTGTTGACCCCTCAGTTCTAAAGGTGATCTGGGCTCCCAGTGTGGTTAGAAGGTCCCTGCCCAGCAGGGGAACTGGGTATTCAGATAGATACAGAAATTCATAGGTTACTTCACGGCCACCCAACTGGCAGGTTCTGGACTGGCAGAAAGACCACTGGCTAGATTGACTTCCAGTTACCCCTTTGATGTAGCTGTCTTTCTGCTAAAGGGGGAAACTGGCATGGTTACTACTGAATATTCACCTCCAGGATCTACCATGAAAGTCATTGGTTGGTCCCCAAAGTTTATGTTGACCATGGGCTCTTGGGGACAGAGTTCTAGTGAGCCTGGTTGCCTCTATTCAGAATTGAGTCCCACTAGCCCAACCAGGTCGTCTTGAGGTTCTGGCCTATATTGTCCTCTGGGAGCATTTCCCTTTTTAGTTTGGCCTTTCTGTGGACATTCGTTTCTCCAGTGTCCAGTTTCTTTAGTGTAGGCACATTGATATCTCACCAAGGGTGCCCCACTTTTTGGGGAGGCCCTTCTTGAATGGTCAAGCCTGGATTCTCTAAGGCTGCTGGCAAAAGGGAGATCTGCTCTTTCGTTTGCTTGCCTTTCAGCAGTTTTGTCCCAATTGATGAATACTTTGTTTGAGAATTCAAGGAACTGGGAGATGTTCATCCCTGCCAACTCATCTGGCTCTAGAGTTTCAGTCTGATGTCTGGCACAGCCTGGGTTATGAAAACTGTGTTGACCATCCTCTGGCTTTCTGGGGACTCTGGGTCAAAGGGGGTGTAGATCCTGAAGGCCTCACAAAGTCACCAATAGAAATCTTCCATAGGTCCTTCAGACTTTTGAGTGATGGAGGCCATTTTGGACATGTTTGTGGACCACTTTGCTCCTTCCTGTACCCTTCTGATGAGGGCTTCTCGATACCACTGAAGGACAGCCTGCCCATGATCTGTGTTAAAATCCCAGGCTGGTTGACCTTCCAGTTCCACCGCTAGGGACCATTCCACTGGCTCCAAGACACCTGCAGGGGTCTGTTCTCACAACCAATGTCTGGCTTCTGTGAGGATCCAGTGCTCTCCTCCATATTGAACAGGGTTAGGAGGAGTTGGTGGACATCACCCCAAATGGGATGATGTGTTTGGAAAATGAACTCCATGAAGTTGATAAGAGCCTAAGACTTTTCTGAATATGAAGGGGTGTTGTGCTTCCAGTTTAAAAGATCTGTAGTTGTGAAAGACAGATAAAACAGAATTGGCCTCCTGGGTTGGACAGTCCCATTTGCACCAGTCTGGGCTGGACTCTTTGTTTCATGGAGGGGCATCTGAAGTGCAGGCTGTGTGGACCGAAGTCTTCTTGTCAAAGGGACCTCAGCATTCCCCTCAGGGGAGGATGATGGGCCCAGGGAAATTGAAGGTCAAGAGTCTGCTTGTGGAATATCTGCTTGTGGAAGCTCCAGGGCAGAAAAATGCCCTGGAACAGCTGAAATATATGGTGGGGATAAAGTGTATTCCTTTGGAGGTCCTTGTAGAATAATAGGTTTTTGAGTTCTGGTTGTTTGAGCTACTATGACCCTATACTGACACTTCTTTCTGACACAGAATTGGACCAAAGGGGCAGAGTTTGAGTGATTTCTAATCAAGGATCCATGTAGGGAAGCTGATCAGGGCGGCAGGGGGTCCAAGTTACTACATGCCAAAATGCATGAACTTTGCTTACATTTAAAGTTCCTTCTGAGGGCCAGTCAACACCAAACATGAGCCACTCCAACTTCACACATGGTACAGAGAGTTCCGGGGGACATATGGACACCGTAATCCCCAGAAAAGCCTTTCTTGAAGATTTTAACATACAATTTAAGACTGTCGGTTTAGCTTGTGATGTTCCCATCCCTGAACTGATGTCGCAAGATAGACAAAGAAGGGGAGCCTCTCAGGAGGCCACTCAGATGCCCACCTGTCACGTCTCTCACTAGAACTTAGGCTCGTCTTAGGTAAGGCATCCATGTAGAGTCCAGATTAGCCATTATGTTGTATGTCATAGCCACAGAATGCAGGTTGGGGCCCACTTGGACTCCATAACACAGGCTGTGGAGCCACAAACTGGATCAGCAGAGGCAAGGCTCTGCAGTCCCTATTCACTCACTCAGTCACTCAGAGATTACATAGTCCTACCTCAAGGACTACCCTATTCTAGAATCTTGAACCTCGAGATTTTGGGAGATAATCAATCTCCTCTTTGTTCTGGAGAGGGGCCTGACTGGGACTCAGAAACCCAGGGCCTTACCTTTCCACTATCTTCTGATATTGTTCAATCCAACTCTCCACCAAGTCAGGCTGGGGTGGAGGATGTGGCCCACAGGAATCTTTTCCCTGAAGAAAGGCCTGTCAAGGAGACAGGTGTTACTGCCTCCTTCTTGTTGAAATCTCTGCCAGCTGCACCTGGCAGTCCCAAACCGGAGGATCAAAGGGCCAATGTGGTTGGATTTCCCGGCCAAGGAACCAAAGTTGGCACTAAATCCAGGAGTACTGAATCTCAGAAAAAAAAAACAAAACTGACACTCAGGATAAGTGGAGGAATAGATTTATTATGCACAGGCCCAGAAGAGAGTCAATCTTCTGAGCCCTTTTTTCAGTTTCCATATATTTATGTAAGATTTCATGTGGGATCATCATGATTTTGCTCACTGGCTAATGCATTGCTAAGTGAAATTTTGCACGTGGGGCTACAGAAGCAGAATGCAGGTGCAAGGCCATGCATTTGGAGCCTGATTTACAGAAGTGAGGAGCAGGAGTCATTCACTTGATATCCTCCTACAAGGCCATGTTTTCCCAGGCTGATATACAGAAGCAGGGACAGTAGTGACTCATAAGATATTTTTGCAATGTTATGCTTTTCATTTCTCAACAGGGTAACTGTGTATTGGGGAAAAATTATCAGACACTTCAGGGATTATTAGACACTGGTTCAAAAGTGACATAAATTACAGGAGACCAAAAACATTACTGTGGTACTTAGGTCAGAATAAGGGTTTATGGAGGTCTAGTGATTGATGGAGTTTTAACTCAAGTCCATCTCACAATGTGTGTAGTAGGTGCCTGGACCTATTCTGTGTTTACCTTAGCTACAGACTGTATAATTGGAATAAATATACTCAGTACCTGGCAGAATCCCCACACTGGATACCTGACTTGCAGAATGAGGACAATTAAGGTAGGAAAGGACAAGTGGAAGTCACTAGAATTGCCCATAATCAAAACAAACGCTGGCTTTGTCCAATGAACAGGAGAGTAGGTGTTTCAACTCTGCAGAGATTCAGTGCTCAACTGTTACATGAGCCCAGGACAACTAACAAAGAAATGATGATGGACAATGCCCATCACAAGGAACAGAGTGTGTCTGCAAATGCAATCAAGATATTTCCATCTTGACCCATGGTTTCTAAGTCCCCTCTCAATTAGAAACAGAGTGGGCACCACCATTGTAAAATCAACAAGACTGATAAGAGAAAAATGGACTAAAATTGACTTATTATTATTCAAATATAGACTCTATTATTCTAGCAATAAAGAAGTTTTATCACTGATGTCTAATTTGTGACCACCAGAGATTCAAAGGGGAGGAAGAGGGAAGGAGAGATGAAATATGAGGGCATTTTTGGGACATTGGAATTTTCCTGCATGACATTGCAATGATGGATTCAGGCCATTACACACTTTGTCATAACCTATAAAAATGTGTAGGAAAGAGTTTAAACTATAATGTAAACTAGAGTCCACAGTCAGTAGCAATGCTACCACATCTTCTTCAATTGTAAAAATGTGTCACATTAATGTAAAATTTGTTAATGTGGGAAAATGTGGGAGGGGAATGGTGGGGTATATTGGAATTCCCTATATTTTTATGTAATATTTACATAATCTAAATGTCTTATAAGCATTAAAATAAAACTGGTAAAAAAGCAACACCAGATCCCTTGAGCGATTGCAAAGATCAGTGCCACCATCATGGATTTGGAGGCTGCAACAGTGGTGATTTTCACCACATCCCCATTCAACTCACCTATTTGGCCTGTTCAGAAAACAGATGGATCTTGGGTGATGACAGTGGATTATCATAAAATTAACCAGATGTTTTCTCCAATTGCAACTTCTGTTCAGAGTTGGCACCATTGCTTGAACAAATCAACAAATTCCCTGGTTCCTGGTATGTGGTTATTTATTTGGAAAATATTTTTTTCTCATTGGCCATTAGTAAGAACCACCAGAAACAGTGTACTTTCAAATGGCAAGAACAGTGCTATACCATCACTTTTCTGTCTCAGGATTATATGGACAATACAGCCCTATGCCATAATATAGTCTACAAGGAACCTGATCTTCTCTCTTTCCCACAAGACATTACAATGGTCCATTATATTGATGAGATCATGTTGATTGAACCTAGTGAGCAAAAAGTAGCAATTACTATAGATTTATTGGTAAGAAATTTTCATGTGAGAGGGTGGGAGATAAATCCAAAAATTAAATACAGAGAACTTCCACCTCAGTGAAGTTTCTAAGTGCCCAGTGGTTTGGGGTGTGTTAGCATATCTCTTCTAAAGTGAAGGATAAGCTGTTGCATCTGTCCCCTCCTAAAAACAAAAAAGATGCACAAACCTTACTCGGGTTCTTTGGATTCTGGAAACAGCACATTCCTCATTTGGGTGTGCTAATCTAGCCCAACTACAAGGGACCAGAAAAGCTGCTAGTTTTGAGTGGGGACTGGAACAAGAGGAAGCTCTGTGACAGGTCCAGGCTGCTATGCAGGCAGCACTGCCACTTGGGTCGTATGAGCCAGCAGATCCAAAGTTTCTGGAAATGTCAGTGGTAAATAAAGATTTCATCTGAAGGCTTTGTCAAGCCCTGATAGTAAGATAACAATGAGACACCTAAGCACTTAAGATTTTATTTTATTTTTTTTTCTTTTTCCTCCACTTCACATTATATTTTTTTGTTAGGTGAAAGTGACATAACATAAAATTAACAATTTTAACATTACATTCTGTGGCATTTAGTACATTCACTATGTTAGCACTTAAGATTTTAATGTAAAACCTTTCCATCCTCTACAGATTAAAAAAAAAAACTCCTCTCTTTTTAGAGAGAGTTTTTTGCCAATTAATGGGTCTTTTGTAGAATATGAATATTTAACCATGAGCCACCAAGTTATATTGAGACCTGAGTTTCCTTTCATAATCTGGTTATTGTCTGACCCACTGAGCCATGAAGTTTGGCATACACAACAGCATTCCATCCTAAAGTGGAAATTCTTTATAGGATCCTGAGCTTAAGCATGTTCTGAAGGTACAAGTAACAGGCATGAGAAAGTGACCCAAATGCCCATGATCACCACCCTTGCCATATTATCTTTCCTTCCATGTCCACAGCTATGGCCTCTTGAGGAGTTCGTTACACCAAAAGTGGACAGCTGTAGCAGTGCAGCTCATTTCTGGGATACCTTAAGACAAAACCTCCCAGTGGTCAGAACTTCAAGCAGTGCACCTTGTTCATTTTTCTTGGAAGGAGAAATGTCTGGAGGAGTTTTGTACATTGATTCATGGGCTGTGGCAATAGTTTGCCTGGATGATCAGGGACATGGAAGGAAAATGATTGGAGAATTGATGACAAAGAGGTCTGGAGAAGGTATATGTGGATAGAAATTTCTGAGTGGGCAAAAAATGAAAACATTTGTGCCCCACATTAATGCTCACTAGAGGGTGACTTCATCAAAAGAAGATTTTATTAATCAAGTTCATAAAGTGGCAAACTCTTCTGCTAGCATTCAGACTTTTTCTATAGACATTCCTGTCTTTGCCCAATGGGCTCATGAACAAAGTGACCATTGTGGTAAGGATGGAGTCTATGCATGGGCTCAGCAACACGGACTTCCCCCTACCGAGGTTGACTTGACTACAACCACTGCTGAATGCCCAATATACTAGCAGCAGTGACCCTTACACAGCCCCAATATGGCACTATTCCTCAACATGATCAGATGGATGTCTATTGGTAGGTTGATTATATTGGATTACTTCTGATCACTTCCGTGATGGAAGAGACAGTGATTTTTTTCTGAATTGAAAAGACTGATACTTTGGATATGATTTTGCCCTTCCTGCATGCAAGTCTTTTTCCAAAACTACCATGCATGTACTTACCAAATCCACTGCCATGGCATTAAAAATAGCACTGCTTATGATAAAGAATTTGACTTCACAGCAAATTATGCACAGGGATGGGTACCTATCATGTTCCCCATCACCCTGAAGCAGCTGGATTGATAGAACAGTGGAATGTCCTTTTGAAGACTCAGGTTTGGCATCAACTAAATGGCAATACCTTGTAGGACAAAGGCAATGCTCTCCAGGAAACTGTATAAACTCTAAATCAGTATTCAGTCTATGGTAGTGGAAGTCACAGTTCTAGGATTCATGGTGTTGAAATTGGAGTAGCACCACTTACTATTACAATTAGTGATCCACTAGGAGAATGTCTGTTTTCTGTACCTTCTTTCTTAAGCTCTGCTGATCTACAGGTCTTAGTTCAAATAGGTGTGTGTTTCCACCAATGAATACAATTCCTCCATTGAAATGAATGTTAAGAATTCCATCAGGCCACTTTGGATTCCTCATGCCTCTGAATTAACATGCAAAGATGAGAATTACTGTCCTGGATGGAGTGATTGATCCTGACTACCAAGGGGAAATATGACTACATGTACACAATGGAGTGTAGCAGTTTAATATGCTTATGAATTCCAAAAATAGATATTGGATTATGTATGTAATATCATCTGTACCTGGGCATGATTTAGTTATGGCTAGGGCTTTTGATTGGACAATGTCATTAGGGTATTTAGTCCCCTCTGTTTAGTGGGTAGGAACTCATAGAAGAAAGGTATGGCAATGAACAGAGTTGAGGGGTTTTTGATGTTGGAGTTTTGATGTTGGAGTTTGATGCTGAATCAAAGTTTGAAGCTGGAGCACCAGGAAGTAAGCTCACAGAGGAAACAGAATTCAGCCCCAGGAAGAGAGGACCTGAGCCAGGATAAGAATACAGAGGAACAGAAATGACTAGGCATGGCAGAAACACCAGGGAGAGAGACAGAGCTGTACTCCTGATAGTCTACAGCTGACCTTGTGGAGAGGGACAAAGTCTAGAGAGGATCGCAGTCTACATCCAACCTTGTGGCGAAAACAAAGAAGCAAGATCAGGGAAGGGAGGAACCTAGGAAGCCTGAACCCTTGCAGATGTCAGCAGCCATCTTGCTCCAACACAAGAAAATAAACTTAGGTCAGGGAAGTAATTTATATTTTATGGCTTGGTATCTATAAGCTCTTAACACAAATGAACACCCTTTGTAAAAACCAACCAATTTCTGGTATTTTGCATCAGAACCACTTTGGCTGACTAATACAGAATTTGGTACCAAGGAGTGGAGATGTGCTTTTGCAATTACTGATATGCTAGAATGATTTTATAATTGGGAGAGGGGTATATTTTGGAGGAATTGTGAGATCCTTGGTGGAAAAGTCATAGATAAATTTGAAGAGACTGTTGATACCAATATGGATGCTAAAGAGACTTTTTATGATGCCTTTGAAGTAAATGATGTAACTATTATTGGAAACTGGAGGAAAGGCGATCTGTGTTTTAAAATTGCAGAGAACTTAGCACGATTAACTCCCAGTGTTTTACAGAAGGCAAAAATTGAAAATGGCAATCCTGGGTACTTAACTGAAGAAATTTCCAAAGTATACCCAGAGAATGCAGTTTGACTTCTGCTTGCAGCTTATAGCAAAATGCTAGAAGAGAAAGATACGCTGAGGATTGAACTGTTGGGCACAAAGAAAACAGAATCTGATTCTGGAAATTAAAGTGCCCCTTTGAGGGACTTAACTAAACTTGGAACTGGTAAATCATGATTGAAGATGAAGTTATCTAAGAAAGACTTGTGGAAAGTTTATTATTTAATAGCTTGGACACCTGCTTCATGCATGCTAAACCAACAAGATTTTTGAGATAACTGTATGAAACAAACCACTGTCAGCTTGGATTAAAAGGGACATGGAAAGGAAAGATTGAAGGAGAAACAATTTTAAGAGGAAAAGCATGAAAGCTGAGATCTGGAATTAAAACATCACCTTGGGCCAAGAGAGGAACCACACCCATGTGTACAGAGAGGGTGAATTTGCCCCAACAGTTGAATAAGGTGGATATTCCCACTCAGTGTTCTGGGGAAGTTTTGCCACCTCAGTGTACAGAAAGGGTGGAACAAATTCCCCCAAATTAAGACAGTTAAGGTCAGCACCCCACAGGTCTGAGAGGGGAAGACCTGTCCCCCATGGATTAGGGAAGGCCAGGTTGTCAACTCATTGCTGAGAAGTTTGAGCCTTAATGCCAAAGGTTAGGAAAAGCCAGGTGGTCAATTCATTGCTCTGAGAGGTTTAAGCCTATTTGTCAAAAGGTAGGGGGAATGTTGCATTCATGTCACTATACTACGGGGGTTAAGTCTCTAACCCAAAGATTGGATAAGATTGTGGAAATTACCCCAACGCTCCTGGAGGGTGAGATATGGAACTTGGTCAACAACCAGATGCTTGATGAGGGTTGAACCAAGAAAATGGCCTTTGGGCAAGAATGTGGATAGGGTGGGTTCACAGAAGGCACCAAGAAGAAGCCATCATTTTTAGAATGACTCTCAGACTGAAATCGAATGGAGGATGTCTTGCAGGTTTACTGAACTGTAGAGGACCCATGACTCATGTTTCCCTCTCAGTTTCTCCTTATTATAATTAAAATGTTTATCCTTTGTGTGTCCATTTGTGTATGGGAAACAGATAAATTATTTTGTAAGTTTCAGATGTCTATAGCATAGAGGACTTTGCCCCAAGACACTGTATTTCTTTAGATTGATTGTGGTATGATTTGGTAATTATGTTGTTACTGATTTAAGGTTTTTTAAAAAAATTTTAATGTGTTTTTGGAATTCAAAGGTTGGCATGCAGCAATCTGATATGGTTATGAGTCCCAAAAGTAGATATTGGATTATGCTTTTAATCTTGTCTGTACCTGGGCATGATTAAGTTATGACTAGGATTATTTTTTGGAAGCATAGAAATATTATTTAGTAGATATTAAGAATAACTGATGAAAAAACTCACAGTGGATAGAAAAAATAATTTAGGCCCTAAGTATTTGGGTCTGGAACTTAGCTCTAGATAGGACAAGAGGAAGAGTGGCCTCATTGAGTCAGGATTAGAAGATCAGATAAGGAGAGACCAACAGAATCTGGAATTCTCCACTGCATGTGAGCCTCATGGAAATCACAGAGGACATTCTCCAGCTTCTGACACTTTCTATAGCAAAAGGCAACTTTGTGTCTGTTCTGTCCTTGAGGTAAGAAGATATTTGTATTCTGGTACTATATTTGCTATGACTAGGGATTTTGGTTGAGCCATGCCACTAGGGCATTGAGTCCCCACCCCTTGGTGGATAGGGCCTCACAGATGAAAGGCATGGCAAGGGACACAGTTGAAGCTTTTTGATGTTGGAATTTTGATGTTGGGGTTTGATGCTGAAGCCTTAACCTGGAGCCCTGGGAAGTAAGCTCAGAGAGGAAAGAGAAGCCAGCCTCAGGAAGAGAGGACCTGAGCCAGCAGAAGAATACAGAGGAATAGGGATGGCTCCTTAGGCATGGCAGAAGCATCAGGGAGAGTTAAAGAGCTGTTCCCCTGAAAGTTTACAGTTGACCTTGTGGAGAAAACAGAGAAGCAAGGCCCTGGAAGGGAGGATTCCAGGAAGCCTGAACCTCACAAAAATTAATAGCCATCTTGCTCCAACATGTGAAAATAAACTTTGGTGAGGGAAGTAAATTGTGCTTTATGGCCTGGAGTCTATAAGCTCCTACCACAAACAAATACCCCTTTTAAAAACCAACCAATTTCTGGTATTTTGCATCAGTACCTCTTTAATACAGGAGGTAAAGAATATTTTGCCTTTACTACTAGATATTCCCTAAGGCCTCTTAGTACTCTCATGCCCTGTGACTAAAGTCAATGGAAAATTGCAACAACCCTATCCAAGCAGAATTAGCAATGACTCAGAATCTTCAGGAGAGAAAGTTTAAGTCGGCGCATAAAGGGAAAAAAACATGACCAACTGTGATGCTTCCTGAAGGTAAAGGGCACATGCAATGGGTAGTGGAAGAAGATAGTGATAAATATTTACTTTGACCACATGATCAGTTACATAAACAAGGACTATAATGATCATGAATATTTCTTCATTGTTTTGTTATGTGTATGTTTGTATATGTACAAAAAAGAATATCTGTTTTTTTTTCCTAAAATTTTCCCTTATATGACATAAGTTGTATTAGTTTCAATTCATAATATTTAAATTTTTCAAGTTTAAGAGAGAATATTCCTCAAGAACTTGCACCTTATTCTGGAAGGAATTAGTGCATTTCCTGTTGTACACAGGACAGTTGAATATTCTTAGGCATATATATATAGATAGATAGATAGATAGATAGATAGATAGATAGATAGAGAGATAGAGAGATAGATAGATAGATTATCTATCTATCTATCTATATAATTGTTTTTATTTATAGAGTATTTATGTTTTTTTTTATTAATTTTTTTATTTTTTATTGACTTTGTAATAATATTACATTAAAAATATATATGTGAGGTCCCATTCAACCCCACCCCCCCCACCCCCCCCTCTCCCCCCCCCCAACAACACTCGTTCCCATCATCATGACACATCCATTGGATTTGGTAAGTACATCTTTGGGCACCTCTGCACCTCATATACATTGGTTCACATCATGGCCCATACTCTCCTCTATTCCATCATGTAGGCCCTGTGAGGATTTACAATGTCCGGTGATTACCTCTGAAGCACCATCCAGGGCAGCTCCATGTCCCGAAGACGCCTCCACCTCTCATCTCTTCCTGCCTTTCCCCATACCCTTTGTCCATTATGTCCACTTTTCCCAATCCAATGCCACCTCTTCTATGTGGACACTGGATTGGTTGTGTCCATTGCACCTTTATGTCAAGAGGAGGCTCAGATTCCACCTGGATGCTGGATGCAATCCTCCCATTTTCAGTTGTAATCACTCTAGGCTCCATGGTGTGGTGGTTGTCCTTCTTCACCTGAGTATTTATGTTTTAAAGTAATGTGTATGCCTGCAACAAGGGGTGAACAGTGATAGGGTAATATGTCAATTCACCCAGGTAATGATAGCCAGTTTCTTGGACAACCAAGCAATGGGCTGACTGTAATACAGTGGCATTTCATGGACTTTAATTATCAATGATTGTTTGCATAGATGGCTGGTTACATCTACAATCAACTAAGGAATTGTCATCACCAATGAGTGACATATCATTCAGTCAAATGAAGGTCTTAAAAGTGGAAGTGATTTCAGCATTCAGAGAGAGAAATCTGGTCTCTACTTCAAATAGCCAACATCTCCTGGTAACTAATCAAAGACCTTCTTCAGATCCCCTGGTTTGCAGGATGCCTGACAGAATTTGGACTTTTGCATACCAATGGTCACATGAGACAATTTTATAAAATCTCATTTCCTTTAGAGATATCATCCGTTGTTTCTGTTACCCAAGAGAATCTTAACTAATACAGGTCTGGCTACACTTTTTCAGTCTTCTTTGTAGGTCCTCTTTTTTTTTAAATTTCTCTCCCCTTCCCTCCCCAACCCCAACGTTGTCTGCTCTCTGTGTCCATTTGTTGCATGTTATTCTTTGCCCACTTCTGTTGTTGTCAGCGGCATGGGAATCTGTGTTTCTTTTTGTTGCGTCATCTTCTTGTGTCAGCTCTCTGTGTGTGCAGCGCCATTCTTGGCCATGTTGCACATTTTTTTTGTGTTGGGCAGTTCCAGTTCTCCTTATGGGGTGCACTCCTTGTTCGTGGGGCTCCCCTAGGCCGGGACCCACCTGTGTGACATGGCACTCCTTGCATGCATCAGCACTGCCCATGGACCAGCTCCACACGGGTCAAGGAAGACCAGGGTTTGAACCATGGGCCTTCCATGTGGTAGACGGACAACCTATCCATTAGGCCAAGTCCACTTCCCTGTAGTTCCTCTTTCTTAGTTCAATTTTTAATTATAGATATTCACCAGTGTTTTGAATTTTGTTCCCTTCATACTTTTAATTTTATCCTTTTCACTCATGGTTTCATCTTCTTATGTATATTTTACTTTCACATCAATGTCTCCAGGATCCTCTCTAAGAAATTCTTACTACCCTCAGCTTAGTGAAGCCATTATTAATGGTTATCAGCATTAATAACTTCTTTTTCCTACTACAATTTACTGTACTTGCATTTAGAATTTAGCAATCTTTCCTTGTATTCTGAATATCTATTTATATGCCTATAAACTCCTTTTTTGTAAACTGCAGTTTTTTTGGAAGTATATACCATGGCATTGCCATATCTATATGCTGATTTTGAGTAACGGATTTTTCTCTTTTTCAATGAGGGATCCTTTCAGAGACAAATTCCTTCTCTACCGTTGTACCAAATTTCAGTCTTTTGTTATCATTAACATCACTTGTACACACATGATTCAGAACTAGAAGCCAATATATGGTCTGCATCATGGTGATTCAGCCCAATTCTAATTTGTCTGTCAAAATAAACTGGGGACAATAGCAGATATCCTCTTAAAATTTGTTTCATTAATTTTAAGTGTTACACTGTCCTAGCCATTGACTTCCCTAAAGGATGTATGTGTTTGTGTCAGTGTGTGGGAAAAACCACTGAATCAAGTTTCAAGCATCTTTCCAAATGGGTAGCAGGAAAGTTTCATCATAATTCTTAGGAGTTTACAGAAAAAGCTCTGGTGTTTTAAAGAATCAGTGAATCATTGTTAGAACTCTGTCTGGGAACCCAAGAGGTAGCTTTAAAGTTCTGTTCTCTTATCTTTTAATGTTTAAAAAAAAACTCAACTCAATGCATTGTACAATTATGGACAATAAAATGAGGATTCCAATTTTGGTTGATATATTCTCCAAAATTTTAGACAGTGTGAGATGCCCACTTAATTTTCAAAATGTGCTATACCTCTCTCTTTTTTCTAATTAAAGGTCTCGAATGGAGCTAGGGAATTAAATCTGAGTTCGTTTTTCCAGTTCTGTGATTTCAATGACCTTTGCCTTATCTCATTTTATCTTCTTGTGATGGCCTGTTTGAAGACACAATTTTAATTTAGGTCTTATCAGAGAATATGATGGTTAGGCTATTGTGTCAACTTGGCCAGGAAATTATGCCCAGTTGTTTGGTCAAGCAAACACTGGCTTAACTGTAATACAAGGGCATTTATGGACTTTAGTCACCCTTGACTTTATTCAGTGGTAAATCATAGATAGTTGGTTATACTTACACCAGTCAAGAAGATTGTCATCAGCATTAGTGACACTTAACCCAATCAGTTGAATCCCTCAAAATGGGAAGTGATTCCATCATTGTGAGAGAATTTCCCAGCTCGTTTTTGGACAGCCGACATCTCCCAGAATTCATCAAGAACCTTCACTGTACTTTCATCGGGGCTTCTGGTTGCAACCTGCCTGTGGAACCTGGACTTGTGCATACCCACAGCTGTATGAGAGACTCTGATAAATCTCTTACTATTGACAAATATCCCTTGTTGATTCTGCTTCCCTAGAGAACCCTTACTAATACAGCTTGTACTAGGAGAGATTCTTGAGGAACAGAGCCTTAATCTTGGGTGTCTGAGGTGGCTCTGGGAGTTTTGCAATTGTTTCTCTACACTAATTGGAGTCAAGGGTACTGAAGACTTCCTTTCCCTTAATGAAGAGATTGTCCACGGTACAAGCTGGCAATCAAGATACACAAAATAGTATCACTGGATACCCCTATTTCTATGCTTATTAGAAGCAAGTATCTGGGTGAGAGTGTTTTCAAAACCTTAACAGAGGCAGCAGACTTGGCCCAGTGGTTAGGGCATCCGTCTACCACATGGGAGGTCTGCAGTTCAAACCCCGGGCCTCCGTGACCTGTATGGAGCTGGCCCATGTGCAGTGCTGATGCACGCAAGGAGTGCTGTGCCACACAGGGGTGTCCCCTGTGTAGGGGAGCCCCACATGCAAGGAGTGCACCCCATAAGGAGAGCCGCTCAGTGTGAAAGAAAGTGCAGCCTACCCAGGAATGGCACCACCCACACGGAGAGCTGACACAACAAGATGATGCAACAAAAAGAAACACAGATTCCCATGCCACTGACAACAACAGAAGCGGACAAAGAAGACACAGCAAATAGACCCAGAGAACAGACAACCGGGGGAGGGGGGAGAGAAGGGGAGAGAAATAAATAAACAAATAAATCTTTAAAAAAAAAAAACCTTAACAGAGTTTTGTGGAGTCAAATGATATAATGATGTTGGCTAGCTCCTCCTAGATACTCTGGATACTGTTGCAAAAGAAATAGATTATTTAAAGACTTTAAATTTGAAACAAGCACCACATGGATGATGCAAAAGTTTGTATGTGAGTTCTAAAAGAAAATCTTGTCTCCTGTAATCACATGCTTGAAATATCTGAGAACCAATCTCAGACCCTCATTGTATGAGTAGCGGGGTTACAAATGAAAGCTCAACCCCACAGAGTTTATGCAGTTAAAGTGAAGGCATTGCTTGGAAAAGAGTGGAATCAGGAGAATTGGGATGGAGACATAAGGGATGATGATGATATTGATGGAGACATTGGAACCCTGAATTCTGCTGAGGCTTTACCAGATAAGTCTGCCATGACCTGCCCTGTCCAGTCCACACCTTGCCAACCTTGTATTATCCAGCCTCCAGCCCACCACAGGGAATCTGAAACAACTTCCAGTCCTGAGGTGTGTACCAGCCAAACTTAAGCCTGCTTGCTGAAACTCTGGCCTGCCCCAGGGATTCTGGATCTCCTCCCAGCCCTGTGGTACATACCAGCCAAACTCCAACAAGCACTACTGAGCTTCCAGCCTGCCCTGAGGAAACTGCCTTCCAACACCTGCCTGAAGAGAATAAACCTGTCTCTACCAGAAGAAAATGCAAGGGAATGTCCTGAGGTCAGTAGCTTGCAAGGCATTTCTAATCCTTCCCCTTATCCACCCCCAAAGCCTCTCTTGTCTTAGAGACCTATTACTAGATTAAAATCACAACAAGACTCCAAAGGTGAAATAGAAGGTGTCACCCATGAGGAAGTAAGGTATACTCAAAAAGAATTGCATGAGTTTTCCAACTTACATAGATATAAATCAGGGGAATTTGTGTGGGAATGGATACTAAGGGTATGGGATAATGGTGGAAGAAATATAATGTTAGGTCAGGATGAATTTATTGATATGGGCCCACTAAGCAGAAATTCTGGATTCAACACTGTAGCTCAAGGGGTTAGAAAAGGCTCTAACACTTTGTTTGTTTGGCTGATTGAAACATGGGCTAAAAGGTGGCCTAGCATGTCTGAGGTTGAGATGCCTGATTTGCCCTGTTACACAGTAGAAGAGGGAACTCAAAGGCTTAGGAAGATTGGAATGCTAGAATACATTTACCATTTGAGAGCTGCCCACACACTCCAGAAATATACAGAAGACACACCTTTACCCAGGACTGTGAGGAATAAATTTGTCAGACTAGCTCCATCTTCCCTGAAGAGCTGTGTGGTTGCTCTTTTCTGTAGTCCAGATATTAATGTAGGAAGGGCTTTGATGGAATTAGAATCCTTAAACATTATGGGGATGATTGGATGTTGCTCTGGTAAAAGTCAGGTATTGGCAGTTAATTGCCAAAGTATAGGTGGGCGTGGCTAAGGCAATGAAAGGCAGATTCAAAAAACCACTCAAAATAATCTGATTCATTTAGGCATTGGCTAATACATCATAGGGTACCTAACAGCGAATTAGATGGGCAGTCTACTAAATTTTTTGGGATCTGTATAAATAGAAATGTTCTGGGTCAAGTGAACAAAACCCTAACTCAAATTACAGATGGAGAGAATCATGGCCCCTTAATCAATTCCCAGACTTGAGACAGTTTACAGACCCAGAGTTCCTTGAATGAGGAGGAAGCCAGTTCTCCTTGGGGAAGGATCGTGTTAAACTGCCCAAAATTTATACTGTTAAACTTCTTCTCACCTTTCCCCAAGGAGATCTACAACCTTTTATCAGAGTAACTGCATTGGGGAAATTTAAATGATCAGACATTTTGGGGATTACTAGACCCTGTCTCAGAAGTGACATTAATTCCAGGAGACCCAAAACGTCATTGTGGTCAGCCAGTCAGAGTAGGGGCTTAGGAAGGCCAGGTGATTAATGGAACTTTAGCTCAGGTCCATTTCAGTTAGTCCTGTGGTCCCCAGACAAATTGTGTGGTAATTTCCCCAGTTCCAGAATGCAAAATTTGAATAGACACACTCAGTTATTGGCAGAATCTCCACATAAGATACCTGACTTGTGGAGTGAGGGCTATTACGGCGGCAAAGCCCAAGTGGAAGCCACTAGAATTGCCCCTACCTAGCAAAATAGTATACAAAAGCAATACCAGATTTCTGGAGGAACTGCAGAAATTAGTGTCTCCATCAAGATTTGAAAAATGAAGGGATGGTGATTCCCATGACATCTCCATTCACCTCTCCTATTTGATATGTACAGAAGACAGACGGGTCTTAAAGAATGACAGTAGATTTTCAAAAACTTAACCAGGTGGTGACTTCAATTGCACCTGTTGTCCCAGATGTGTTATCATTGCTTTAGCAAATCAACACATTCCCTGATACCTGTTATGCATCTGTTGATTTGGCAAATGCTTTTTTCTCAATTGCTATTAGTAAGGACCACCAGAAACTGTTAGCTTTCAGCTGGCAAGCCCAGCAGTATATCTTCATTGTCCTGCCTCAGGGGTATATCAACTCTCCAGTCCTATGTCATAATATTTTTCCCAGGGAACTTGATCAATTCTAACTCCCACAAGACATCACACTGCTCCACTATATTGATAATATCATTTTGATAGGACCTAATGAGCAAGAAGACTCTAGACTTATTGGTAAGGCATTTGTATGAGATAGGATGGGAAATAAATCCAACTAAATTAAAATGTCCTTCCACCTCAGTGAAATTTCTAGGTGTCCAGTGGTGTGGAGCATGTTGAGATATCTCTTCTAAATGGAAGGATAAGCTGTTGCATCTGACCCCTCCTACGACCAAAAAAAGAGGTGCAATACTTAGTTGGTCTCTTTGGATTTTGGAGATATCACATTCCTCATTTTGGTGTGCTACTCAGACTCATTTAATGGGAGACCAGAAAAGCTGCTATCCCTTGTTGGTTCTCTTTCCCTGGAGAACCCTGACTAATGCAGAGAATAAGGGAATCCAATCAATATTACAATACATTAATGTTAACTTTTGCTTGATACTTTTTAGTACATGTATGACTTTTTATAAAAGTAACTATTTCAACATTAGCATAAAAATACAGTTTAAATATTATCATTCAAAATTAGCATTATTCAGTGTTTTATTTCCATGTCTGTTACTCAGCCCACCCTAGTTTGCTCTTAACTAGCATGCTGTACAAAATTGTAAACAGCATTTGCTATAATTTTACTATTGAAAATGACCTCACTACCCGGAATAGTTAATAGCTTTTCTTGATTTAGATGTGCACTCATTATAATTATAATAAAAATATATATTATGATATCACAGGATTTTTAATGAGTTCTGCTTCATATAAATGATAAAACTAAGAACATGTTGATTTTCATTTTTGAATTTTATTTAACAGTGTTTTTCAGTTTCTTTACATTTTGTAGTCACCAAAAATGAGTGAGAGCTTGTCACATGAAATTCAGCAGGATGTGTATTTAGTTGATCTTGCCATCCACCATTAACATCCTGATGTATAATCAGAAAATAATGAACAGTCATTTTACATTATGTCTGGTCCTGATTAAAAGATATCTCTGTATAATCCGTCTAGCCAACTGGTCACATGTTCCTTGAACAGTTACCTAGAATACCTAGGTTATTCTAAAATGACAAAGATTTTACTCAGCCCTAAGGAAGCCATCTTGGAAAAATGAAATTTCAAGAGCTAAAACCCTTCATCATTTACATGACATTTTATAAAGTGTATTTAAAGTAAGTGAGTGTTTCTTTCTCTTTAATTTTCATGTTGAATTATTTTCTCTTTTTTTCTTCACTAATTTAGGGGGCTAATAAAAAGGATAACACAAAAATACAGACAGCATAAGGAAATCCAAAAATAGGAAGACAAATTATAAAGAAGGTTTTAAAGGATTTATGTGGTGAGCTTAACTGAATAAACACAGAAAATTTGGAAGATGTTTTTATCCACTGATAGAGTTGTGATATTTAACCACCTTTAGCCTCTTTTCCTATTACAGAACTGTGATACAGAAATTAAGACAATGTTGGGTGACAAAACTAACAATAAGCGTTCTGGGAAAATGACACCAAAGAAGGTAGGCAGAGTGTGAACTTCTCAAAAATTTGTGAAGAGAAGGCAAGGACCTATCAAAAGGAGCTGCTTTAAATATATATAGAATGTGAAGGTCCTCTGAGTCACCAAGGAGTATTCTGTAAAGATAAAGAAGTCAAAGAAAAACTGGAACATACATAAAAGCAGGGAAATAGAATAAGAAGAATGAAGTGTTAAAGTGAAAGCTTCCTATAAACACAAAACGCAAAAAAAAAATTAATCTTAATTGCTGTCAGACAAAATGGTTCATCTCTAACTTAATATAGTCAATATGCAAAACATTCCTTAAGTGGTCTATATGGAATCATCTTTGACAAATGGGATATTCAATACTTAGTTTCAAAGAAATAAGCTCTATAAACAATTCAGATAACATCTGTGGAAATGAATAATAATTTTACCATGTTTATTTTCTGAAACATCTACAATCACTTAAGATATGTATAGATTTAAACTGTCATTCAAAGATGTATTTCACTCTCTTTTGAATCTTTGTACACATTCTCTTAGTGTGATTTTTGTGAGATAATGCATTCACCGTTTGAAAAATCTTTGCTGTTCTAAGCTACCTTTTAAAAGCTTCAAGGTATTTTCATATTTCAAGACATTTGTCACATACATCTTGGTTTTAAAAAATTTTGTCATATTTTTATTTTCATAGACTCACACAACCTAATACTGTTGCATAAGTATATGATTCTTTCCAAACTTCCCATCTTTTTAATTGATCTTTTCAAGATCTTTTACAGTTGAGATTCTCTGGTTCCTGTTTAAATGCCTGTTAAAGTGAGTTTCTTTTCCATGTAGGTACAGTCAAACAATACAACAAGGAGCAAATTTTTATCAATTATTCTTTATCAATTATTGTTTTATTTTCCTGTGATAATGATCAGCTATTAACTATGTAGAATCATGATTAACTGACTAGGCTTCTGCTAGTGAAGAGGAGTTGCATAAAACAATTTAACTTACAGCTAAATATAATTTTACTTAGTGTAATTATGAGAAAAAATATTCTGAGGGATAAATACCAGCATTATTATCTAAACCTCAACTGGCTTGGATGTATTTGTTAGGAGAATGAACTATAAAACACAAATAATGTTAAAAAATGATATTAACTGATCAAGCATTTGCAGCTTTGAATAGATTAAGCTACCTATATTTATGAATTTTAAATTTACAGCATTGGAAATATTAAATTTCTTCTTCATTTATAGATACAGAGAAATGAAATGCAGATAGCATTTAGGAAACCAAATAACATATTGAGAGAAGACAAGAGGTTAGTTTGAACTGTGGATCTTCTACTACTTACCTGGCTGTTAGTTTGCTCCATGACGTTGAGTCAGTAACTTCATTGTATCTCAGGGGATGTAATAATCCTGACATGCTTCACAGAGTCATGCTGTAACTTAATTGATGTGTGCTAAGTCCCTGGAGGTGCTTTAATAAAAGCCATTATTGAAATGCAATGATTAACATTTTATAATAAAAATAGCTTAGATGGTTTAGTAAAGCCTGCTCTGAAAATGCTTTTGAAGTTCATGATCACAAAATTCCCAATGAAAAACTTTTTAAAAAGACCAAAAAATGCAAAAATAGAAAATGAAACCATAACTGCTTTTTTAATTGACTTTGTAATAATATTACATTAAAAATATATATATATATGAGGTCCCATTCAGCCCCACCACCCCCACCCCACCTCTCCCCCCCCCCCCCAGCAACACTCATTCCCATCATCATGACACATCCATTGCATTTGGTAAGTACATCTTTGGGCACCTCTGCAACTCATGGTCAATGGTCCACATCATGGCCCATACTCTCCCACATTCCATCCAGTGGGCCCTGTGAGGATTTACAATGTCCGGTGATTGCTCCTGAAGCACCATCCAGGGCAGCTCCATGTCCCAAAGACGCCTCCACCTCTCATCTCTTCCTGCCTTTCCCCATACCCATCAGCCACCATGTCCACTTTTCCCACTCCAATGCCACCTCTTCTATGTGGACATTGGATTGGTTGTGTCCATTGCACCTCTATGTCAAGAGGAGGCTCAGATTCCACATGGATGCTGGATGCAATCCTCCCACTTTCAGTTGTAATCACTCTAGGCTCCATGGTGTGGTGGTTGTCCTTCTTCAACTCCATCTTAGCTGAGTGTGGTGAGTCCAATGAATCAGATTGTAGGTGCTGGAGTCTGTTGAGGCTCAGGACCTGGCTATCACATTGTCAGTCCAGAGATTCAAATCCCCTAGATATATCTTAAACCCCAACACTAACTGCACCTCCAGCACATTAGCATGAAAGTCTTATGAAGAGAGATCCCATCTCAGTCCAGATTCATCACACATAAACACCAGTTCCAAAGAGGGGCCATTTGACCTGGTAGTTAACCCCATCTGCCATGACTATAACTCCCATGGCTCTCTTTAGCCCTCAAAGGAACCAATACCAGGGGGTTGTATCTGCTTTATCTGTCTCTCAGACTCTGCTCAGTTGTACATAAGGGCAATCATTCTGACAGCCTCCAGACTCTTTTTTAGAGACTCATAGCCATATAAACTCATTTCTCCTTTCCATTTCCCCCTTACATTAGGTCAAACAGCATTTTAAAGTCATGTTATTTTATGTAGACAGGGATATTCTGCTGATCTGCATTGAACCTTCTGTATAAGGTCATTTTCCAGTTGCATCATCAGTTGGTAGTTGATATTGATCCCTCGGTGCCAGGGAGGCTCATCCCCGAGTGTCATGTGCCACGCTGGGGGGAAGGCATTGCATTTACATGCTGAGTTAGGCTTTGAGACTGGCAACATTTGAGTAACATGAAGGTTGACAGAAGGAAATTCCCAGGCACAATGCTGCTCTAGGCCTTGTTCTTATTTTAGGCTTATCAGCTCACAAGCATAGTCATTAGCGTCAGGGGCTCACTGTTGAACCCTCACTCCCTCCTGGTCCCCGCTGCTCCACCTGGGAGACTGTCACTGCTCCCCTAGGGACCACGACAGAGCATCACTGGCCAGGAACCCTGTACCCCCTATGCTGTGGTTTTTAATTGTTGCCACTATGAGTATATCCAAACATTACCATGCACCCTGGACATATGTTCTGTACAGTTCCCTGTCAGCCATATATCACCTGTCAATGGTATCCCATACCAGTATTCCTCCATTTCCATTGTTGAACCACTCTGTGACCCAGAACTCCCTGAAATTTGAAGCCAAATATAATGTCAGGGTCCCTAACTAGGAAATGGCATATAGCGATGGGTTTAAAGGTTAGATAAAGAATATTTGTTGACTTGGAAAAAATTCTACATCCTATCTTTTTCTTTTTTTTTCCCTAATTATTGAACTTCTCTTCACATGAGCCCTAGACCACAGCAATGCATATATATAATATACAGCACTCCCATACATCCACCACAAAACCTTTTCCCTTCCACACCGATACTCTTACACCCTATTCACATCATATTTACTTAATGTGATGTACAGGGTCTGAGACAATAGCTTTCAAACAAGGTGACATCTGTGCTTACATTGTGGTGCATACTTTAGGATACAGTTTTTTAAATTCTTAGTTATCCTATGTTTTACATTATGGTTTACATTATCAGTCTGTCATCTCCTATATGTTATGGTGTAATATTACATGTTTTATATCCATCCTGGTGTACTCTCACGAAACTCGTCTGTTACCCCCCATTTACCTTGGTTCCACACATTTAACGTCCATTTTCCCTTCCACCTTGGTGCCCACAGTGACAGCTAACCTCCGTTTCCTGAGTAGCCACTTCCAGAGATAGATGGAATAGTGTTCAGGGCCTAACTTGCTCAACTGCCCCAATGCCCTGGGAGCCACCCTTTCTCCCGAGGGATACAGTCCCCTCTATTTGATGGCATTAGTCCTCCCCAGGATGTGGGTCCAACCCCACTCTCACTACTTGGGTTTCTACCCCATGGTGTCACCCACTCTGGCAGAATGAGCATTTAGACATTCCCCAGGAGCCGGTCCTGCATCAGACCCTCCCCTCCGAGCATTCTAAACAGGTAACCCTCTTTATTATATTTTGATATGATTTTCTCGGCGTTTTACTCTCCACCAACACCTGACACTCTCCTGTATTCGTATACTACCACTCCCTCCCCCCACTTTTGGGCAATATTACCCATCCGCCCATCCCCAGCCACCCTCAAACCCTCAAAGCCCCAACCAAAGGCAACCCCTTGCCCCCAATTTATCTCTTCTTTGTGTTCATACTTACCACCATCTCATCTTAAATTCCACCCCTGCAGACATTGGCTCACATCCTTCCTCCACCCTCCGATTTCCTGCAAGCCTATCGTTCAGTCTCTTACTATCTAGGGCAGCTTGGTTATTTCATATCATTGAGGTCATGTAGTATTTGTCCTTCAATGTCTGGGTTGCTTCACTCAACATAAGGTTCTTAAGATTCATCCATGTTATCACATGTGTTTGTAGTGTGTTTGTTCTTACAGCCGAGTAGTATTCCATTGTGTGTATATACCACATTTTATTGATCCACTCATCTATTGATGGGCATTTGGGTTGATTCCAACTTTTGGCGATAGGGAACAATGCTGCTATGAACATTGGTGTACATATATCGGTTTGTGTCCTTGTTTTCAGTTCTGCTGGGTATATACCCAGCAGTGGTATTCCTGGGTCATATGGCAAATCTTTAGGTAGTTTTTTGAGAAACCACCATACTGTCCTCCAGAATGGTTGGATCCTTCTGCATTCCCACCAGCAGTGGATGAGTGTTCCCCTTTCTTCACATCCTCTCCAGCACTTGTAATCTACTGTTTTTTTCATAGCTGCCAATCTTATGGGTGTAAGATGGTATCTCATTGTGGTTTTGATTTGCATTTCCATGATAGCTAGAGATTTGGAACATTTTTTCATGTGCTTTTTAGTCATTTGTATTTCTTCTTTGGAGAAGTGTCTGTTTAAGTCTTTTTCCCATTTTTTAAAAGGGTTGTTTATCTTTTTATTTTCAAGATATAGGAGTTCTTTATATATGCAAGTTATAAGTTTCTTATCAGATATATGGTTGCCAAATATTTTCTCCCACTGTGTGGCCTCCCGTTTTACTTTATTGACAAACACCTTTGAGGTGCAGAAGGCTTTAATTTTGAGGAAGTCCCATTTATCTATTAGTTCTTTTGCTGCTCGTGCTTTTGGAGTGATATTCATAAATTCATTTCCTATTACAAGGTCCTGTAGATGTTTCCCTACACTGCTTTCTAAGGTTTTTATGGTCTTGGCTCTTATATTTAGGTCTTTGATCCATCTTGAGTTGATCTTTGTATAAGGTGTGAGATGGTAATCCTCTTTCATTCTTCTACATATGGCTATCCAGTTCTCCAGACACCATTTGTTGAATAGGCCACTCTCTCCCAGTTGAGAGGGTTTGGTGGCTTTATCGAATATTGTATGACTATATATATGAGGATCTCTATCAGAACTTTCAATTCAGTTCCATTGGTCTGTGTGTCTCTCCTTATGCCAATACCATGCTGTTTCCACCACCGTAGCTTTGTAGTATATTTTGAAGTCAGGTAGTGTGATTCCTCCAATTTCGTTTTTCTTTTTCAGTATGTCTTTGGCTATTCGGGGTCTCTTTCCTTTACAAATAAATTTCATAGTTAGTTTTTCTAGTTCCTTAAAGAAGGCTGTGTTGATTTTTATTGGGATTGCATTGAATGTGTAGATCAGTTTTGGTAGGATAGACATCTTAATAATATTCAGTCTTCCTATCCATGAACAAGGAATAGACTTCCACTTATTTAGGTCTTCTTTGATTTCCTTGAACAATCTTGTATATTTCTCGGTGTATAAGTTCTTTACCTCATTAGTTAAATTTATTCCTAAGTATTTGATTTTTTTATTTACTATTGTGAATGGTATTTGTTTCTTGATTTCCTCCTGATCTTATTGGTGTACAGGAATGCTACTAATTTTTGCACATTGATCTTATAACCTGCAACTTTACTAAAATCATTTATGAGTTCTAGGAGCTTTGTTGTAGATCTCTTAGGGTTTTCTATTTATAGAATCATGTCATCTGCAAAAAATAAAATTTTGACTTCTTCCTTTCCAATTTGAATGGCTTTTATTTCTGCTTCTTGCCTCAGTGCTCAAGCAAGTACTTCTAAGACAATGTTAAATAGGAGCGGAGACAGTGGGCATCCTTGTCTTGTTCCTGAGTTTAGAGGGAAGGAGTCTTGGATTTCTCCATTGTAAACAATATTGGCTTTAGGTTTTTCATATATACTCTTTATCATGTTCAAAAAATTTCCTTGTATTCCAATCTTTTGGAGTGCTTTTATCAAGAAAGTGTGCTATATTTTGTTAAATGCTTTTTCTGCATCTATAGATAGAATCATGTGATTTTTTTCCTTCAATCTGCTTATATGGTGTATTATGTTGATTGACTTTCTTATGTTGAACCATCCTTGCATACCTGGGATGAATCCCACTTGGTCGTGGTGTATAATTCGTTTAATGTGTTGTTGAATACGATTAGCAAGTATTTTGTTAAGTATTTTTGCGTCTAGGTTCATTAGAGAAATTGGTCTGTAATTTTCCTTTCTTGTGATGTCTTCGTTTGGCTTTGGTACTAGGGTAATGTTGGCATCATAGAAGGAGTTGGGTATTGTTCTTTCTGTTTCGATTTTTTGGAATAGTTTCAGCAGGATTGGTGTCAGTTTTTTCCGGAATGTTTTGTAGAATTCACCTGTGAAGCCATCTGCCCGTGGGCTCTTCTTAGTTGGGAGATTTTTAATAACTGATTCTATCTCTCTGCTTGTGATTGGTTTGTTAAGATCATCAATTTCTTCTTTTGTCAATATGGGCTGCTTATGTGTTTCTAGGAATTTGTCAATTTCCTCTAGATTGTCATTTTTGTTGGAATATAGTTTTTCAAAATATCCTCTTATGATAGTCTTTATTTCTGTGGGGTCAGTGGTGATATCGCCTTTCTCATTTCTTATTTTGTGTATTTGCATCTTCTCTCTTTTTTTCTTTGTTAGTCTCGCTAAAGGTTTGTCAATTTTGTTAATCTTCTCAAAAAACCAGCTCTTGGTCTTGTTTATCTTTTCAAGTGCTTTCTTATTTTCTATTTCATTTAGTTCTGCTCTTATCTTTGTTATTTCCTTCCTTCTTCTTCCTGTTGTGTTACTTTGTTTTTGTTTTTCTAATTCCTTCAAACGTGCAGTTAGTTCTTCAATTTTTGCTCTTTCTTCTTTTTTGATATATGAATTTATGGCTATAAATTTTCCTCTCAGTACTGCTTTTGCTGCTTTCCATAAATTTGGTATGTTGTGTTATCATTATCATTTGATTCAAGGTAGTCATTGATTTCTTTTGAGATTTCCTCTTTGACCCACTGTTTTTCTAAGAGTGTGCTGTTTAATTTCCAAATTGTGGTGTGAAATCTGGGCTTCTGTCCCTTGCAAATTTCCAGCTTGACTCCACTGTGGTCAGAGATATTGTTTTGTATGATTTCAAACTTTCTGAATTCATTCAGCCTTTCTTTGTGGCCTAGCATATCGTCTATCTTGGAGAATGATCCATGTGCGCTTGAGAAAAATGTATATCCTGCTGTGTTTGGGTTTAACGATCTATATATGTCTATTAGATCCAGCTCCTCTAATATAGTGTTCAGAGGTTATGTTTCTCTGGTGATTCTCTTTTGATATTTTCTGTCCAGATTTGATAGTTGTGTATTAAAATCCCCCACTATAATTGTAGATGTATCTATTGTTTCACTTAGTTTTTCCAGCTTTTGCCTCACGTATTTAGAGGCACCCTTGTTAGGAGCATAAATATTTATGATTGTTCGATGTTCTTGACAGATTTTCCCTTTCACTAAAATGTAGTATCCTTCTTTGTCTCTCACAATTGTTTCACATTTAAAGTCTATTTTGTCTGATATTAATATAGCTACTCCTGCCTTTTTTTGGTTATTGTTAGCTTGTATGATTGTTTTCCAGCCATTCACTTTCAATCTCCATGTGTCTCTGGGTCTAAGATGTGTCTCTTGTAGACAGCATACGGATGGGTCATATTTCCTTATCCAATGTTGCGGTCACCCCTCGGGCTGAAGCGTGGTTTGCTGGCCTGGCGGGGGAGCGGCCGCGGTAGGCCAAGCTGCTGCCCCCATAATAGGGTGGCTGGTCGAACTCACCGCCACCCCTGAAGGAAGCTCGGCATGGGCGCAGAGTGCCCTCGGGTCTCCCCTTCTCGGCAGCCATGCTTCCGCAGCCGCCCCTCCTCCCGGATGGCGCCACACGATGCCTTCTTTCTCCCTGCGCAGGCGCAGGGCAGAAAATTCCAGTCTGCCCTTTTCCCCTCCCCCGACAGCAGCAACAGCCAGGTGTGGGCGGAAAAATCCAGCCCGCCCTTTTCCCTTCCCCCGACAGCAGCAACAGCCAGGCGTGGGCCGAAAAATCCAGCCCGCCCTTTTCCCTTCCCCCGACAGCAGCAACAGCCAGGCGTGGGTGGGAAACTCAAGTCTGCCCTCCACCCCAGCAACAGCAGCCACCAATCCCGAAACCGTGCCCCTTCCCCCAGCAACAGCGACAGCCAATCCCTAACCACCACCCCTCCCCCGCCCAGTACCACCCACTGACCTTTCGCCGGCAACCAATCAGAACAGGGCGTGGCTTCGACCAGTCAGCCTTCCCCAGCCCCTATAAAACTGTTGCCTCTCCCTCAGTAAGGTGGACTTGCGTGTTTACCTTGTCTCCGCGGTAGTTCTTCTGCCGTGCGCCCTCCAGTCCTGAGAGCCCCCGACAAGGGCCTGGCCTCCCTTGTCTCCAGTTCGTCGCCGGCTTCGCCGGGCGACCCCTTCATCGCCGGCTTCGCCAGGCGACCCCGTCAGCCGAACCGCACAACCCCTTGTGAGACCGATCCCTCGTCTGCTGCCAGACCGACCCCTCGTCCCAAGTGGGACCGACCCCTCGTCCCAAGCGGGACCGACCCCTCGTCCAGAGCTGGACCGACCCCTCGTCCGCAGCCAGACCCCACCTCTACCGACCGAGCAAGCCGCCGCAGCTGGCGCCCAACGTGGGGCTCGAACCCACGACCCTGAGATTAAGAGTCTCATGCTCTACCGACTGAGCTAGCCGGGCACAATGTCCCAGTCTGAATCTTTTGATAGGTGAGTTTAGTCCGTTGACATTCAGTGTTATTACTTTCAAGGAATTATTTGTGTTAGCCATATTTTGATTGGATTTGTGTTTGTCATATTTTGTTCGTATTTTTTTCCTTCTATTTTTGTCTTTTTCTGTTGCTCTTATACTCTCCTCCAACTCTGCCTTTCCTGTTTTTTCCTTTCTTCCTGCAGAACTCCCTTTAGAATTTCTTGAAGAGGAGGTTTCTTGCTGGTATACTCTTTCAGTTTCTGTTTGTCTGCAAATATTTTGAACTCTCCATCATGTTTGAATGCTAGTTTAGCTGGATAGAGTATTCTTGGTTGGAAATTTTTTTCCTTTAGTACCTTGACTATATATATCATACCACTGCCTTCTTGCCTCCATGGTTTCAGATGAGAAATCAGCACTTAATCTAATTGAGCTTCCCTTGTATGTGATGGTTTTCTTCTCTCTTGCTGCTTTTAGGATTTTCTCTTTGTCTTGAGCATTGGATAATTTGACAAGTATATGTCTTGGGGTGGGCCTGTTGGGGTTAATAACTAGTGGAGTGTGCTGTGCTTCTTGGATATGTACATCTGTCTTTTTCAGTAGTTTTGGGAAGTTTTCAGCCATTATTTTCTGCAACACTCCTTCTGACCCCTTTCCCTTCTCTTCACCTTCTGGAATGCCTATAATACGTATGTTTGAGTGTTTTGCATTGTCTTTCAGGTCCCTAAGTCCTAACTGGATTTTTTCTATCTTCTTATTGACCCCTTATACTATCTGTTTGATTTCTGATGTACTGTCTTCCACATCACTAATTCTCTGCTCTGTCTCTTCTAGTCTGCTGATATTTGCTGCAAGTGTATTTTTGATTTCTTGAACTGTGGTGTTCATTCCCATCATATCTGTTATGTTTTTGTGTATGTCTGCAATTTCCCCTCCAAGTGATGTCTTCATGTTGTTAACCTCTTTCATTACTTTGTCAAATTTGTCGGTGATAAATGTTCTGAGATCTTTCATTGCTTGTGCAAAGTTTTGTTCCCCTTCGTGATTTTTGTTTGTTGATTGGATTCAGCCATGTTTTCCTGATTACTGGTTTGGTTTGTAGACTTTTGTTGCTTTCTGGTCATCTCTTTATCTTGACAGATTTAATCAGTTCCTTAGCTTCTTTGTCTACTCTTGGAGGTTAATTAGCTGTTATTTTTGCCTAGGTGTTATATATTCTCTTTGTCACTTTTTTCTTCTTATTCTAATTTCTTGTTGTTGGTTAAGTTCACTTTAAAGGAAAGTATTAGTGTTGTGGAAAGGCAATTGTGTAAGCAAGGAAAAAGTGTAGAGTAGAATTGGTGATATATATTAACAGAGCAAGAATATGAGATCTGGGAGGATGGAGGTTAGATTCATGTAGATTGTGTAGAGTTATAGCTGTAGGTAGAGTACCTATTATGAGGTAGATGACTGAATATGGGAGGAATATGGTATGAGCTAAAAAGCTATTGTTTTCGTGAGAGAGGGAAAGGGAAAATAAAGGTAATAGTTTCAAGAGTGGATAACAGACAGAAAACAAAACAAAGGTATTAGAAATTAAGACTTAGACCCTTCGTGGATCGAAGAAAGGGAGGTGGGAGTTGGAATATAGGAGAGACAGTAGATGGTGGCGGATATCAAGATGTAGGAGAAAGAGGATAGTGTAGGTCGTCTAAATCAGTTCACACAGAAATGAGGCAGTGGAGGATGAGAAAACCCAGCAAATGTGAGGTGTTTCCTGCTGCACCTTTCCACCCAATCGATGTCCAGGCACTTCTGCCCTGCAAAAATCCCAAAAAAGCTCTCCTTGGAGAACCTGCAGCCACGCCCAGCCATCTCTTCCTGGGACAGACTGCAAAGGCAAGTTCACTCAGTGACCATCTTGCCTCCACCTCCCATAACTGGTTTATTTGCTGACTTTAGCAACAACACAGCCTGCAGTTTATTGCTTTGTCTCTGATCAAGTACATTGCAATCAATATGAATTATTACAGAGATGCTAGTGGATCATTTTGCAAAAATGTCACAAATGCAAAATTTTGGATAGCTCAATCGGTTAGAAATGATTATTTATTTTGTAAAGATGGTAAACTGGTACAGTACTTCCTTACTATATCATAATTCTTGCATTTTTAAGCAAGATCAACTCTAATTTCTAACTTCAAGAAAGGTTTAGTGTTTGACACATATTAATTTCATCCATGAAAAATTTAGTAGTCATTTGCTTACCTAGTAGAAATTAGCTATGAAATTTCAATAAGGCTCATATTTCTGCTCAACAATTCCTACTTATCTATACATTTAAGGAGAGATTATCTTTATATCCAGAGAGCAATCATATCAGAATAGAAATGAGTAGAATAAACTGTTCCTTGATGTAAATTATGGGCTAGAAATCAAAAAAGTATTTCATGAATATACCATAATTTGCTTATATATTCCTTTAGATTTATTTCAGTGCTTTGTGTTTTTATCTTATTTTACAAACAGTGCTCTTATATATGATGCCTTGCACATATATTCATGATTTTCTCTTGCATATATACATTAAGGTTGAATTGATAAGTAGTGACACATGTATATTTTAAATGTTGTGAGATATAAATTTCTTTCTGGTGAATTTTTTCAATATAAACTGTCAATAATATAGGAAAGCTACAATTTTTTTGCATATTTATATGATCCACTGACAAGGAGATGCAGAACAATGAGCAATGGCATTAAGGAAATATGTATATACATATATTCATATATAAATCACTATGTAAAAATATATATATTATTTATTGAAATACTCTTTAATACCTATTTTAAGATGGGAACTGAAATATATTAAAAATGAAGGTAAATTCTCAACTTAAAATTCAGTTGGTTAAAAGTCAAGCAGGAACTCTAAGGCAACCTCTTTCTGAGAATGTGATTTCCTGTATTATTTGACATAGCCATTTCAATTCATTCCTAAAAGTCATGAACATGATCTATTTATAACTGAACAGCATTTACCTGAATTTCAGGGCAAGATTGCTAATGAAGAGTGAACTTACTGATATTCTACTATAAAAAATATTATGACTAGTAATAGAAGAAATTATAGCATTGAGGTGGAGAAAGTGATCACAGTAGTTACTGAGGGTGGGGAGAGGGAAGAAGAAATGTGATGTGGGTGCATTTTTGGGACTTTGAGTTGTCCTAAATGATATTGCAGGGTCAGATACTGGACTTTATATATCCTGCCATAACCCACTGAATGTACTGGGGGAAAATATGAAATACAGGTTAAACTATTATCTATGTGGTACAGCAGTGCTCCAAAATGTGTTCACCAAGTGTGATGGGTGTGCCTCAATGATGCAGGAGGTTGTTGGTGTAGGAAGAGTGGGTTGGCGGGGTTAGGGGGGGTATATGGGAACCTCTTATATTTTTAATGCAACATTTTTTGTGATGTATATATCTTTAAAAATACAGTTTACAAAAATGAGGGGTGAGGGGCTGGGGAGTAGGGTACATGAGTACCTCTTACGTTTTTTACATTTTTCAATGTCTTTTAATGTAACTTTCTTTGTGATCTATTAACTTTAATTTAAAAAGTGTAAATAAAAATCTAGGTTTATAAGCTCAGTCAGATTTCACTTTTAAATTTTAGATAACAGGAATGATTAAGTATCTCAAATGAGAAAGTGGACAGGAAAAATCTAACTGGGCAGTATAATATTTTCCACATGTAAGTAACACAGTTCTAAAGTCATTGTTAAATAAATAGAAAAATTGAAGACATTCTTTCAAGTAGTGAAACAAAATAGATAAAAGAAGGTCTTTTTTTACACAATCCATTTGAAAGCATTTTAGGATCTAGGAGTCAAGCGAAGTAGTAGAGATTATTTTCTGGAGAGCAACCATATTTCACCTCATTGAAAAAATATATCAATTAAGTTATTAATAATAGTCTGATGATATTATCTCATAATTTGTAACAAGCATTCCACAGCAGAGTAGTGTGTTGGTGAAAATTTGTTGTATGGGAATTCTACAAATGTGTATGATTGTTTTGTAAGTTCACAACATCTATATTAAAATATATTAAAAAATAAAATAACCATGACCACACTGACTTGAAATAACAAGATACAAAGCCTTTTTAATATTTATTTCCTTGCATAAATTACAGCTATGCTTAGCTCTTTTGAGGTTCTGAGTTAAAATTCTGAACAAAGCATGAGACTGTATAACACAATGAATCCTGTGGTGGAAGATAGACTCTGGATAACAAAATAAATATATGAGAATGTTCTCTCATGGGCTATAATTAGAATATAATACTAATACTGGGAGTTAATAATCAGATAGGTTAGGGAGAAAATACACCAAATGTAAAGTACTGGCTATAATTAATAGTAATGTTTTTGATGGTTATCATTCATAGTTTGTAACAATTGTTTCATGACAATGCAATGTGCTGGTGGAGGGATTATGTCTCCGAATGCTTTATGATGCTATGCATGCATGTTTTATAAGTTCACAAATTTTATTATACACTTACTGATTACATATGTTCATGTACAACTGATAACCTTCAAAATAATTTAAAAGAATAAAAACAGGTGGGTGTAGTAGATGATCTTAAGAAGATTTAGAGCAATTGAACATTCCCAATGCCTACCATTTTGTCATGAATATCTCTTTTTTCCATTCCTTAGGAGCTTCTAAGATGTGAGGAAATAAAGTTGAATAATTAACAATTAAAAAGAAGGAATCCCAACATATACATTCATTCTTTCAATCTATTAACAAATAACCTTTAGCACTTCCTAGGTGCCAGGCATAATTCCAGGTACCAAAGGTACACTGACAAACAGAAGTGACAAATTTCCATCCTCATGGAACTTCCATGATATGGAGGAAGTAGAAGATAAACAAGAAACAAAAAACACCGTTAACATTTGGGGTGTGTTACATTAGAGACATCCCAATTTGTTATACGTCTCCCTCATGAAGTTTTCTCTCTTCACTGTGAAACAGATGTAAGTAAAATCTTCTAAAAGACTCTGCGGTCACTAATTGTAAAATAGAAATTTCAATTCATTTTAATTTTATTGCTTTTATCTGCTGCTGTTTGGAAGTTTACCATTTCATATAATTTTGCAGCTGACAGTAGGGTAAAAAGCATTTCCTGGTTGTGGGAATACGGAAGATGTCATTTGTGGAGGTGGGATTGATTAAGAAATGCTTCCAGTGACTTCCAGGAGAGATATGAGGGTTAAAACTCAGCAATGAAAGGATGGGATGTTATTCATTTTCCCAGATGTGACTGAAGATCATCCCTGTGGATTATGGCCTAATTTGTTTTTTTTCATCACTTATAACATTTAAGAGAACGAGAGAATGTTTTGTTTTGTTTTGTTTTTGCAGGGACTTCTGAATATGCATGAAAGGAAATTTATTATAATTTAAACTACAAAATATTTCTGTTTCACACTATGAATTTGCTCTGCATTAACTAATCCTTTCATCATTTTTCAAAATAACACTCCTAAAATCCTGAATGCCATGGGTAAAAGAGTAAATGTGTAACAGTTTCCAGGTTTACAAAGATGGCTATTTCAAACATCTCTCATTTTAATAGAGGTAACCTGCTCTGTCACTCATCTAATGTAACACATATGAAAAATCATTTCAAGAAGCACGGACCTTGTTCCTATTGAAGCATAATATCAGGTTTGAGGAATCTCCTGGCATAAGGAAATTTATTCTTACAGGACAAAATTTTCAGTAGAGCAAATCAACTTACAGGCACACCTCAGAAATAATGTAGTTTAGTTGCCAGACTACAACAATAAAACAAATATCCAAAATAAGTGAGTCACAGAAATTTATTGGTTTCACACTGCATATAATATTTACGTTTTAACTGTACAGTAGTTTATTAAGTGAACACTATCATTATATCTATAAAAACAATATACGCCTTACTTAAAAGAGTATATAGCTAAAAAAGGTAAACATCATCTGAACCTTCTTCAAGTCATAATCATTTGGCTAGTAGAGACCATTGCCTCTATGTTGATGGCTGCTCACTGCTAAGGGTGGTGATTGCTGAAGGGTGGCTAAAGCAATTTCTTCAAATAAGATAATGAAGTTTGCTTCATTGATCGACTCATGAAAATTTTTTATTTCTCTATAGCATGTATTGCTGTTTGATAGCATTTTACCCACAGTAGAAACCCTTTCCAAAGTGGAATCAATTTGCCCAAACCTTGGCACTGCTTTATCAACTAACTTTGGATAATATTCAAAACTCCATGTGTAGCAATATGATACAATTGATGAATTCCAAAAAGAAATATTGGATTATGCTTGTAATCTGATCTGTACTTTGGCATGATTGAGTTATGATTAGGGCCTTGTGAAGATAAAAGTCATGGTGAAGAACAGAATTTTAGGTTTCCGAAGTTGGAGTTTTGATTTTGGAGTTTAATGCTGAAGACTTAAGCTGGACCCCTGGGAAGTAATATCATAGAGGAAAGAGAAGCCAGTCTTAGAAAGAAAGGAACTTTGAACCCGGAGAAAAGCAAGCCCCAGGAATGTAGGAACACAGGAATCTTGAACCCTCACAGATTTCAGCAGCCATCTTGCTCCAAATGGACTTTGGTGAGGGAAGCAACTTATGCTTTATGGCCCGGTATCTGTAAGATCCTACCCCAAATAAATACCTTTTATAAAAGCCAACCAATTTCTGGTAGTTTACATCAGCACCCTTTTCACTGACTAATACACCATGGGAAGTGGTTGTTGCTCAAGTGATAGAGTTTCTGCCTACCATATGAGATGGCCTGTGTTCAAACTCTTGGGCCTCCTGGTGAAAAAGAAGAACAGAAAGCATACCTGCACGGTGCCCATGCAATTGCCCATGTGGTAAGCCAGTGCCCTCATAAGTGCCTGTGTGGTGAGCAAGTACCCTGCACAAGTGAGCCATGCAGCAAGATAATGGCCCATCAATTAGAGACAAGGGGAGAGTCAATGTGATGCATAGCTGAAACCAGGAACTGAGGTGGCACAACTGACAGGACAGGGAAACTCTCTATCCATTAGAGATCTCTAGGCTCAAATTCTGGTGAATTCTAGAGGAGAGAAAATGAGAAGACAATGCAGACAGCAAAAACAGCAGGGCAAGTAGAGGGGAAGGGGGGAAATTAATAATCTTAAAAGAAAAAAAAATAAATCCTTTGTGATGTTACACCAGTTTTCACCAATTCTGTCACATCTTCAGGATTCACTTTTAATTCAAGCTCTCTTCCTATTTCCACCAAATCTGTCATTACTTCCTATGCTTATGTCTTGGACCACTCAACACCATTTATGAACACTGGAATCAAGTTCTTTCAAACTCTTGTGCATATTCATATATTGACCTCCTCCAATGAATTATAAATGTTCTTCATGGCATCTAGAATGGTGACTCCATTTCAGGAGATTGTCAATTGACTTTGCTCAGATACATCAGAGGAATCACTAAATATGGATGATATGTGATAATGAAATGTATTTCTTAAAAAATAATAGTTAAAATCAAACTTACTCCTTTGTCCATGGGCTGAAGAATAGGTGTTGTTTTACCAGGAATAAAACATTAGCCTCATTGTATATCTCCATCAGAGCTCTTTAAGAAATAGGTACATTTTCAAAGAATAGTAATATTTTGAAAGAATCTTTTTTTTTTCTGAGCAGTAGTTCTCAAAAGTTGGCTTAAAATATTCAGTAAACCATGTTGTATATAGATGTGCTGTCATCCAATCTTTATTGTTCCATTTATACACCACAGAGTAGATTTAGCATAATTCTTAACTACATTGAATTTTCAAAGTGCTAAATATGCTTCAGCTTCCACTTAAAGTCACCAGCTGCATTAGCCATGAACAAGAGGGTCAGCCTGTTCTTGTTTTTCTCTAAATTTTTTATCATAGTATATAATTCATAAATGAATGTACATACATTGTAAAATTACAACTAATGTGGCTTTTGGATGGTGGTCGACAGTAATGTTGTAATATTTTTATGACTATGGCAGAGAAGATGTTATTTCAAATCTAGGGGCCAACAGTAGAATGGTATAAACAGCCATGGATTTTTTATTTTCCTTTTGGAGTAAAGAAACCATTCTAAAATTGACTAAGGTGGTGTCTACCTGCCCTTTGAAACTTTAAACCCAAGCACTGTCTTCTCCTCTCTAGCTATGAGAGTTCTAGATGGCATCATCTTCTTATATAAAGCAGTTTCATCTCCATCTAATCTGATGTTTAGTGTAGTCATTATTATCAAATATCTTAGAACTTCTGGATAACTTGCTGCAACTTTGACATCAACACTTATTACTTATCTTGCAACTTTTATATTATGGAGAGAAGTTCTTTCTTTAAATCTCATGAATCAACTTCTGCTAGTTGCACACTCTTCTTCTGCAGTCTCATCAACTTTCTCAGCCTTCATAGAATGCAAGAGATTTAGGGCCTTGATTTGGATTAGGGTTTGTTTAAGAGAATGATGTGGCTGGTTTTGTCTTCTATCCAGACCACTAAAACTTTCTGCATATCAACAATAAGGCTGCTTTTTTTTTCTAATCAATCAAATGTTCACAGGGTAGCATATTTAATTTCCTTCAAAAACTTTTCCTTTTTATTCACAACTTGGCTAAATGTTCAGCTTGAGAGGCATAGTTTCTGACCTCTCTTGACTTTCAACAAGCCTTCTGTATTATGTTTAGTCATTTCTGGCTTTTGATTTAAAGCAAGAGATGTACAAGTGTTCCTTTCACTTGAATGTTTAGAGGAAATTATAGAGTTATTAACTGAATTTCAATATTTTTGCATCTCAGGGAATAAGGAGGCCAAAGGGCATGGAGGGTGATGTAGGAACAGCCAGTCAGTGAAGCAGTCAGAACATACACCACATGTATTGTTTAAGTTCATCATCTTATATGGGTGCACTTCATGGTGGTACAAAACAATTACAATAGTAACATCAAATATCACTGATCATAGATGAACATAACATATATAATTACAACAAAAACTCTGAAATATTGAGAGATTTCCAAAATGTGTCACAGAGACATGAAGCGAGCACATACTGTTGGAAAAAATGGCATGGATAGATTTTCTCACTACAAGGATGCCATGATCTTTTAATTTGAAAAAAAGCAAAAATTTGTGAAATGTAATAAAATGGAGCACAATAAAACGAGGTATGCCTGTAGTTAATATTTATAATGATGCAACAGTAAATTGAAAAAATATTCTCACCTCTCTTCCACATATGAAATAATAATAAAATATTTCTGAAAAAAATTAAACTTAGTGTTACAAAATTCTTTGCTAAAGATAGATTTATAGAGTTTAATACACTTTTTATGAATGAGAACATATGTGGAAGGATCAGGGGCACAGACACAGAATTGTGGCAAAAGAAGTTTTTCAGATTGCTTCCTTCAGTAGAAGAAATAAAAAGTGAAAGAGCTATAAAAGAAAGATAGGCCTAGGACTCCTACGAAGAAACGCTGAATAATTAGGGGGGGGGGGGGGGGAAAGGATAGGATGTGGAATTTTTTCAAGTCAACATTCTTTATCTAAGTTCTTTATCTAACTTTATCCAAGTTCTTTATCTATCCTTTAAACCCATCGCTATATGCCATTCCCTAGTAAGGGACCATGACATTATATTGGGCTTCAAATTTCGGGGAGTTCTGGATCACAGAGTGTTTCAACAATGGCAATGGAGGGATACTGGTATGGGATACCAATGACAGGTGATATATGGCTGACAGGGAGCTGTACAGAACATATGTCCAGGGTGCATGGTAATGATTGGATATACTCATAGTGGCAACAATTAAAAACCCAGCAGGGGGGGTACTGGGTTCCTGGCCAGTGGTGCTCTGTCGTGGTCCCTAGGGGAGCAGCGATAGTCTCCCAGGTACAGCGGCGGGGACCGGGAGGGAGTGAGGGTTCAACAGTGAGCCCCTGATGCTAATGACTATGCTTGTGAGCTGATAAACCTAAAATAAGAACAAGGCCTAGAGCAACATTGTGCCTGGGAATTTCCTCCTGTCAGCCTTCATGTTACTCAAATGTGGCCAGTCTCGAAGCCAAACTCAGCATGTAAATGCAATGCCTTCCCTCCAGCGTGGGACATGACACCCGGGGATGAGCCTCCCTGGCAACGAGGGACCACTATCAACTACCAACTGATGATGCAACTGGAAAAGGACCTTATATGGAAAGTTCAATGCGGATCAGCAGAATATCCATGTCTACATAAAACAACATGACTTTAAAATGCTGTTTGACCTAAAGTAAGGGGGAAATGGAAAGGAGAAATGAGTTTATATGGCTACGAGTTTCTAAAAAAGAGTCTGGAGGCTGGCAGAAGGATTGCCCTCATGCACAACTGAGCAGAGTCTGAGAGACAGATAAAGCAGATACAACCCCCAGATATTGGTTCCTATGAAGGCCAAAGAGACCCATGAGAGTTATGGTCATGGCCGATGGGGTTTACTACCAGGGCAGATGGCCCCTCTCTGGAAATGGTGTTTATGTGTGATGAATCTGGACTCAGATGGGATCTCCCTTCATAAGACTTTCATACTAATCTGCTCGAGGTGCAGTTAACGTTGGGGTTTAAGATATAGTTAGGGGATTTGAATCTCTGGACTGATAATGTGATAGCCAGGTCCTGAGCCTCAACAGACTCCAGCACCTACAATCTGATTTATTGGACTTACCACACTCAGCTAAGATGGAGTTGAAGAAGGACAATCAGCACACCATGGAGCCTAGAGTGATTACAACTGAAAATGGGAGGATGGCAGCCAGCATCCATGTGGAATCTGAGCCTCCTCTTGACATAGAGGTGCAATGGACAGAACCAATCCAAAGTCCACATAGAAGAGGTGGCATTGGATTGGGAAAAGTGGACATGGTGGACGATGGGTATGGGGAAGGGCAGGAAGAGATGAGAGGTGGGGGCGTATTTGGGACGTGGAGCTGCCCTGGATGGCGCCTCGGGGGTGATCACTGGACATCGTGGATCCTCACAGGGCCCACTGGATGGAATGGAGGAGAGTATGGGCCATGATGTGGACCATTGTCTATGAGGTGCAGAGGTGCCCAAAGATGTACTTACCAAATCCAATGGATGTGTCATGATGATGGGAACGAGTGTTGTTGGGGGGGGAGAGGGGGGGTGGGGGGTGTGGGGTTGAATGGGACCTCACATATATATTTTTAATGTAATATTATTACAAAGTCAAAAAAAAAAAAAAAAAAAAAGAAAGATAGGAATTGGTAAGATGGTGACCCTGGAACCTGATAGGGCATTTAGTATCACTATACTAGTAACAGAATAGGTGAAATGCTTTCTAAGTAAAAAATGCAGATTTTTTTTTTCATTTTTGTTTTTTTTGGTGAAAACTTGAGCCATTGACCAGTCTGCATTCAGCAGTACTACTATAAAAGCTGTGGGCAATGCAATAACTGCAGAAACAAAGTCCAGATCCTGGAAACAGCCAGCCAGTGTCAGTGTGGACAAAGAAACTTCAATCTCCAAAAATTGGTATCGAAGGTTAAGTTAAATACGCAGGATGGCTGTGGTACCTGTGTATATGCTGGCCTTGGTTTTGGCCATCTGAACATTAGTGACTTCAGCCCTTCACAAGCATCCACTTTTTTGTGTACGGTCATTTCCAGGTCTGGCTGATCCCGGAAGGCCCAACACAGATGCCTGCTTCAGACTCCAGGGAGCAATTACTTCTGTCCTTCTCGGAGCATCCATCAGAATATTAAGAACTGGTGCACATTTGTTACTGGATTTTGTTCTTTGGGACTGGGTTTTCCTTGTTCTGTAGGATGCCAGAGGAACCAGCATTGTTGATACCCTTTGTTTTGGACAACAGTTCAGCAGTGACATTTACATTCAAGCAACCATTCAACAGGAACTAAAGAACTAGTGTACATTTAAAAGTAACTTTTTGATCAGTTGATATTAATCTTCCAATTTTTGTGTTTTTTAATTTGGTGAGACCTCAGAGATTGTAGCCTAGATTTTGGCTTTGGTAGCAGCTAGTTCCAGAATATAAGGAGAGTCTGAGAGAGGATGTGCATCTTCCCAAGGTTTTTCCTTCTTGGGGGTATTTTGTCTCTTTCTTATATTTTTGTTTTCTTTTTTCTCATTCTATCATTTTTTCCTTCTTTTTTCCCTTAGTTTTTTGTTCTTTATCTAGTGGTCTGAAGAATGGGAAATCAAGATTTCTAAAGTGACTTGAACAAAATACCAAGAATGTCTATTTCTCAATAAAAACTTTATACACACGAGGAGACAAGCAGTTATGGCTTAGTCAGAGGATAAAAAAAGAGAATCCAATGGAAACTATTCTGGAGGATGCTCAGTACCTGGAATTATTCTTAAATAATATCAATCAACTAGCAATGAATATATCACCTATAAGCAATACTTAATAAAATTGATATCTGATTTATCAATAGAAATAAAGTTGTCCAGAAAGCAATGAAAGAACATATTTAAAGAGTTAAAATCCTGAGAGAAAATAAATACTATTGGCCAAGGATAATGTACCAGGAATGCTGTCTTTCAGAAATTAGTGAAAATTGAAGACATTACCAGACAAACAAAAATCTAAGGAAATTAAAGGGATATCTGTCTTACATAAAGTTCTAAAGTGAGCCCTTCATGTACAATGGACAGAACATCAGCTAAAAACTTGAAGTTGTATGAAGAAATAAAACTTCCATTGCAGGTAATTGTGTAAGTAAAAATAAATGCCAATATTATTGCATTTTTCATTTGTAATGTGATCTTTTACTTCCTAGGTGTCTTATACAAATGTGTAAAAGACAAGCATATACATTTTTTTACAGGGCACACAGTGCATAAAGATCTAATTTGTGACAAGAACAACAGATAGAGGGTTTGGAGGATTACAAGAACAGAGTAAGTTTAGTCCATTGAGGTCAAGTTGGTACCAAAACAAACTAATTTGCATTAGAATTAGGATGTTAAATGTAAACATAAAATGAATATGCAAATGGTAACCATAGACTTTTGGTAAACAAATAATTCTACACACACACACACACACACACAAGAGATAAGGAGAAACTGGGCTGGCTGAAAACCATAGTCAAGGTAGGGATGGACTTCTTTCCACCCAGATTGAATTGTGGCGCTAGTCTAAGCCACAGCTCCACCTCCAGCAGGGATGAAGCTTGGGGCACCAGCACCAACCACCCCAGGATACTTCAGGCCATGCCACAGAGACCTCAGGAGCTTTTCTGTGGCCAAAGTTGGAAGCTCCATTTCCCATAAACAGGAGAGGAAGAGATCATTGGTCACTGACTTCAGCTATTCATTAGTAAATTCAGGTGGCTAAAGTATAATCCTAAGAACAGCTGAAGTTTGAACCTATCCAGGTTGGAAAGAAACCAGGAGCTGCCATTTTAACTCTGTCCCCCTGGATGAGTAGAAGTGGGGCTGTTTGAAGATCACAATGATGGTAAGGACCACTTCTTTCCTTCCAGGTAGGAATGTAGCCCAAGCTTAGGCTACAGCCCCAACTCTGACAGAGAAGAAGCTGGCGGGAACTGTGTTTCCTCAGTTTCCCCAAGAAAATGCAGATTCTCTCAGCCCACAAGAACTGGTTTGTTAAGAGCATTCAGTTCCATGTCTATCCCTCCACTCCATAGGATAGGAGGCAACTGGTACTTCGTCTGTCTTTCTGGGAAACTGCAGGCATTTTCAACCCACAGAAACTGGATACTTTGGCACCTGTAGCTCCATTCCTGCTCCCTCCCCCCATAGGCTAAGAAGGAGCTGTGTGTCCTAAGCCTCTCAGGTGTTTTTGGCCCACACAGACGAAATAGCACCTGTAGCTCCATTCCCATCCTCAAGTAAGATAGAGTGGAACTGTGTTCCATCAGCCTTTCTGAGCAGTGGCAGGCACTTCCAGCCTGCACAGACTGAACTGTTGGGCACCTGTGGATCCACTCCACTCCTATTTAGATAGATGTGGGCTGGTATTTCTATAGTATCTCTGGGCATTGGCAGGTAATTTTGGTCTGCACGGACAGAACTGATGGCTGCCTATGGGTCCAAAGCCACTCCCCAATAAGATAGGAGAGGCTTTGTGTTCCTTCAGCCCCTTTTGGCAATGTCAGCTACCTTCAGCCTAGAGGGACTGAACTGTTGGACACCTTTGGATCTACCAGCACACTCCAATAGGTTTGGGGGGGGGGGGATGGTGTTTCCTCATTCTTTCCACACAAAGACAAGCACTTTGGCCTGCATGGATTAGACAGTTGGGTGCCTGTGGACTCACCCACCCATCCTCTAAGAGGATAGAAGGAAACTGGTGATTTCTCAGCCTCTCTGGGCAATGGCAGACTTTTTAGGTCTGCACAGACTGAATTGTTGTGTACCCGTGCATCAACCTTCACATCGTAATTGGATAAGAGGGGACTGGAGCCCCTCAGCTTTTTTGGACAATGGCAGGAACTTTTTGCCTAAAAGGACTAAACTGTGGGGAAACAGTGGTGCCATTCCCAGTCATTAAAAGTCAGAAAAGACAATACTCTCTCAGCCTCTCAGGATTACTGCAGGCACATTTTTCCCCATGGGTTAGATCGTTGGGAATTTCAGACAGAACATTCCCACACCTAGCAAGAAAGGCACCACTGCTAATTAGTCCACCTGCAGTAATTTTGAATCCACAAAACATAGATTGCTACCCACACCTACAGTTCCATCCCTGATCCAGGCAGGAGAAAAAGGAGCAAGAAGCTTCATCTGTCTCTCTGGACAACTACAGATAGTATTCGCTTGCGTAATTTAGATTATTACACATGACTGCGCCTCTGTCCTTACCTATGGCACAGGAGGAAGTGGAGAGAAGATTCTTTAGTCCCTGGGAAAATGTGGGCAGTTTCAGCCTCCACAGCATACAGCACCAACTACATCCTTGGCTCATAATACACATCCGGCAAAGGAGAAAGGGCAAGGAAGTCCTAAAATTAAAGAATAAGTGTACCAAGAAAAAAATGCACCTAGTAAGCCAGATGGCAAGACAACAAAATAAAAATTATAACCAATACCAAGAAAGAAACCAACTTAAAGTGATAAGATAAGCCTCCAGATGACATGAATGCATTGAAATAACTAATAGAGATGTCCAAACAAATCTCCTTAATAAATTAAGTGAGATGTTTAAAGAGATTAAGGATATCAAGAAGGTAATGGATGAGAAAATAAAAGAATTTAGAAATATACATAAAAAAATAACAGATCTCATGGGGATTAAAGTCACAATAAATGAAATTAATAATACATTGGAAACATATAACAACAGATTTGAGGAAGCAGAGGGAAGTTTAATGAGCTTGAAAACATGACCTATGAAAGTGAACATACAAAAGAAGAGATTAAGAAAATAATGGAAAAAGAAAATGAACAGGGACCCCAAGAACTAAATAAAGGCAAGAGACATGAAAACATATGTGTCTTGAGATTCCCAGAAGGAGAAGTGAAGGGAAAAGGGACAAAAGGAATTTTTGAGGAAATAATGGTAGAAAATTTCCCAAACCTATTGAAAGATGTAGATATCATGTCCAAGAAGAACAACATACCCCCAAATGAATCAATCCAAATAGACCAACCGTAAGACACATACTAATCAGAATGTCAAATCTTAAAGATGAAGAGAGAATTCGGAGATCAACAAGAGAAAAATGACGCATAACATATAAGGGATATCCAATAAGATCAAATGCTGATTTCTCATCAGAAACCGTGCAAGAAAGAAGGCGGTGGTATGACATATTCATGACACTGTCAGAGAAAAATTGTCAGTCAAGAAACTTATATATGGCAAGACTGTCTTTCAAAAAAGAGAACAAAATAAGTGGCTGTGGCTCAATCAGTTAGGCTCCCGTCTATGATATGGGAGGACCTGTGTCCATGGCCCTGTGACTCCTTGTGAAGGCAGGCTCACCTACACACTGTAGAGAGCTGCTCGGCCTGCAAGTGCCACAGAATGTGGCCTGGCCCAAATGCCCTGCAGAGAGCCGACTCAGCAAGGTGACTCAACTAAAAGGGAGACAAGCAAAAAATTCAGAAGAGTGCAGTGACAGACACAGAGAGCAGACAGTAAGCAAGTCACAAGAGGGGAGGGGAAATAAATAAAGTAAATACAGACACAGAAAAACGCACAGCAAATGGACATGGAGAGCAGACAGCATGCAAAAAGCCACAAGTGGGGTAATTTTTTAAAAAATGAGAGTGAGGGTACAACCAGCAAGATGGCAGTGGAGTAAGGAGCTCTGAGAGTCAGCTGTTGCTACAGGGCAGTTAGTAAATACCCAGACCTATCTGTGCTAGCTAAATAACCTGGTTGGGAGCTTCAGTAGGCCAGAAGGGCATCTTGCAACATCCTTGAAGAAATGGAAGTAGAAGACTGCCCATTTTCAGAGAGGACTCATATTAGAGGGCTCCATGCCATGGAGGCTAGTGCCCTTCTTCCCTGGAGGCACAAGCCACCTAGGGAGCTGATCCGCAGCTGGAATTGATAGCTCCACTTCCTCAAAATGGGGGAGGAAGAGACGGCTGGGCATCAACTTCAGCTACTGATGAATAAATTCAGCGGGCTAAATTATAATCCTGAGAATTGCTAAAGTTTGAGCCTGTCCAAGTAGAAAGAGGCCAAGAGCTGCCGTCTTAACTGTGTGCCTGGCACGAGGGGAAGCGGGATGGACTGAGAATCACAGTGCTGGTGGGGACAGGTTTCTTTCCATGCAGTTCAGATTGGAGGTATTGCCTAAACCCCAGTTCCACCTCAGACAGGTAGGAAGCTGCAGGGACCTGTGCCAGCCTATCTGGGAAATTGCTGGCCAAGCCATGGAAGCTGGTGATTTTCCTACTCTGGTGGCACAAGCCACAGCAGGAGCTGTTCAGTGATTGGGATTGGAAGCTCCATTTCCCTAAAACAGGGGAGGAGGAGATGGTTGGCTGCCAATTTCAGGTACTGATTGGTATATTTGGGTGGCTAAGGAATAACCCAAGGAAAGCTGGGGTGTGTATCTGTCCAAGTTGGAAAGGAAAGAGGCCAGTGAACACAATTTTGTCCCCGCCCCCAGCCTGAGGGGAAACCTGGCTGACCAAATATCACAGTCACAGCAGGAAAAGGTTCCTTTCACGCAGATCAAACTGCAGCCTGAGCCTAGGCTTCAGCCACACCTCTGGAAGGGAGGAGGCGGCTAGCTCTGCAATAGCCTAAACAGGTTATGTTGGGTAACTTTGCCTGCCAGAAACTGAATAACCTGATGTCTGCTGTGTCTACTGTGGTCATCTTGGACCCACACTGCTTAGATTGCTGCCCATACATGCAGCTCTATCCCCCTTCCAGGCAGGGGAGAAAGGAGCATAAAGCTTCATCACTGTTTCTGGGTAACTACAGTCTAGGCCTGGAAGAATTGGATTATTCCACACAAATGTGATTCCGTCCCTACCTCTGGGAAAGGAGAAAGTTGGGAGAAGCTTCATCAGTCCCTAGCACAATGAGGGCAGCTTGAGTCTCCACAGTTTATAGCACCAATTATATGCCTGGCTTCTATTGCACAAACAGCAAGGGAGAAATGGCAGGAAGCCCTAAACTAAAGAGAAAAACTGCACCCAGAATAAATACTCTAGTAAGCCAGATGCCAAGACACCAACCAAAAATTACAGTCCACACCAAAAAAACAGGAAGATATGACCCAGTTAAAGGAACAAACTAAGCCTCCAGATGCGATAAAGGAGATGAGACAACTAATCATAGATATTCAAGCAAATCTCCTTAATAAATTCAATGAGATGGCTATAGAGATTAAGGATAGTAGGAAGACACTGGAAGAGCACAAAAAAAAAGAATTTGAAAGCATGCATAGAAAAATAGCAGATATAATGGGAATGAAAAGTGCAATAAATGAAATTAAAAAAAAACATTGGAATCATACAATAGCAGATTTGAGGGGGCAGAAGAAAGGATTTGTGAGCTTGAAGAAATTGCCTCTGAAAGTGAACTTACCAAGGAATAGGCAAAGAAAAGAATGGAAAAAATTCAAGAAGTTCTCAGGGAACTAAAAGTCAGACAGAGATGTGGAAACATATGTATCACGGGTATCACAGAAGTAGAAGAGAAGGGAAAAGGGGCAGAAGGAATATTTAAAGAAATAATATTAGAAAATTTCCCAACCTTATTGAAGGATATAGATATCCATGTCCAAGAAGCACATCGTACTCCCATATGAAAAAAATCTGAATAGACAACTCTGAGACACATACTAATCAGAATGTCAAATGCCACAGGCAAATATAAAGAGAGAATTCTGAGAAAAGCAAGACATAATGTAAAAGGGATATCCAATAAGTTAAAGTGCTGATTTCTCACCAGAAACCATGGAGTCAAGAAGACAATGGTCTGATATATTTAAGATACTATGAGAGAAAAGGAGCCACGAATTTTATTTCCAGCAAGACTGTCTTTCAAAATAAACTTAAACAATGATGTAAACTACTTGTATTCATAAAACTGCAACCCGATGTTAAAAGAAATAAAAAAGTCCTAAGTAACTGGAAGAACATTCCATGCTCATGGATTGGAAGATTAAATATCATTAAGATGTCAATTCTACACTAATTGATATACAGAGTCAATGCAACCCTGATAAAAATTCCACCAGCAATTAAAAAAAAAATTGAAAACACACTTATCAAATTTAATTGGAAGGGTAAGGGGTCCTGAATAGCCAGAAACATGAAAGGAAAAGCATACCCTCATCTCCAGACTTTACATCATACTACCAAGCTATAATGGTAAAAACAGATGGTACTGGCATAGACAGATACATAGACCAATGGAACCAAATTGATGCTCAGAAACAGACCCTCACATGTATGGTGAAGTGATTTTTGACTAGCCTGTCAAACCCACAGAGCTTAAACATAACAGTCCATTCACCAAAATGGTGCTGAAAGAACTGGATATCTATAGCCAAAAGAAGGAAAGAGGATCTCTATCTCACATCTTATCCAAAAATGAATTAAAAATGGATCAAAAACCTAAAAATAAAGGCAAGAACCATAAAACTTGTAGGAGAAATTGTAGGAAAATATTTTCAAGACCCGGTAATAGATGGTAGATTATTAACAGAGATAAGGGAAGGACTGAGATGGACTAATGATGTTTAATGCATGTAGAAGTTTTAATTACCTTTACTGTAAAAGTGTGGAAATATATAGAATGCATGGTAACAAATAGTGAGTAATAGCTAGTTTATAAATGGGGATGTTGTTGAAAATGGTAATCTAGGTATGTAAATATCATTTGACAGAATACCAGAGAATAATCTAGGAACTGAAAAGCACAGTAAACCAAGAGGTGGATGAGAATTGTGGTTTTGGTACAGATGCAAGAGTGCCCTTTGTGATCTAAAGCAAATGTATATCACTACTGCAGGGTGTTGGGAATGCATGGGAAAAATAAACTGGAATGACCTATGAACTGCGTTTAGCAGTAATAATATAATATTCTTGCATCTACGCCAAAGATGTACTGTGTTGATAATGGGGCAGTAAGGAAAATATGAGCCAAATGTATACCATGGACGAGGTAAAAATCAAATGATATTATTGTGTCTGTAACGAATGTTCCACCAGTGTGGTGTGTTGACAGAGGGGTATTGTTTGGGAATTCTGCACATATGCATGGTTGTTTTATACATTTATAACTTCTATCATAAAAAATATATACATTTTTAAAAATAATAATAGAGTGGGTTGGGGGAAAAACACACCAAATGTAAGATAAGGACTATGATTAGTAGTAAGAGTTTGACAAATTTCTTTCATAATTTATGACAAACATCTCATGACAATGCAAGGTATTGGTGGAGGGTTGGTATGAGGAACCCCTGTATGATGTTATGTTGTAAGCTTTGTAAATTCACAACTTTTACTATACACTTAATTGTTTATGTATAATAAAATATAAATTATATAAAGATAATAATAATTAGGTAGGGCTGGGGGAAAATACTTTGTTTAGTAGTAATAATTTTTCAATGATCTTTAATCATTAGTTAAAAAATTTTAACAACAATATAAGGTGTTGGTGGTAGGGTGAGTTATGAAAGTCTTGTATGATGTTATATATGCTAGTTTGTAAGTTCGCAACTATTACTATACACTTATTGTTTATGTATGTTTGTGTGTGGGTTATATATTTCAATAAATTAATTTTTTAAAAATGAGAATGTGCTTAGAATATACAGAGATAAACAGAAACTGAGATGGTTTATAAGAAAGATCTGGCTTTGCAAGAAATAATGAAGTGAATCCTACAACCTGAAAGGAAAGACAAGAGAGAGAGATATGGAAAAGAGTCTAAAATTAAGAATGTATCAGCAAAATTAACTATAACTGTCAAAAGAGTGGTGAAAATAAAATAAGACAGATAAAATCAAAAGGTCAAAGTTGGTGAAATAAAAACTGCCTTTACAGTACTGAATTTGAATATTAATGGATTAAACTGCCCAATCAAAAGACACAGGCTTCAGTATAGATAAGAGAATATGAACCATATATATGCTGTGTAAAACAGAATCACCTTAGACTCAAGGATACGAAAAGATTGAAAATGAAAGGTTGGAAAAAATATATTCTTTGCATGCAGTAACAACAGAAAAAATGGAGTTGGTAAATTTACATCAGATGAAATAGATTTTTTTAAGATTTATTTATTTCTCCCCCCTCCTTCCATTTTATGCTCTCTGTGTCCATTCACTCTGTGTTCCTCTGTGTTTGCTTGTATTCTCATTAGGCAGCTGCTGGAACCAATCTTGGGACCTTCTGGAGTGGGAGAGAAGTACTCATTCTCTTGCACCACCTCAGGGCCCTGATCTGCTGCATCTCTTATTATCTCTCCTTTGTGTCTATTTTTGAGGTGTCATCTTGTGTGTTAGCTCTCTGCAAGGGCAAGCACTTCTGCATGGGGCTGCACTCTTTCACAGGGCAGCTTTCCTCCATGAGACAGCCTCCTGCATGGGGAGTACTCTGTGCAGGCCAGCATTCTGCATGGGCCAACTTACCACATGGGCCAGCTTGCCTTCCCCATGAGGCCCTCGGCATGGAAAACTGGACCTCATATTTGGTAGACAGGAGCCCATTTGCTTGAGCCACATAAACTTCCCTGAAATAGATTTAAAAGCAAATTGCTATTAGAGATGAGGAAGAACATTATATATTAATAAAAGAAGCAATTCACCAGAAATAAATAGCAATCTAAATATATATGCACCTAAGCAGAATGCCTCAAGATACATGAAACAAACACTGGCAAAACTGAAGGGAGGATTACATATCTCTACAATAATTGTTGGGAATTTCAATACACTACTCACAGCATGTGATAGAATATTTGGGCAGATGGTCAATAAAGAAAGAGCTTGAATAATACAACAAATGGAAGAAACATAACAGACATTTACAAAACATTGCACTGAAAATCAGCAGGGTATACATTCTTTTCTAGTCTTCATGAAGGTTTCTCCAGGATAGATGATATGTTGGGTCACAAATCAGCTCTCCATAAATTCAACAAGATCAAAATTATACTAAGCATTTACTTTGTTCATAATGGAATAAAGTTAGAAATCAACATACAGAGGTGGAAAAAGGGAAATAACAAATATATGGAGATTTAACAACACACTCTTAAAAGATAAGTGGGTCACAGGAAAACTTCAATAGAAATATATATCTCATGATGATGAAAATGAGAACAGAACCAATCAGAACCTATGGGACACTGCAAAGGCAGTTCTGAAATGGAAATTTATTGCCCTCAATACTTACGTTAAAAAAGAAGAGTCAAAATCCATGAACTTGAAAAAGAACAGCAAACCAAACCCAAAACATCCAGAAAGAATGAAATAAAAAAGATCAAAGGAGAAATAAATATAATTGAGAACAAAAAACAATAGAGAGAAGTAACAAAACCAAAAGTTGGTTCTTTGAGATTTACAAAGTCAACAAAACCTTAGCTAAACTGACAATGAGAAAAGAGAGAAGATGCAAATAAATGAAATAAAAAATAAAAACTGGGATATTACTACTGACCCCACAGAAATAAAATAGACCATGAGAGGATACTGTGAACAAATGTACGCCAAACTTTTTTGAAAATGCAGATGAGATGGACAAATGCCTAGGATTGTACAAACAAACTACACTAACCCTAGAAAAAAAATCATTTCTTCTATTTCTCAACTCTTGATTTGATTCTATTGGCCAATCCATCTATTTTTATGCGATTATCTTTTTTTTTTTTACCACTGTAGTTAGACAATATGCTTTAAAGTCTTGAAGTGAGAGCACTCCAACTTCATTTTTGTTTTATTTTTTAGATATCTTTTTGCTATTTGGAGACCAATACACTTGCAGAGATATTTGATATTTGGCTTCTGCAATTCTACAAAGAAGGTTACTGGAATTTATATTAGGATTGCATTATATCTGTAGATCAGTTCAGATCAAAATGCATCATGATGACAATAGTATTCCAAACCATGAACAGAATATTTTTTAAAATTAAATCATCCTTAGATTCTCTTAACAATATTTTTTCATTTTCTAAATACAGGCCCTTTATGTCCTGGAATAAATTTATTCCAAAATATTTGATTCTTTTAGTCACTATTATAAATTGTTTTTTTTTCCTGTCCTCTTCCTCAGATTGCTCATTAACAGTGCATAGAACCTATTGATTTTTGTGTATAGATCTTGTATCCTGCCTCTTTGCTGAAATTGTCCATAAGTTCTAATAATTTTATTGTGGATTTGGGGGAAATTTTCTAATGATAAGATCATATCATCAATGAATAAATAAAGTTTAACTTCTTAAAAAAAATCACAAGTAAACATAATGAACCAGTCATCAAACAACTCACCAAAATAAAAAGCCCATGAAGAGATTAATTTGCAGGTGAATTCAACCATGCATTCAAAGATTTAATACCAAACTTAATCAAGTTCTTCCAAAGCATTGAAAAAGGAGGAATGCTTCTTTCATTCTATGAAGGTAATATCACCCTAATACCAAAGACAGATATATATATATATATATATAGTAAAAATAGAAAATTACCAACCCATTTCCCTAATGAACACAGATCTAAAAATTCTCAACAAAATGATCTCTAATCAAATCAAACAACACATTCAAATAATTTTTAATCAGGATCTAGTAGAGGGTTTCTTAACTTTTTTGTTCCATGGATTTCTTTGTCAGGTTGTAAAAACCATGGAAACCTTCTCAGAATGTAACAGAACATAGTTTTACAGCACTCAAATATAGTTGGGTCTAATAATTACTGTAATTGTGAAGTAAGGATCAAAATAAGAACTTTTGTGAGGTATGCAACAACAGTAATGTGATATAAAATGAATACTTCTATAATTTATTGCCTACATTCATAAGTGAAGAAAATGCTAGATTTCAGATAGCAGTCAGTGAAAATAAAGATAACTTGATTTTTAAATAATTCTAGCTCATGGACCTCCTGAAATCTTCACATGAACCCCTTCAGGGAATCAATGGATCACTGGATAAGAGCACCTGATCTAGTGGGCTATATAGCAGGAATGTAATGCTCAGTCTGCATAATACACCACATCAATAAATCAAAGAAGAAAAACCATGAACTTATAAACTGATGGAGAAAAAGCATTTGACAAAATACAGCATTCATTTTTTTCCTTTTTTTCTTTATTAAAAATACTTAGATTATACAAACGCCACATAAAATATATAGGGGATTTGTATTTACCCTGCTCCCAACACCTCCCACATTTCCCACGTTAACAACATCCTTTATTAGTGAGGTACATTCATTGCATTTAATGAACACATTTTGGAACATTGCCACTAAGCATGAATTAAAGTTTACTTTGTAGTTTACACTGTCTCCCACACAATTCTGGACATTATGATAAGATCTATAGTTGCCTGTTACTGTCTTTGCAATGTCATTTAAGATAATTCCAAATGCCCCCTTATTACTCCTGTTTTTCAATCTCCCTGCCCTCAGAACCCCCAGTGACCATGGCTTCCACATCAAAGATATAATTTCTTCCATTGCTTGAATCACAATAAGTGTACAATAGAACACCGGTAAGTCTACTTTAGTCCATAGTTCATTCCCCAATTCTGAGGATTCTGGGATGGTGATGCCCACTCCAACTCTAATTGAGATAGGGTTTTGACACCATAGGGCTGGTGAATGAACTCTTGATTGCAGTTGTAGACACTCTCAGTTCCTTGATATAGTAGTTATCCACAATCTCCTCCATGTTAGTTGTCCTGAGTGAGACCAATGAACTGTGGAGTAAGTGTTGCAACACTGATGACATTCAGGACCCAGCTGGCAAATGGAAAGCCCAAAGATTTAAGTGTCTGGATGTACAGCTACCAAATCTGGTAATAATTATAGGTTCAAATAGAAGGGCAGAGGAGCCATGTGTAAAGAAACCACAACTGAGTACAACTTTGTCACTCTGGGGAGAAAAATTCCAAAGTAGGGCCCACTGGCAAGTCACCAATCCCCTCAGGTACCTGATCTGACTATAGAGTCTGGATATCTCCAGAGCCCTCAGGGGACCTGTTATTTGGGATAATATCTGCTTTGTCTGTTCAAAGAGATCTTGCTGAGACATGCATAAGTGTAACCTCTGGAATGACCTCCCAAGTCGATTTGAAGTCTCTTAGCCATATCAACCCATTTGTCTTTACCCTTTCCCTCTTTTGGTCAAGGTCTTTTTCCAGTTGCATTACTAGTTGGTGCCTTGTAGTCAACCCTAGGTGCAAGGGAAGCTCATCCCTGGGAGTCATGTCTCACCTTGGGCAAGGAGGTAATGTATTTATATGCTGTTTGGTTTAGAGACAGGTCACATTTTAGCAAGAAGGAGGCCTTTTAGGCACCCTACAACATTAAGCTAAGTTCAAGAGCAATTCAAGAGCAAATATTCATAAGCACAGTCATCAATACCAAGGGCCTGACAGTAGACCATTTGCCTTCACTAGTCATTGACTGTGTACTTGAGGGATTCTTGTTGATGTATTAGAGAATATGGCAGAGCTCCCCAAGATAGGAATTTCATGTTCCTTCAGTTATTGTGTGAATATCCACCCACAGTGACAATGCCCTATGAACATTTGAACACATTCACGTGCCTTATATGTATGCACAGGTTAGCTTCCTCACATGTATCCCCTATCACTGATATTCCACACCAATGATCCTCTCTTGACAAAGTTGTATCCGTTCTATGAGCCAAAATTTCTTTAAAAATAAATCCTATAAAATAGCTGAATATGATAAATAAAAACAGAAATAAAAATGACAGTTTTAAAATTAAGAAATAAGATACAAAAAATTAAAAATTAAAATAAAAAATAAATACTTGGGATAATAAAATAAAGGAAAATACTTTAAACTTTATTTTGACATTTTCCCTCTCATCACTATAAGATCTGTTTTCCTATATGTACAGTGACATATTTTCCATTTATTCCCCGAGTGTCTTATTATTATTTTTTATTTTGTCCTCAAAGAAGTTTTAGGTTGCTGAACAGTCACATACCAAGTAAAGAGCACTGCCATATAGCCAACATCTTCTCCCTTTCCTTCTTCCCCTATTAATCACATTGTATATGTAGATGGTACCTTTATTACAGTTGATGTATAAATACATATTTTTTTAAGATTTTTTTTTTCTCTCCTCCATTCCCCACCGTAGGCTCCTCTCTGTGTCTATTCACTCTGTGTTCTTCTGTGTCTGCTTGTATTTTCATCAGGCAGCTCTGGGAACTGATCCTCGGACCTTCCAGGATGGGTGAGAGGTGATTATTCTCTTGCACCACCTCACCTCCCTGTTCTGCTATATCTTTTTATTTTTTCTCTTTGTCTCTTGTTGTGTCATCTTGCTGTTCCAGCTCTCAGCATCAGCTGGCACTGCTGTGTGGGGTGGCTTTCCAACACTGGGCATCATTCCCATGCAGGGGCCCTCCTGCTCAGGGCAGCATTTCAGCATGGGTCAGAACTCTGCGTAGGCCAGCTCGCTGCATGGACCAGGTTGCCCTATCCAGGAGACCCTGGACATTGAACCCTGGACCTCCTGTATGGTAAACAGGAACCTAATTGGCTGAGCCACATCCATTCTCCATGATATACAAATATTAAAACGTATCTTCCAAACATGGTAAATGGTTTGTATTATGGTTTACATTTTGTACCATATACTTTTATAAACTTTGATGCATTCAACATGGCCTGTATCTCTCATAGCAAGATCATGTAGAACACTTCCATCTCCTCCAAAATACCCCCTATTCCATCTATTTTATTCCTCCTTCTACCTTTCCTTGGGACCCATGGCAATCATTAGGCTTCACTCCTTAAAGGAAAAATATTCATATTTACCTGCAACAACAATGAGTTCTCGACACACTTGTCTGTCGTTTCCCATTAGGCACCACCCATGCTTTTGAAAAATGCCTGCCCCTGTATTTGAGAACATAGCAGGCCTTGCTAGGATTGGAGTCTACCAGCTGCTGCTTATTATGTGGCTCTCCACCCACTTATATAGCACATTATAGCAAGATGAATGCTCACTCCTGTCCCAGGTGTACCCTGTCCCAGATGACACCACATCCAACACCCCATACCAGCAAACTTCACTTGTTCTACTGGAAAAAGAGAATTGCAAACATTGAAGTTTCATCCATGTAACCACCCATCCCTAGTGTACAGCTGCTCCCTATCCCAATCTTCCCCTCAGTTCAATGGACAGCTCCACCCATCCTCCCCATCCCACCCACTGAAAAAGCAACACTTTCTAACCTAAAAGTAACATTATATCACTGTCCTGTCCCTCCACTGTACAGCTACATACCTCCCCTTTATCATAAATTTTGCCCATATGGAAGTTGGCTGTCCATCTTCTACCTTTCTCTTTCATGTAGACCTATCTTTAAGACTATAACCACGTGAGTCTGCTCAATTTTCCTAATTCATATCAGATAGGTCATATAATATCTGTCCTTCAGTGCCTGGGGTGCTTCATTCAACATAAGGTTCTCAAGATTCATCCATGTTATTCCATGTGTTAATACTGCATTTCTTCTTACAGCTGAGTAACATTCCATTGTATGTATATACCACAATTTGTTCCTCAGTCCATATGCTGATGTACATTTGGATTGGGTTCAAAGTATTGGCAATATTGAATTGTGCTGCTACAAGAATTGGTGTGCATATATCTTTTCATGTTCTGGCTCTCAGTTCTTCTAAGTATATACCTAGCAGTGGAGTTGCTGGATCCTATGGAAGTTCTATAGTTAATTTTTTGAGGAACCGCTAAACTGTCCTCCACAGTGACTGCACCATTCTACATTCCCAAAAGCATCAGATGAGTTTTCCCATTCTTTCTTGATAAAATGCTATAAAATATTGAAATTGAATAAAACTTTCTCAACATGAGAAATGCCATATATGAAAAACTCACAGCTAACATTTTACTTAATGATGAATGAATGAAAGCTTTCCTACTGAAATCAGAAAAAAGACAAAAATGCCCACTGTCATCACTGTTGTTCAAAATAGTGCTAGAGGTATCAGCTAAACCAATGAGACAAGTAAAATAATTAAAAGGCATCTAAATCAGAAAGGAAAAATAAAACTTTTGCTATTAACAGATGATATGATCCTATACCTAGAAATCCTGGAAAATCTACAACAAAGCTTCTGGAGCTAATAAATGATTTCAGGAGAGTGCCAGGATACAAAATAAATACATACAAAATCAGTGGTGTTTCTATATACTAGAAAAGCACAATATAAGGTGGAAGTCAGGAAATAATTCAATTTATAATAGCAACTAAAAGATTCAAACATTTAGGAATAAACTTAAACATGAATGTAAAGCACTTGTATTAAAAAAAACTACAATGTATTATTAAAAGACTTAAATGATTGGAAGAACATTCCATGCTCATGGATTGGTAAACTAAATTGTATTAAAGTGCCAATTCTAAAAAAAAAAATTTATATACAGATTCAATGCAATCCAGATAAAAATTCAACTAGCATTTTTTAAAAATGGAAAACACAATATTAAATATTTTCAGAAAGATAAGAGGCCGAAAATAACCAGAAACATCTTACAAAGGATAGGCAAAGTTGCAGTATGCCCACTTCTGGATTTTAAATCATATCACCTAGCTACAGTGGTAAAAGCAGCATGGTACTGTCATAAAAGTAGATACATAGAGCATTGGAATCAAACTGATGGTTTAGAAACAGACCCACACATCTATGGTCAAGTGACTTTTGACAAGCCTGTCAAACCTAGCCAACTCAGGCTTAATAGTCTTGACAACAAATAGTGCTCAAAGAATTGCATGTCCATATCCAAAAGAGAGAAAGAGGGCCACTATTTCACACCTTATACAAAAACTAATTCAAAATGGATAAAAGAAATAAATATAAAAGCAAGAACCATAAAGATCTTAGGAGAACATGTAGGAAAACCTTCAACAATAATTGGTAGATGGAGGATACTTAAACAATACACAGAATGCTTGAGCTTTGAAAGACAACATGAATAAATGGGACCTCCTCAAACTTAATCACTTTTGTGATTCAAAGAACTTTGCCAAGAAAGTGAAAAGGCAGCCCACTAAATGGGAGAAAATATTTGGAAACCACATATCCAATAAGGGTTTGATTTGCATTCCGTATAAAAGAGGTCACACAAATCAATGATAAAAGAGCCAGCAATCCAATTAAGCTATGGGCAAAAGATTTAAATATAGATTTCTCCAAAGAGTAAATACAAATAACCAAAAAAAAAAACATGAAAAAAGGTCAATATCACTCGCTATTAAGGAAATGAAAACAAAACAACGAGATATCATCTCACACCACATAGAATGGCCATAATTTAAAAAAAAAAGCACCGAAGAGCATGTGGAGAAAATGGAACACGTTCACTCTTCGTGGAGTTGTGAGTGGTACAACATCAATGGAAGACTGATGTTTCCTCAGGAAGCTAAATATAAAACTTCTATATGATTCAACAATTTTTCTACTAGGAATATATCCTGAAAATCTGAAAACTGTGACATAAACAGACAGCTGCACACCAATAATCATAGTGACATTAATCACAATTGCCAAAAGATTGAAACAACTCAAGTGAACATCAAAGAATGGATAAACAAAATGTGGTAGATAAATATGATGGAATAATCTTCTGCAGTAAGAAAAAGTGAAATTGGACACATACGATAATATGGATGAATGTTGAAGACATTATGTTAAGTGATGTAAGCCAGAAACAAAAGGAAAAACATTGCATGAACTCATTAATGTGTAATAAATACAAAGAATAAATGTATAGATTTTTAAAAAATTGAATATAGGTTATTATGACATAAGAGGACAACTTGAAGGGCTACTGATGCTTAATGCAGGTAGAAGTTTTAATTATTTTCACTATAAATTTGTCATATTAGATAGAATTGATGGTTACACATTATACTGTGTAGCAGTTTGTTTATAAAATGGAATGTGGATGAAAAGGGTAGTCTAGGGATGTAAATGCCAGATGAAAGAAAGCTAGAGAATAATCTAGTTACTGAAAAATACAGTGAATACTTAGGTGAAGAACTGTGTTTGATGGTATAGATGAAACAGTGTCCTTCGTGAGCTAGAGTGGATGTATATCACTATTTCAATGTAGTGGGAATGTGGAGAATTATGGGAAAAATGCAAATTGTGTGACATACAGTCTGTGATTAATAACAATACTGTAATATTGCACCAATGTCAAAAATGTACTGTGCTGATAATGACAGGTTATGTAAAAGGTGTCCCAAATATATGCTATGGATCATGGTTGGTGGTAATAATCTCAGGAAATTATCTCATAATCTGTAACAAATATTCCACCATGGTGTGGTGTGTTGGTGAAGGGATGATGTATGGAAATTCTACACACGTGCATGAGTATTTTGTAAGTTCACTATTTCTGGGTTGGGAGAAAATACACCAAAAGTAAGATATGAACTATAAATAATAGTAATTTATTGATTATATTTTTCATAATTTGTAACAAATATTTCACAACATTGCTAGATGTTGGTGAAGGGGAGATGTGTGGAATTTCTGTAAGTTGTTATGCGTGTTTGTTTTGTAAGTTCACTTTTACTAAACACATATTGTTTATGAATATTCATGTAAGAATGATATACTTCAATAATTTTTTAAAAGAAAGTTAGAAGTGATTCAAAAGGTCTAACTATAAAAGATCACCTAAACAAAAATGAAGGCAATATAGAGAAAAGGAAAGTATAAAATGTATAAGACAAAAAAAAACTAGAAAAATGGCAGAAATAATGACTTACTAGCAGTTTCCTCAATTGAAAACATTTAAACTCATCAATCAAATGACAGAGGCTCATATAATGTATGAGGAAACATTTCAGACTGTCTTCACCCTAAATATAAAAACCAGATGAAAATGAAAGTTGAGAAAATTATGCAAATAATATTTTATTTTCCTTGAATGCTGTAGCAGTTTGCATCGACTATGAATTCCAATAATAGCTATTGGATTTGTAAACTGATCTGTCAGAGATATCACATTCAATTGATTAAATTATGATTAGGACCTTGATTTGGCCCACACCTTGGTGGCCAGGGACTCATGGAAAAAACTCACGGCAAAGGACACTCTTGGTTGTTTTGAGCTGGAGCCCAGAAAGTGAACACACAGGAGAAGAACAAAGAAGAATAGAGATGGCTCCTTACACAGAGCAGAAGCCCGGGGAAAAGAGACAGAGCCATTCACCTGATATTCTGCAGCTGGCCCTGTGGAGTGAGCACAGCATCTGAGCCCAGAGAGAAAGAGAGCTTTTGAAAGAGATGAATCCAAGAAGCCTGAACTCATGGCAGATGTTGGAGGCCATCTTGTCCTAACACATGACAAGAGACTTTGATGACAAAAGTTACTTGTGCTTTACAGCCTAGTAACTGCAGACTTCTATCCTAAATAAATACCCTTTATAAAAGCCAACAGATTTCTGTTATTTTGCCTCAGCACCACTTTGGCTGAGTCATACAAGTGCTCGAAGAAAATATTATGAAATGACCTGGGTTAAGCAATGAAATTTATAAGACTGCATTTTTTATTATGTTTATTTCTTTATTTTCTTTTAAATGGTACATTCAAAAAATATGATGTCCCCATATACCCCACACTCCACCCATTCCACTCCTCCCCCATCAACAAACTCTTCCATCATTGTGGCACATCCACTGCACCTGGCGAATACATTCTGGGGCACCACGGCAGCACATGGACAGTGGTATAAATTGTAGTTCACACTCTCCCTTTCCACCCAGTGTGCCATGGAAGGACACACAAAGTCCAGTATCCGTCCCTGCAGCACCACCCAGGACAACTCCAAATCCTTAAAAAGCCCCCTCTCCCCATATATCTTCTTCCGTCTCCTACCACCAGCAGCTGCCATCGCCGCCCTCTTCATATCACTACTACAAATTCTTCCCTTACTAATCACAATAGTTCCCCAGCAGAACACCAGTAAGTCCACTCTAATCCTTGCTCTATTCTTCCATTCAGTGGACCCTTGGATGGTTATGTCCAGTCCCCCACTACATCAAGGAGGTGGGGGCTTAGATTCCACATGGATGATGGATGCAATTCTCCTGCTTGCAGATGTAGACACTCTTGGCTCCCTGGTGTGGTGGCTCACCCTCTTCACCTCCCGGTCAACTGACCAGGGTAAGTCCAAGAAACCAGAGGGTAGGAGCCACAAGTCTGCTGAGACCCAGGGCCTGGCCATCACATGGACACTTCAGAGATTCAGGCTGAGTATACACAAACCCGAACACCAACCACAGATCTGGTAAACATAAAAGAAGAGGCATGTGTAGAAAGGTCATATCTGAATGGATATAAGAACAAATACTGTACAAATAGATGTGATAACATGTTCTCCTTTCTTTTCCTGTTCAGATTTTCTATCTTTGAAATCACTGATTCTCTCCTGAACAATTCAAATCTGCTCTAATATGCCTCTAATGTATTTTTTTAAAAGATTTATTTATTTCTCTCCATCCCTTCTCCTTCCCCCATTGTCTGCTCTCTGTGTACATTTGTTGTATGTGCTCCTGTGTCCACTTGTATTCTCATCAGGTGATAATGGGGATCTGTGTCTCTTTTTGTTGCATCTTGCTGTGGTCAGCTCTCCTTCTGTGTGGCACCACTCCTGGGCAGGTTGATGTTTCATGTGGGATGGCTCTCCTTGTACAGGAGTCACTTCTAGCATGGGGGCACCCTTACATGGTGGCATCCCTACGTGGGCTGCCACTCCTTGCATGCAGCAGCACTGCATGTGGGTCAGCTCACCACATGAGCCAGGAGGCCCTGGGTATCAAATCCTTGGACCTCCTATATGGTGGGTAGATGTTCTATCTGTTGAGCTACATCTGCTTCTCTCTAATGTATTTTTAATCTCATCCTTCATGCCTTTCATTATCAAAATCTTGATTAGTTTTCTTTGCAGGCTTAAAAATTTTCTTTATGTTCACCTAGAATCTTCTTATTATCCTTTATTTCCTTAGTCATATTTACTTTCATTTCTTTGAATTGATTTTGGAGGTTTCTGTGATTTATCATTTATTGTCTCAAATTCTACATCTCTTCAGGATATCTGGTTCGTTCCTTTGACTGGGCCATTTCTTCCTGTTTCCTGTTATGTCCTGTAATTTTTTTGCAGATGTGTAAGCATCTGAATATTTTGGTGATTTTACTCTTATGGACAATTTCTCTCTTTTATGTATTGTTTAATTCCACAGCTTTTCTTTGACATTTGGTTCAAATTATTTTAAATCTTTGAAATTTCTCAGCATAAGTTACCAATAACAGGCCAGGGACTCATTAATAGTGTGCAGATTTTCTCCCAGTAGTCACTTTAAGAGAAATACGTAAAATCAATTTTTTTCTGTGCAATTTCCAGATCAGCCAACCAGTGGTGCAAATCAGTGCATCTTTTCACAGTGGTCTTTCTTTCAGTCTCCACATTCCTATGTGGAGGAATCTGGCCCAGAGCCCAGATTCAAAGTGGCCTCTGCTGCCCAAATTCACTGATGAGAACTCCCTGACTCCTCCTCCCTTTTCCCTGTAACAGCAGACAGAGAGAAAGATGTCTGCTCCCCTCAGTAAGCTGAAGAGTGTCCCGGCTTTGACCCCAAGTTAATATTCTGGGAGTGGGGGAAGGGAGACCTTCCAAGCCACCATTGACATTTTGTACATTATATTTGTTATTTTGGATTCTTCAACTCTCTGTCCCTCACCATCTTGGCAATTGTGTAGCACCGTCTTGCTGTATTGACCCCAGAGTGGGTCCCTCAGATAGTTTAGACACTTTCTTCATTTATTTTCTTTGTTTCTTTAGAAGGTACCAGGGCTTGAACTTAGAAACTTGTACATGGGAAGTAGGTGGTCAACCACCGAGGTATACCTGCTCCCCAAAGAGATTTGCTTTTATCATTTGTTTGTATTTTATTTTAGGATATACCTACTCCAATGACATCTTCCTGGAAACTCCCTAGCCCTACCTTTTTCTCCAGTTTGGTCAGATAAATCTTTTCAGAATAGAAATCTTTGCATTGCTTATGGGAGTATTTTTACTTCTCAATTAAAGTACTTGATATTACTTTATATGTTGGTATAGTTAATATATCACAGAAGCACAGATTCATCAATGCGTTAAAGTAAAATTATTAAACTTTTTAAAAAAATTAAACATTTCAGTTTTTATTGTACAGTAATTAGTTATTTATTTCCTACCATGACTTAGAGACTTTGTGCTGAAAAAGGTAAAGTTTATTTGCAATTGCCTTTGAAGAATGCAGAATCAGATAATCCTAGGAATTACAATTCATCTTATGCTTTTGTTGGGGGAATAAAGGTTGTTGTGGGGTTTTTTTTCATTTCTTTTGTGAACCCCTTCCTCCAAATCCCTAACTACACTTCCCTGTAAAAAATGTTAATGTTTAAATTCTGAATTTACATTGTAAGACATGGTTACCAGGTGATAGAAAATAAGAGCTTTTCATTAAAGGACCTACATTTTTAGGTTGAGAATATACACCTTCAGGAGTTTGAGTATATATAGCCACCAACTTGACATAATTAAGAAACATTTTGGGTTCCAGGAAGATATTGCCCATTTGTTGATGGGAAATCCTAAAGAGTTTTATTCATGTCCATATCTTTATTCTCTCATATTTTTAAAATTTTTACAAATAATTTCAATACTCATGTATTAAGAAACAGCCACATAACTTTTATCTAGTTGTTTATATTTTATACGTATTTCTACAGACATCTTATCTGGTTATTAGATTTGAATATGGTACATGACAGTAGGGTAAAATGATTTCTCCAAGGGTTAATATTCAATTAGGGTCATAGCTAAGGACACATTTCTTAATGACCAAGCGCTTTACCTTTAACCATGCTGTTTATTTCTATGAACACTAATCCATTTTCTTTTCTTTTCTTTTCTTTTTCTTTTTTTGGTTTAAATCACAGGAATTTATTTGCTCTCAGTTTGGAGGCTATAAATCCAAAACAAGATATCAGCAGGTCATGCTTTCTCTTAAGTTTGAAGTGTTCTGATGGTGTCCTGTTGACAATCAATCTCTGCCTGTCCACATGGTGATCTGCATCTTTTTGAGTTCTCCTGTGACATGGACTTCCATGTCCAAATTTCCTTTGCTTTTAAGGACTTCAGTAACACCAGATTAAGGAACACCCTAAAACAACCTCATCTAAATCTTCAAAGATCCTATTTACAAATGAGTCCACAACCCCACAAGACTGAGGGTTAGGACTATAACATGTGTGCTTGGGATCATGACTTAATCTACCACACCCCTATATTTACTCACCAATTCTGTAAAGTCTTCTTTTATCAGGTCTTTCAAATGTTTGAAAGACCAGTGCCACTTTAGCCTGGTTCTTTTTTTTTTTTCCTTTAGAATCATTGCATTTGATCCGGTCTCTCCTTTTACTCACTATCCTTTCAATATATTGTTCTCATTCCTATGGTCACACATTACTTTTACAACTTTAATTTTGATGTTGAAACAAATAACAGCACTCTAACTAGGGATAAAAATATAGTAAAAGCCCAAAAAGTGTTTGATGAATGGGAAAAATACTATTTCCTCATTTTCCAAATTTATTTAGGAGGGAGCAAATGCAAAAATTTCCCAAGCTCTTGGGAAAGACACCTACATGTATAAGTCTCCAGTGGTTCACTTAGCATAAGCCCATTATCTTTAACAACAAGACAAAACCCATTTTTAAAACAGTTAAATTTTGAAAATGTAGATAAACCTCCATTTAATTCGTTTTGTTGCTATATGAGATGTTAATTTCAACATATTTTATTTATACGTTCTCTTCAAAGTTTTCAACATGAGATGAGTGATCATCGATAGTTACTGAGCACTTTTACATTTAAACGTGACACCAATATTTTGTAGATAGATTGTAAAATATGTAAATGACAAGACCTGTGACACTTAGAACTTGAAATCTAAAAAGAACATTAGTATGCATATAAATGTTCAAATATATTATAACATTAAGAGACAAACCTAAAAATACATGCAAATTATTATAAGAACACCAACATTTTATAATGTTCTTTCTTACAACTAGCACTTTTAAATTTCTAACATATTTTAGAAACTGTATTAGACACTGGAGATACAATAGTGAACTAGTGTACTACATCATTTAAACCTATAAGTTTACAATCAAAGGAAGTGTGAAAAATAATCTTTACAAAAAAGTATGGTGAAAAGTATGGTATAAATATTCTTTACATAAAAGAATGTGAGTGCACTAACAGGGCTGAGAAGCCTGTTCAAAAGAGCTCAGGGAAGGTTTCCTAGGGGTCATACAGTCCAAATATAATTTCTGCCACATAAAGTTCTTCTCAGGCAAAAAGATGAAAACAAACAGTATTAACGATGCCCTGAAGTTAAGAGAAAGCTCTGTTCTTATTATTACCATATATAGCAGTTCCCTATGGATGCAACAATGGCTAGGTGGAAAAAGTTGGAGGAGGTCTTTAGAAAGAGACAGAGCAAAATGAATTGCTTAAATGCTTAAATATTGGTAACAGATGGAATTGGGTTTGAAACCTGAATTCAAAACAAAACTGTATGTATATCAGCAACCAACTAGAATTTTTCTAAGCCTCAATTGTCTTAAATATGTTTACCTGCAAAATAGACATATAGTGTTGTGGTAACTCAATAAAATATTAGATACAAAGAGGTAGATATTTAGTAAACAGCCAATAAAAATATTAGTATTATTAAAGAATTTCTCCCATCCATCTTTGAAAATGTGTATTACAAAGTGTGTTGGCAGCTAAAGTGGTGCTTTCTAAAATACCAGAAATTGGTTGGTTTTTATAAAGGGTATTTATTTGTGGTAGAAGCTCACAATCACAAGGCCATAAAGAGTCTAACTCAAGTTACCATAATAGGTACTTTCTCACCCAGAGTATGCTGCCAATTGTTGAAACATGATGGTGGGCAATGTTTTCTAGGGTCCATTGTTTATCTTCCTCTTAAGGCTCCATGGTTCCAATGTCTTCCAGTCTCAGCTGCAGGATGGGATAAGTCTCATCTCTCTCCCAGGGTGCATTTCTCTCCCAGCTCAGCTGCTTTGCTCTCTCCAGAAGGCCAGCTCTAGACTCATATTTCTTCCTGGGGCTTCTGTTCTGTCTAATGGGGCCTTCTCTCCTTCCTCATGTAACTGCTTCTCTGTGTGTTTACATCTGGGACTCCAGCATTAAATCTCTAATCTTCCTTCTCCACATTGCGGTTTCCCTGTGAGTCCCCACTGACCAAGAAATCTGTTGGTTTTTATGCGTATTTATATGAGGTAGAAACTTACAGTTAAAGGGCCCTAAAGAGACCAACTCAAGGTGTCATAAAATATATTTTCTCACACAAAGCCTGTTGCCACAATTTGATGCAAGATGGTGGGTGATGTCTGTGAGGGTACAGCCTTCCTTCTTCCTCTTAAGGCTCTGTGGTCAAAGTTCTTCTGATTTGAGCTGTAGGCTGCCATAAGGCTTGTCTCCCTCCCCAGGGCTCATTTCCATATGGGCTCAGTTCTGTTCCCATCACAAGGTCAGCCATAAACTATCAGTTTTACCTCTCTTCCTGGGATGTAAGATTATCTGTGTATCTTCTCTGTACCTACTTCTGTGTGAAAGCCTGTTTTATCAGCCCACTAAGGGGACTGGGACTCAATGCTCAGTCACTCTCTAATTTTGTGGTTGAATCAGAGCCCTAATCTTAACATAATTTAACAAGATGTCTCAGTTGAATCTAATACAAAGGGTTATCACACCCAGAGGAACAGGCCAATTTATGAATAAAATCAATATCTCTTTTTGGAACTCATAAATAATAATAAACTGCCACAGACATATATTTTTATCTTTATTTCACAAATAAGGAATCCAGGTCTAAAATAATTTAATTGTTTAAGAATTTTCTGAAGGAATCCTTGATTTTAAAATCCACTAAAATTTCCAACTCATTATGCCATTATATTAAAGCTATAGTATTATCTCCTTGTATGTAATAGACAAAGTACTGTCAAACCATTATGAAATATTGCCTTAATGGTAAAACCAATACCTGTTTTGGTTGGGTGGGTTTTCTTTGCCTGTGTCATAATCAGGAGTTTTGAGACCTTATCCAAGATACTGCAATGTAATTACTAGATTGGATGCCACAAATTCTTAATATATATATTCTTTTTATTGCTATAAAGAAGAATGACTTTAACAAGATAATTTATCAGTCTAACATTGGTTTAAGGGATAGTTCATAGCTGCTCAATCTGGCTCACAGGCAGAATCTGCTTATAGGCCACAAATTAGCTATCGAAGATTCAGATTACAATGAGAAAAAAGTCTCTTAAATTTCATATCCTAGGGGGATTTATAATCCTTCCTAGATTTAGGGACTCAGCTAGGCTGGTTTTTATTTTAACATGTGGGGACTGGGAAAGAACTAAGGACAGGACAGAAATCAAATGGGAATTTTGAAAGTTGGGGCCCAAATATTAGCATCCTGATGCTCCAGGACACTTACTGATGATAAGAAAAGTAGCAATAGTGAGCCATAGACCTACTCTGGCCCACATTTTTTCTCAATTACCTGGATAAAAACTGAGATGACAATCTGGTCAAATTTGCAAATTACGCAAAATAATGCATAAGGTTAAAAGCATGCAATTTGGAGTTTGCTAGGAATGAATTTATACCTGTTATATCCCCTAAACAATTCTCTTTCAAATTGTCAGTCTGTCCCTTATTAGCTGTGCCAAGCCACTTAACCTCATTTGGAAAGTGTAGATAACTATTGTAGTTAACTTAGATTTATCAGAAAGATTACACAAGATTTCATCTGAAGCCCTCATTCTTGTGCCTGAAACATATTAAGCACTCAGTAAAACATATTGTTACCACACACACCTATACACAGCTACATACGCACACACTAACACACATGTATCTAGTTTATCAGTTGATATAGCAAAATAAAAAAAAAATCAAACTTCCCACAGACTGCCAACAAAGGAAAAGAGACAAGGGAATTAAATGATATAAAGATGTATATAATGGGAAGAAAGGTTGACTCTTAACAATAGGGGGAGAATGTGAAATTAATGAAAGAATTGAAGTGTTATATCCTGCTCCATTCAGGATGTCATCTCCTCCTTGCCAGAGTCATCTGCACCCTGTTCATATCAAGCCCTGGTTACTTAGAAAGAACAGCTAAGAAACAGTACAGTCTGTTCTCCAAAAGTCACGAATTCATAAATCTACATGAGGAAATTGAAATGCAGCAAAGATCTAAATAGGATTCTTTTAAGAAGTAGCACTTGAAGCTCTTAATATTCATGACTTTGACTTTCCTAAGACTTTTATTGAATTATGAATAACAAATTTTAGAATGTGTTTATCAATAACAATGACAAAACACTCAATATGTTAACTGTGTAAAACAAAGAAAAATACAAAAATGCTATTATTTCCTATATATATATATATATATATATATATACAAATGCAGTATTTTTAATTCCTACTTCATCTCTGTTTGTATAAACACATGTTAATATAAGCAAGATCACTCAGTCTGAATGGTTTCAGCAACTAATGCTGCATTCAATTTCCAGTGAAACACAATGTCAATATTTGAATAACTGACTAAAGCAATTTTATTAAAAAACAAAACATGCTTAACAAGGAAAGCAATCAGCAACACTGTGTTTTAACTTTGTTCTTTTAAGCCTAAATCAGGGACGTCTTTAGGATTTGGGCCACCACCTTCATGTCAAAGTTGGAAAAGGACAGAATAATGACATAAATCAATGGTTTACAATTATTTACTAAAGGGATTTTGCTTCATAGGTAAATTGTATTCAGTCCTAAAAGGAGGTTCATTTAATAAATATGAAAATCAAGTTATTAAGCATTTATTGAGCACATAATTGGCATGTACCAAACTGTGCCCAGTCCTCCAGTAGCTATTCATCTTTTTTAGGAAAAAAAATATGAGAAATCGTATATCATCAATGTGAGAATGTTTAGCATATTTTCTAAATGCTAGAGAGGAAATCAAAGAAATAAATTTGAGCTATAATATTTTAAATTTCAATGAAGAAGTGCTGAAATGAGATGTATATGGGAAAAATTAGAAGATGTGGATAAGGAAGTTGAGATAGCTTCGTTTCAATTAGGTAGAACACCATTAAAAAGACATAAGAAAAACAGACAATACAATGGTGTTTTATGTAAAAGATATAAGAAAAATTTCATATTAGTAGTAACTGAGGAGAAACAATATAGGTAAGGTGACACTGTCTTTGCATTCAACACTCTATTCATTCACAATTTCCTCATTCAGTAATTCGAGAGGTTTTCACTATTTTAAAAGTAATATGGTCTTCAGACTTCCACAATCAACATCTGGATGTTGGAAATGACCGCCCTAACCATCTTGAATTAAGTTTATTTTTATGGAAAATTGATTTTCATGTTGTCATTGAAACTGATATCTTAGAGACTACTAATAAATTAATTATAAAAATTTGTCATCTCTTTTCTGTTTTTATTTTAAATCTCTGTAGCATTTGACAATGTTGCTTTCACATTCTTTATGCACCTCTCTTCTAAATTGGTTATTGGTATAACACACTTCACGTTTTCCATTTACTATTGGGAGTCTTTCAAAGATTGAGGCATTGATACCCTTCTCTTATTCTGATACATACATTCTTTTGGTGATCTCATTTATTCTGAACTCAATACATATATTCCAAATCATGTAATGTAATTAATTCAATAAATATTGAGTGTTTAAAGGGGAAAATGGTATTTCAGAGTCTGGTGATATAATAATAAATAAAAGGGGCAAATATCCTTCTTTCATGGAATTTATACATTAGACATGAGTCTCTCCTTAAAATAAGGAAACAAAGATTCCAAGGCTTTTAAAGTTTTTTCTGATTTGAGGATTTCGGGGAAAGATATTAACAACTGTGAAGAAGTATTTTAAAATATCTTAGATCCTCATCTGTAAAAAGGAAGTTTTAATGGTATCAGATATATTTGATATTATAGAGATTAAATAAGATAATCTAAGCAATAACATTATATCCGATAATGTCTCAATAATTATTATCAATTATTGATCATTTTTCTTTTGTTTCAATTGGTAAAATCATACAAACATCAAATACATAACATTTGATATCTTTTCCTTATTCCATACTTAACATTTTCCCATGTTATATAATTTATTTTTGTTACAAGTATTCCATTAATTTAGTAAATATTCACCTGTGTCTCAGGCACATTTTAATGCTTGGGTCCTTAAAGGCAAGTTGCTAAGGGTAGGGAGTGGGGGAAAGAGATGAGATGTGGGGGCATTTTCAGGACTTGGAGTTGTCCTAGGTGGTGCTGCAGGGACAGTTACCAGACATTGCATTTCCTCCCATGGTCCACTGGATGGACTGTGGGAGACTGTGAGCTATGATGTGGATCACTGACCATGAGGTACAGCGGTGCACAGAGATGTATTGATGTATTCACCAAATGCAATGAATGTCTCATGATGACTGAGGAGGTTGTTGTTATGGGGGGAGGAGTGGGGTGAGGAGGATGGGGGGTATATGGGAACCTCATATTTTTTTAATGTAGTATTAAAAAATTAAATAAAGACAAAAATAAAAAAAATAAAAATAATAAAGGTAAGTAGAATATCATTTCTGCTCTGAAAAAAAAAACAAAGAAATTTGGATTTCAATAGAGGTCAGAGACAGACAAACTATACATATAATTTTTGCATGGATTTCCTCCTGAAAGATATATTAGAAATATTCTCCAATCACTCATTTACTATGAAGCATCACAATGTGACAGACACTTTTCTTACTACTCAAGCTAAAGAAATAGGTGAAACCAGACCATATCTCTTCTATACATCTTATGTTATAAGTAATGACCATCTAAAATAAACTAGATAACGATGGAGAAATATAAATCCAGAGATTAAAAGGTTATTTTTCACTAATTTGGCCCAGAACACAAAACATTCATCATCTAATTTGTATGATTTTCACAAGTTCTTCCATTCTTATTTACATATAGGATTTTGTATTAAGGGACAACAGATTCAAGAGCATCACGCCCTGTCTCTCCCAATGAGATCCCAGTGTTTTCTGGTAATTCACGTTTATCAGATTATGAATGGATAGTGTAGAGGATAGATGATTAAAAGAAAGATAGATAGATGGACAAAATGGAAAGAAAGGGAGGACGGGAGGAAGAGATCAAAGAAAGAGAGAGAAAGAAAAATAGAGAGAGAGAAAGAGAGAGAGGAAGAGAGAGGGAAAGAAAGAAAGAGAAGAAAGAATGAAAGAAAGAAAGAAAGAAAGAAAGAAAGAAAGAAAGAAAGAAAGAAAGAAAGAAAGAAAGAAAGAAAGAAAGAAAGAGAAAGAAAGAAAGAAAAAAAAAAGAATGAAGGCAAGGAATAATCACTAGGGCAAAGGAATGACTGGCCAGTTATCTGGTTGGTACCTATGCTGGTTCTCTAATGCAGGTGGTACTTAGTAAAAAATGAAAGAAAAGTATTAGTTTTCTAGAGCTGCCACAACAAATAACAACACACTTAGCAGCTTAAAACAACAGAAATTTATTCTATCACAGTTCTGGAAGCTTAAAGTACAAACAAGACCATTCTCCCCTCTTAGAAACCTGTAAAGAAGAATCCCTCCTTGCCTCTTCCTAGCATCCTATGGTTCTCCACAATCTTTGGTATGCCTTGGTGCATTGATAAATCACTTCAATCTTTTATTTTGTTTACATTTGTTTACATATGTGTGTGTGTGTCTCTGTTTTCTTTTCTGATAGACATAATTCATTGGTGATGGATCATGGTAATCCAGTATGATCTCATTTTGACTTAACTAATGTATCTGCAAATGCCATATTTTCAAATAGGGTCTCAAATAGTGCCACATTCTTAGGTTACAGGTGGACATGAATTTGGGAGGGACATTATACAACCTAGTACTTCTTCGTTCAAGTCATACCATGCTTAATCAATAGGTCAAAAATTATTTCCCTGAAACCTGTTTCATTAGCTTTATAATTAGTCAAAATTCTTTAAAGATGCTGGCAATAGATTAAAGAGTTTTGTTAAGACTCTTGATCATTTTATATATCTTCTAGACTCTTTTATTCAGAAGATGGAAATGGTTACTTATTTTATAAAATCTTTCACTACCTCAACAAACCTCACCCACTTCCTTATTTGTTTTTTTATTATTATTTTTAAAGATGCATAGATCACACAAAATATTACATTAAAAAATATAAGATGTTCCCATCTGCTCCCACTCCCCAACCACCCCAACTCCTCCCAAAACAACAACCTCTTTTGTGAATACGGCACATTCAATACAATTCATGAATACATTTTGGAGCACTGCTACACAGCACGGATTAGAGTTTACACAGTAGTTCATACTCTCTCCCAGACCATTTAGCATTTAGTGGGCTATAGTAGGATACATAAAATTCTGCATCTGTCCCTGCAATATCATTCAGGACAACTCCAAGTCCCTAAAATGCCCCAATATCACAGCTTTTATTCCCTCTCCCTGCCCTCTCTCTGCCCTCAACAACTCCCATCACCACATCAGTGATATCATTTCTTCCATTGCTAGAGTCACAATAATTCTATACTAGAATACCAATAAGACCACTCTAATCCATATTTATTCCTCTATCCTGAGGACCCTTGGAAGGCGAAGTTCATTTCACCTCTAAATCAAGACAGGGATTACAGCCAATTTGGCTGATGGATGGGATACTCCTTGTAGTTGTAGACTCTCTCCATCCCCTGGTTTGGTGATTGACCATCCTCTCTTTCCTATTAGCTGACCTGGGTAAGTGCAATGAATGGAGAGTAGGTTTTGCAACTCTGCTGAGGCTCAGGGCCCAACTGGCACATGGGCAGTCCAGAGAATCAAGTCTCCTGATAATATGCCAACTCCAGCAACAACCACAGCTTCAAAAAAAGTGACATGTGTTGAAAGGTCACATCTGAGTCGAAGTCCATCACACTCAGGAGCATAAATTCCAAAGTACGACCCACTGGACAGGCACTGAAATCCAGAGTCATCTGTCATGACCGTAGGACCTGGGTATCTCCATAGCCTTCAAGAGTACCAATACCTTGGGTTGTGTCTACTTTGATTGTCTCTGAGATTCTGTTCAGATGTATATAAGCATGACTCCACTGATGACATCCCAATTCATTTTGAAATGTCTAAGCCACATAAGCTCATTACCATTTTCCCCTTTTATTCAAGGTTGTTTTCTAGTTGCATCACCATCTGGTTCATGGTAGTAATCTCTTAGCATCAGGGAGGCTCATTACTGGGAGTCATGCCCATGCTCAGAGAAAGGTAATCCATTTACATGCAGGGTTTGGATTAGTGAGTGACCACATTTGAGCAACATGGAGGCTCTCAGGACTTAACACTTAGGCACTCTGCAGCTCTAGGCCTAGTTGAATTTTCAAGCACATAAGTTCATAAGGTTCGTCATCAGTATAAAGGGCCCATCATTTGACCATTCTTCTTCACTGGTCTTCACCCTTGCATTTGGGGAACTGTTGATGTTCCACTGGGGAGTATGACAGAGTTCCCTGGAATGGAAACTTAGCACTCCCTCAGTTGTCATGTGAAACTCTACACAGTATGTAAATACTCAATGAACATCTGAACATATCTATATACCCAATATGCATGCCCTGGAGAACTCCCTCCCACACAATCATCTCCCATCATGACACCCTACACCAGTGCTCCTCTGCAGCCATAGTTGAACCCATCAGAAATCCAAAACTTCTTAAAAATGAAGACTAGTATATTTCCAAATTCAATTAATAGGAAATTAAAATAGTAATGATAGTTTTAAAGATTAGAAATAGAATACATAATAATTTAGGAAACCTAAAATAAAGTGAGAAATTAATTGGGGTGTTAAAAGTGGACAATATCATAATTTTTTTGATGTTTTGCCTTTCATCACTGTAGTAGGTTTTGTCCTCTGTGTACAGTGGTGAGGCAATCTCTTCCATTTCTTTCTCAGTGTCTACATTCTTTTTTTAAGTTATATCTTCAAAAAAGTTTTATGTCACGGTAGTCACATATAGAATATGGGGAACTCGCATATACCAACATCAAAACCTTTCTCTTTCCCAGAAATGATCTTTTTACATGTGGATGTTACCTTTCTACAACTGATGCATAGATATTGAAATATAACTACTAACCATGGTTCCATTATGGTTTACATTATGGTTTATATTTTAAACTACAGAATTTTATTAAATTTTTGTCACGTTATTCTTTACATTACAGTTTACATTTTAGACTATGCACTTTTATAAAATTTAGGCACATTTAATATTGCCTGTATCCATCTTTGCAGGATCATGCAGAACACCCCCAGGTAACCCCTTATTTGTTTGCATTCTTCTCCCTATGCATCTATCTGTCAATTTTAAAAGCTGGGACTTTGTACCAATATGGCTGTGGTAGAAGATCCAAATTGTAATTATACTTCCCCAAGGCCTTTTTTCCAATGAAATGTATTTATTGTATGCCAACTTAATCCATTCAATGATTTTACCAATTGGTATGATAGACCTCAATTTGAAATGGGTAACAAGAAGGATTTCTATGGGGCTTTGCTATTCAAAATATTTCTCATTTTTATTTTTTGCTATTTAGGTTTGAGAAACAGTTCCCTCATTCAACCCTACAAACCCTGAATTTGTAGGATAGTTCGATTGCCTTCTTTTTCACCTACAAAAAAAGGAGGAGGCAATTATTTTCTGAGTTCATACTTTTCTTTTAATATCGCCAGGCTCCATTGACACAGCCAACAGCAAGTAATATTTTCCATTGTTTTTCTCTTATTTTTACCCACAACTGATTTATTTAGGTACATGATCTGACTTTCAAGTTGTCACAAGTAGCCATTTTGCTAAAGTTGTACCATTAAATAACATGGATCTCTATATTTCAAGCTTCTTCTAACAGTTTCTCACAGACCACCATTTGGTCTTAAGCCATTGTCATATATTTTATAGATTTTTTTTAAAAGCAGCATTTCTAGTAACAATGTCTTCATCATCAATTTAGTTAGGTTAGATTATGCTGCAGTAACTGAAAACACTTGAATCCAATAAGTTAAAATAATATATGTTTATTTTGTGTCTATATTTTATGTCCATGATGGGTTGTCTGAATACCATCTGGGACCCAGACTGTGGAATCCATCAGAGTCTGGAATAATGTTAGTATCCTTCACAGAGGGAATACATATTTGCTGAACAGCATAAATGGCTACCCAGGTATTATCTACAGTTACTGTTGTAAGAACTTAAGAAGTGTATGTAGAAACAGGAGTAGATCCAGAGGAAAATGACCTTCATAGTAAAGAGAATTGATATTATGTATATGACAAGGAACTGAAGTAATGTATTCTAAAACAAGAAAATGCATACTTATGGTCTCCAAATGCATGAATGTTTATGTTGAATAAAATGGCCAGTTAAGTCAAAAGAGAGTTATGGCTTCCGTGATGAAAAAAAAAGCCTGTGTTTCTTCCTATAGTATTAAATTGGTTCTTTTTACCCATTTTGCTGCCAAACAAAATAGTTTTTCTGACTTACTTCATATAACTGGCTATAAGTTTGGAACTCTTGCAAACTATCTTAGAAGTAATTTCCAATTTTGATTGTTTGGATCATCTTTCTATGGATCTTCTCTGGTGCCAATTGTTAACATTTTTATTGGCCTTTGTTTTACTTTTCTTTTTTTAGGAGGTCAAAGAAGAATGTAGATTGCCTAATTTAAATTATACCAGTCTATCATGCATTAGTAAAAAGTATCTCTTAAAATGATTACAAAAATGGACAGTTTACATCTCTAAGAGAAGTTTACAGGTGGACAATGGAAATAATATTATTTTTATAGTATCTGAAATTTTGTGAGAAATATATACTAGGAGCTGTGTGATAAATATAATATTTCCAATTTTCAATGAAATCCAGATTGAAAATGTAATCTACATGTAATAAAGATTAATGTTAAACAAAAACAAACTATAGACAATGAATATGCTAGAAGACAATGAACAAATACATCACATTTTGATAGAATCATTGATTTGTGTAAGATAACAAAGTCTAATTATAAAGCGATATGAGAACAAAAATGTATGTTCTGATTATCAACATGTGGGGAAAATGAGGCCAAAGACAAAAGTTAATGGAGTAAAAGGAAGCTGACCTCAATTGACTAATGACTATTAGGCATCTAGGGAAAATCTGAGCTATCCAGAAATGAAGCAAAGAAATGTGTACAAAGGCATGGCGACTGCCATCTACACTTGTGATAACTGAGATAGGTTCTTTTTATAAAATAAGTCATGTGGGGCAGTGTTTAGGGTAGATACTTCACCTTTATTATTCCTCCTTTAAAAGAATATGGAAAAGGCCAAAGTGGAAATGAATGGTTCATAAATCACTTCAGTTTCTTAAGTATGCCATAGTTAGGTTTGAAACTAATCTAATGTAATCAACAAAAGACAATTACATGTATGTATATATATTTATATATATATATATATATATATATATAGTTTTTTTCTAATTTATATATAAACTAAACACAGGAAAAGAAACCAATTAGAATACGTTCAAATAACTGCAGAAAAAGATGAACATGTTGTAGAAAAAAGTGGAGAATATTGATGGCTATAAAATAAAGAGCACTGAAAATTCAGGCCAGATTAACTTAATCATTTTGTCCTTCACATGTGGGATTTTATCTGGAATTCCTTAGTCTTTCATAAATTTAAAATCAGCAGTCCTCTTTTCTCATATTTACCAAACAGATTAAGTGCACTAAGAAATGAAGAACATTTTGAGTCATTTTGAGAACAGAAGGTAGAGATGAAATTAAGGAATAAAACTGCCACACCCTTGTGTTGCTAACAAATAAAAGGTCACAATTTATTTTAAAAAAAACAAGTAATTTGTCATAATGAGACATCCATTTGACAAAGAAATGTGTTTTACTATTAAATACTTGTAAGTAATGCATAGTATTTTAATAAGCTCATTTTTCTTTCATGTGCTGAGATATTATTCTTGATCAGGGTAACATAAGTTAATAATTTTTCAAAATGCCTGTCTTATTTTTCCAAATCTAATGGACAGACTACAGGAAATGGTAGAATCGGACATGATATATGCCAGGGCATGAAAAAGCATAAGTAAAACACAGTTTATGAAGCTACCTCTGTATGAATATTATTCCAGGTTTGAAACCATTTTGTTATCATTTTAAAACCACAAACACATGATTTCCATGTTTGCCAAAATAATGCAGAATTTCAGAGTGGTAGAAAATTGTTTTGCCTCTAAATCCAGAAAACATCCCTTTGGACACTATTCATTTTGAGTACAAATATTTTCTGCCTGTCTGTTGAAAACATATTGATTTTGAGAGGCAAGCACAATACACATGTTAAGTGGTTTACCTAAGGCTTCCAAGTATTCACTTGTTTATTATTTCTACTATGCTACAATACTCATGTGGAAATATAAAATGTATTAGTCAGTCAAAGAGGTATTGATGCAAAATACCATAAATTTGTTAGTTTTTATAAATGGTATTTATTTGGGGTGAAAACTTACATTTTCCAAGCATAAGTTATTTCTGTCATCAAATTATTTTAGCACATGTTGGAGCAAGATGGCTGCTGATATCTGCCAGGGTTCAGGTTTCCTGGGTTCCTATCTTCCAGGGGTTCATTTCTTTCCATGCTCACCTCCACTGTTTTCTTCACAAGGTTAGATGTAGACTATGAGTCTCTTTAGTCTTTGCTTCTCTCCGCAACATCAGCTGTAGAATATCAGGTGAACAGTTTTGTCTCTTTCCCCAGGGCTTCTGCAGTGTCTAAGGAGTTGTCTCTTTTTCTTTGTTCTTCTCCTGTGTGTTCACTTCCTGGGCTCCAAGTCAAAACTCCAGCATCAAAAATTCCAACTCTGTCTTTTGCCATGTCTTTTATATGTGAATCCTCATCCTCCAAGGGGTGGGGACTCAACACCATACTCACATGGCCCTATCAAAATCCTAATCATAATTTAATCCCACCCAGGTACAGACCAGTTTACAAACTTAATCCCATATCTATTTTTGGAATTCATGAACCATATCGAACACCTACACCAAAGAAATAAATAGTAAAAGTGGATGAAAATCCAGAAATACTTCAAATATCATAATAATATTGACAATGATGAAGACTGATATTCAGTAGATATGGGTTCTCAGAAATAAATAGAATAAAGAGATCTCGAGTTGTTTTGGTTGGAAGAAGGATGAGATATAGAGAAATAAAAACAAAAATTTCCCTTCAAGGAATTAAGAATTAAGGATAGAAGAAAGGAGGCAAATGACATTAGTTTAAGTGGGCACTCTACCTAATTCTCATAAAATGGCTGAGAAAGGGCAAGATCCTGCCTGAGTGAGCTGTTTTTAGAACCTGCAGAACAGGAGGTTTCGGAGCATTGATCTAGAGGGAACAGGACAAAGAGATAAAAAGCCCAAGGGAAAACTATGAGTTTTTGACCCTGTGGCTGGAAACAGTGGGTGGCTAAGGCCCAATCTCAAGGCAAAACCCCCTGCAACCATTCTGATCCAAACCAGCTACCAGACAGGAGGGAGCATACTCTGGGAGTAAGAGCATTCTGCTGAAGGGTGGAGAGGGGTTTCATTTCTGTGTGTTTGGTTACCTCGACCCACTTTAAACTTTAGAGAGAATATCAGCTGGCAAGAGAATATCAGCTGGGATGAAGGAAGAGGTGAATATTTTTAGGTAGCATGACTTACCTAGCCAACATGGGAAAGAGGAACTTGGGCCTTGAGATGGTGAAGTCAGGCAATTGACTGGTCCAGGGCTGAAAACTATCAAAATTCCAAATCCCTTAAGGGCCGCAGCAATAGGAAGCCCTTACAAACCTTCCAAGGGCCTATTTAGTATTCCTTGGGAGGACAGATAGGTCTGGAAGTGGATTGAAAGTCATTTTTCTGTGGTGAGTTCTGATATCAGGGTCTCATTTGAATTTTAGAAGGGAACTCAAACAGATGAGGAGAGGTAAGGGGGAAATCTGATCTTACAGACTTTCCTGTCCTGCTCCCCTGGAGAAAAAGCAAGGAGAAAAGAAAGGGGGCAGGGAAGACAGACTCCTTATCAGCAGGAATTGAACCAACTGTAAAGAGTCAAACCTGCCCCAGGGAAAGTGACTAGAGAGCTCTCTAGCTAACAGACCCAATGAGAAAATTTAGCTCAGTAGAGGAATCTCTGATTTGAATATTCGAGGTACCTGGCTCGATTCCCAACTATACTTAGAGTAATGATCAACCAAGTTATTGAACACCTACCTGATAATTTAGGACAGGGAACTCATGGTCAGTATTTTTGTATTACTTTATCTTCTGTCTCTTATTTTTCTTTAAAAATGTTCCTTTTAAAAAATGACTTAGATTGCTCATTAAAACCTGATATGGAATGAACACACAAAAATGATATGGGAAGAGTGGGGTGAGGCAGATGGAGGGTATATGGGAAACACTTTTATTTTCTGAATGTAACATTTCTTGTGACGTATGTATCTTCAAAAAATACAATTAAAAATTGATGGGGTGGAGGGGTGGGGTGTGGGGCATATGGGAATCTTTTATGTTTTTTAATGGAACAATTTGTGTGATCTATTACCTTTAAAAAAAGATAATTAAAATTTAAAAAAAACTACAACAAAAAGGAATATACAATAGAAATTGATGAATGCAAAACTATGCAATTATACCAAATACTGTTAATTTAGCAATTTGGATGGATTGTAAGCTTTATTAACATATATCAATATACACGATTATTTAAAATAAACTGATTTGAAACCTCCAGTGGGGAGGTTGAAGGGTAATTGAACACCTGCACCCTGAGAAGCCCCTCAGGGACCTAAAGGGGAAGGCTGTTTTTTCTAAGTTCTGTTTTTATTGCTTGCTTGAGGGTTTGTTTTTCTTCTTTTTTCCCCCTCTTCCTTCCCCTCATCCCCATCCCCATTTTTTTTAAAAATCAGGGCTGCTCTCTTGTCTCTTGTTTACCTTTTCCCCATTCCGTTGTTTCAGCTTTTTTTTACAACAGTTTTGTCTACCTATGCTATATCTTTTCTTTAACTCATCTTACTATCTTCTGCTTTTGTTTTTGTTCATACATCATACCTCTCTTTGTTTAGTCTTCTTTATTTTGTTTTATTTCTATTTTCTCTATTCCATTTCACTTCATTTTTTAAACCTATTTTCTTGTTATCTTTTCTTTTCTCTTTTCCACTCTTTTTATCATTCTGGCCATTTGATTCATTCTAGAAATTTATTTTTTTAGTTTTTCACTTCATTGTTTGTACCCCACTTTTTTATTCTTAATCTTTTGCAATTCTTAAATGAGTTAATTATTCATTTTCCTAACTCTTATATGGTTTGTACTCTACCTTTTACTACTATTATTACTATTATCTTTTCTCTCTACCTAGCTCTTTCCTATTCTCTGGTTTATTCTTTATCTTTCAAGGGAACTTAGGAAACAGCAAGGAATTTGAATAAGAGGAACAAAGTGTCAAAAAGAAAACTTACCACCCACCTAAAAAGAGCAACTTAATAAAACCCTAGAGTAGAGCAAGAAAATAATCAACTTAATAAATGTATCAAGATAAAGAGATAAATAAACAACAACAAAAATTATAAACCATACTAACAAACAGGAAGACTTGGTACAGACCAATGAACAAAGTAAAACTAGTAGGAGATGCAGAACATGGAACAACTAACCATAAATGTCCAAACAAATATCATGAACCAACTTAATGAAGTGAAGGAAGATATTAGGATATTAAGAAGACACTGGGAGACATAGAGAAGAAATTGTAAAAATACATGGAAAGATAATAGATACAGGGAAACGGACTTTGGCCCAGTGGTTAGGGCGTCCGTCTACCACATGGGAGGCCCGCGGTTCAAGCCCCGGGCCCCCTTGACCCGCGTGGAGCTGGCCCATGTGCAGTGCTGATGCGCGCAAGGAGTGCCGTGCCACACAGGGGTGTCCCCCCCGTAGGGGAGCCCCACGCGCAAGGAGTGCACCCATAAGGAGAGCCGCCCAGCGCGAAGGAGGGAGCAGCCTGCCGAGGAATGGCGCCGCCCACACTTCCCCTGCTAACGACAACAGAAGCGGACCAAGAAACAAGACGCAGCAAAAAGACACGGAAAACAGACAACCAGGGGAGGGGAGGGGAATTAAATAAATAAAAATAAATCTTAAAAAAAAAAAGATAATAGATACAATGATGATGAAAAGCAAAAATAAAAAAAAATTAAAAAATACTGGAAGAACATAATAGCAGATTTTACTAGGCAGGGGAAATAATTAACAATGTGGAAGACAGTACATCTGAAATCAGACAGATAGTAGAACAGATAGATCAAAGTCAGAAAAAATACAGCAGGGACTTTGGGATATGAACAAGAACACAAAATACACAAACATATGCATGATAGGCATCCCAGAGTGAAAAGAGAAGGAAAAGAGAACAGAAAGAGTGTTGGAGGAAATAATAGCTGAAAAGTTCCAAGCCCTATTGAGGGAGAAGGAAGTACATGACAAGGAAGCATAGTGCACCCCAAAGATTATAAATCCCAATAGGCTTAATCCAAGACATATACTTGTTAAATTGTCTAATGCTCAGTACAAAGCAAGAATAATGAAAGCAGCAAAAGAAAAGGGAACCATCACATGCAAGGAAAACTTCATCAGATTAAGAGCTGATCTCTCATCTGAAACCATGTTGGCAAGAAGGCAGTGGTATGACATTATCAAGGTACTAAAAGAAAAAAAGAAAAATGAACAACTTCCAGCCAAGAATTCCTTATCCAGCAAAGCTGACAATCAAAAATTTTGGAGAAATAAAAATTCTCACAGAGAAATTAAGAGAGAATGCCAATAAGAAACCTGCCCTTCATGAAATATTAAGGGGAGTACTGCAGGTTGAAATGAAAAAAAAAAAAAAAACAGGAGAGAGAGACTTAGAGGAGATTTTCAGAAAAAAAAATTAAAAGAAAAATGAAAACAATATAGACATATATTAAACCAAAAAATATGGCTAATGGAATAACACTGAATGTTAATGGATCAAACTCATCAGTCAAGAGGTACAGATTGACAGAATGGATAAGGAAATACGACCCATCTGTGTGTTTTCTAACAAGAAACCCACCTTAGACCCTGGGATTTAATGTGGCTGGATGTGAACGTCTGGAAAAGAAATTTATAAGGAAATGACAACCAAAAAAAGGGCAGCAGTAGTTGTATTAATATTGGACAAAATAGACTTTAAATGCAAAACTATTTTAAGAGAAAGAGATGGACACCAGGTATTAGTAAGAGAGGTAATTCTTCAAGAAGAAAGAACAATCATAAACATTTATGCACATAATCAGGGCACCTCAAAAATACATGAGACAATCACTGGAAAAACTAAGTGGAGTAATAGATGCTTCTACAATTAGAGCGGGGGATTTTAGTAAACCATTATAAACATTAGACAGAACATCTAGAAAAAGAAGCAAAAAAGAAACAAAGACTTTGAATAATACACTGGAGGATCTAATAGTCATATACAGAAATCTACTGGCAAATACAGCAGGATTCACTTTCTTTTCAAGAGCATATGGATCATTTTCCAAAATAAAAACATGCTAGGCCTCAGAACATATTTCAATATACTCAGAAAGATTGAAATTATAGAACATATTCTGTGACCAAAATGGAATGAAGCTGGAAATCAGGAAGGGTTAGAGAACCAGATTAGGCACAAATATATGGAAGAAAATACATCACACACTTAGACAAATAGTGAATAAAGAAGGAAATTATAGAAGAAATCAGCAACTACCTTAAAACTAATAAAAATGACCACACAACATATCAAAAAGATGGCATACTGCAAAAGCTGTACTGAGTGGGGAATTCATAGCCATAAATGCATATATCAAAAAAGAAGAAAGAGATAAAATCAAAGACCTAACTGCACACCTAGAGGAGTTAGAAAAAGAAAAACAAACTAATACCAAAGGAAATGGAAGGGAAATAAAAAGATTAGAGCAGAATTAAATAAAATAGAAAATGAAAAATGTGTAGAAAAACTAAACAAAGCAAAATTTGGTTTGTCAAGAAGACCAGTAAAATTGACAAACCCTTAGCTATACTAACAAAGCAAAAAAGAGAGATGTAAACACACAAAATAAGAAATGAGGAATGGGATATCATGACTGACCCCAGAGAAATAGAGTATCATAATAGGATAATTTGAAAAATTATATGCCATAAAGAAGGACAATTTAGAGGAAATGGACACATTCCTAGAAACGAACAACCTACATCAATGAAAGAAGGAATTGATGAACACAACAGACTCATCACAAGTATCAAGATTGAGTTAGTCAACAAAACCCACCAAGCGGGGAGGAAGCAAGATGGTGGCTGAGTGAACTTGCCTTGCGGTCTCTCCTGGAAAGAGGCGGCTGGGCGCTGCTGAAGGTTCTCCCAGGACGGGCTTTTTTGGGATTTTTGCAGGGCAGGAAGTGTCTGGACATCGATTTGGTGGAAAGGTAACAGAGAGGATTGGTCTATAAGATATAATTTGGGATCTATTTCCTGGAGGTGAGACCTGCACATGGGTTGCTCCCTCTTTGGGGGTGGGTGGAGCCACAGTACCAGTGTGGCGGCTCCGCTTTTTGGTGGCTCTGCGGTGCTGGGGAGTTCGCGAGTCCTGGGCGGGCTGTTGGGGGGGTGATGGGACGGGACACCTTTGCGGATCGATTTGGGGAGACAGATGGTGTTTTGTTGTGAAGCGGTGGAATTTTTGATTGCTGACACAAATAATAGCTCTTCCGCCTGGAGCCCCGCCCCCACAAGCCTGGCTGCCGATCTGCAACGGAATTAGATTGTTGGCAATAAAGGGACGTAATTGGGAGATTGTTACAGGGTACAGCGAGGGAGGGGGACACGTCTGGAAGCCAAGTCGGGAATATTTTGGGAAGCCTGGGAATTCCACTTTTGGAATCTGTTTTTGGGGTTTCCAACTGCAGCCCAGCCCACGGGCCGGGCTTCGGATCTGTGTCATTAAATTGGCTGCGGTGTAGAGGCGCCCTCACGTGGCCATTTTGTGGGAACACAGGAGGGGAGCTGTCCAAAATCTGAATTGACAATATACCCACATAAATTAACCCTAGTGAGTAAGTGAATTGCAGGGTTCAGACATAATATAGAGTTTGCGGATCTGACTTCCCCCATAGGGCTGGCACCCAGCTGAGGGGATCCCTGAGGGCTGTGTTACACTGCGGGGCTCCTAGGCTTCCTGTTGACCAGATTTGAGGTTGCCAGGTCTGAATCCCCTAAACTCTGGTGGCCCAGACCACAGAGTCTCACACCTCTTGAGCCTTCAATATCTCAGACTTTCCACCCCTGAATAAATCACGCCCTGAGGTCCAGATGAGGTACTTGAATTCCCTAGCCTACAACGTTTGCATTTTTTCTTTATTGTTTCACTTTGTTTTGTTTTTATTTTCATTTTATCTTATTTTTTTTAACTTTTTTTAATGTCCTGATTGCTAATAATGCATTATTCCCTAGTCTTTTCTCCCAGGGTATCCCCCAAAGTCTTTTTTTAAATTCAGTTATTTAGATTTTTTTTTCTTGTTGTTGCTGTAGTTGGTGTTGCAATTGTGGTTCGTGGATATCTGTTTTTTTCTTTCCCCTACCTGTTCCCCACCCTTTGCCCACGCCCTTTTTCTTTTTTTTTTTTTAAAGGTTTATTTATTTATTTAATTCCCTCCCTCCCCTGGTTGTCTGTTCTCTGTGTCTATTTGATGCACCTTGTTTCTTTGTCCACTTCTGTTGTCATCGGTGGCACGGGAAGTGTGGGCGGCGACATTCCTGGGCAGGCTGCACTTTCTTTTCGCACTGGGCAGCTCTCCTTATGGGCACACTCCTTGCGTGTGGGGCTCCCCTACGCGGGGGGCACCCCTGTGTGGCAGGACAATCCTTGCACGCATCAGCACTGCACATGGGCCAGCTCCACACGGGTCAAGGAGGCCCGGGCTTTGAACCATGGACCTCCCAAGTGGTGGACGGATGCCCTAACCACTGGGCCAAGTTCGTTTCCCCCTCTTTTTCTTTCTTCATTTCTTCTCTTCTTTCTTTTCTATTTTTTTTGTTTTTTTTGTGATTTTTTCTTTTCTTTTTCTGTTTTCTCTCTCCCTCTTGTCCCTCATTTTCTACTTATTTTATTTTAACTCAATTACACAATAGGTGCGGCAGGGAACACCTCACATTTGATGGGTTTTCTCATCCTCCACTGCCTCATTTCTCTGTAAACTGATTTAGGCTACCTACACTATCCCCTTTACCCTACATCTTTATATCCGCAATCATCTACTGTCTCTCCTATATTCCACCTGCCACCTCCCTTTCTTTGATCCACAAAGTGTCTAACTCTTAATTTCTAATACCTTTGTTTTGTTTTCTGTCTGTTATCGACTCTTGAAACTATTTCCTTTCTTTTCTCTTTCCCTCTCTCACAAAAACATTAGCTTTTTAGCTCATACCATATTCCTGCCATATTCAGTCATCTACCTCATAATAGGTACTCTACCTACTGCTATAACTCTACACAATTTATACGAATCTAAACTCCATCCTCCCAGATCTCATATTCTTGCTTTGTTAACATACATCACCAATACTACTTTACACTTTTTCCTTGCTTACACAATTGCCTTTCCCCAGCACTAATAATTTCCTTTAAAGTGAACTTAACCAACAACAAGAAATTAGAATAAGAAGAACAAAGTGACAAAGAGAAGATATAACACTTACACAAAAACAACAGCTAATTAATCTCCAAGAGTAGACAAAGAAGCTAAGGAACTGATTAAACCCGTCAAGATAATATGATGACCAGACAGCCACAAAAATCTACAAACCAAACCAGTAATCAGGAAAACATGGCTGAATCCAATCAACATACCAAAAATCAGGAAGGGGAGCAGAACTTCGCACAAGCAATGAAAGATCTCAGAACATTTATCACCGACAAATTTGATGAAGTAATGAAAGAGGTTAACAACATGAAGACAACACTAGGAGGGGAAATTGCAGACATACGCAAAAAGATAACAGATATGATGGAATGAACACCACAGTTCAAGAAATCAAAAATACACTTGAAGCAAATATCAGCAGACTAGAAGAGGCAGAGCAGAGAATTAGTGATGTGGAAGAAAGTACATCAGAAATCAAACAGATAGTAGAAGGGGTCAAAAAAAAAGATAGAAAAAGTCCAGCTAATACTTAGGGACCTGAATGACAATGCAAAAGGCTCAAATATACGTATTATAGGCATTCCAGAAGGAGAAGAGAAGGGAAAGGGGTCAGAAGGAGTGTTGCAGGAAATAATGGTTGAAAACTTCCCAAATCTACTGAAAGAGACAGAAGTACATATCCAAGAAGCACAGCACAATCCATTAGTCATAAACCCCAACAGGCCCTCCCCAAGACATATACTTCTCAAATTATCCAATGCTCAAGACAAAGAGAAAATTCTAAAAGGAGCAAGAGTAAAGAAAACCATCACATACAAGGGAAGCTCCATAAGATTAAGTGCTGATTTCTCATCTGAAACCATGGAGGCAAGAAGGCAGTGGTATGATATAGTCAAGGTAATAAAGAAAAAAAAATTTCCAACCAAGAATACTCTATCCAGCTAATCTAGCATTCAAACATGATGGAGAGTTCAAAATATTCACAGACAAACAGAAACTGAAAGAGTATACCAACAAGAAACCTCCCCTTCAAGAAATTCTAAAGGGAGTTCTGCAGGAAGAGCAGAAAAAACAGGACAGGCAGAGTTGGAGGAGAGTATAAGAGCAACAAAAAAAGAAAAAAATAGAAGGAAAAAAATACAAACAAAATATGACAAACACAAATCCAATCAAAATATGGCTAACACAAATAATTCCTTGAAAGTAATAACACTGAATGTCAACGGAATAAACTCACCTATCAAAAGATTCAGACTGGGACATTGGATAAAGAAATATGACCCATCCATATGCTGTCTACAATAGACACATCTTAGACCCAGAGACGCATGGAGATTGAAAGTGAATGGCTGGAAAACAATCATAGAAGCAAACAATAACCAAAAAAAGGCAGGAGTAGCTATATTAATATCAGACAAAATAGACTTTAAATGTAAAACAATTTTGAGAGACAAAGAAGGATACTACATTTTAGTGAAAGGGAAAATTGTCAAGAATATCGAACAATCATAAATATCTATGCTCCTAACAAGGGTGCCTCTAAATATGTGAGGCAAATGCTGGAAAAACTAAGTGAAACAATAGATACATCTACAATTATAGTGGGGGACTTTCATACACCACTATCTACCTTGGACAGAATATCTCAAAAGAGAATCACTAAAGAAACAACACATTTGAACATTATATTAGAGGAGCTGGATCTAATAGACATATATAGATAATTACACCCAATCACAGCAGGATATACATTTTTCTCAAGCGCACATGGATCATTCTCCAAGATAGACGATATGCTAAGCCACAAAGAAAGGCTGAATGAATTCAGAAAGATTGAAATCATACAAAAAAATATCTCTGACCACAGTGGAATCAAGCTGGAAATTTGCAAGGGACAGAGGACCAGGTTTCACACCTCGATTTGGAAATTAAACAGCACACTCTTAGAAAAACAGTGAGTCAAAGAGGAAATCTCAAAAGAAATTAATGACTACCTTGAAGCAAATGATAATGATAACACAAAATACCAAAATTTATGGGATGCAGCAAAAGCAGAACTGAGAGAGAAATTTATACCATAAATTCATATATCAAAAAAGAAGAAAGAGCAAAAATTGAAGAACTAACTGCACATTTGTAGGAATTAGAAAAACAACAACAAAGTAACACAACAGGAAGAAGAAAGAAGGAAATAACAAAGATAAGAGCAGAACTAAATAAAATAGGAAATAAGAAAGCACGTGAAATGATAAAAAAAGACCATGAGCTGGTTTTTTGAGAAGATAAACAAAATTGACAAACCTTTAGTGAGCTAACAAAGAAAAAAAGAGAGAAGATGCAAATACACAAAATAAGAAATGAGAAAGGCAATATCACTACTGACCCCACAGAAATAAAGACTATCATAAGAGGATACTTTGAAAAACTATATTCCAATAAAAATGTCAATTTAGAGTAAATGGACAAATTCCTAGAAATACATAAGCAACCCATATTGATGAAAGAAGAAATTGATGATCTTAACAAACCAATCACAAGTAGAGAGATAGAATCAGTCATTAAAAATCTCCCAACTAAGAAGAGCCAAGGGCCAGACGGCTTCAAAGGTGAATTCTACAAAACATTCCGGAAAGAACTAACACCAATCTTGCTGAAACTATTCCAAAAAATTGAAACAGAAGGAACATTGCTGAACTCCTTCTATGATGCCAACATTACCCTAGTACCAAAGCCAAACAAAGACACCACAAGAAAGGAAAATTACAGACAAATTGCTCTAATGAACCTAGATGCAAAAATACTTAACAAAATACTTACTAATGGTATTCAACAACACATTAAATGAATTATACACCACGACCAAGTGAGATTTATTCCAGGTATGCAAGGATGGTTCAACATAAGAAAATCAATCAACGTAGTACACCATATAAACAGATTGAAGGAAAAAAATCACATGATTATGTCTATAGATGCAGAAAAAGCATTTGACAAAATACAGCACCCTTTCTTGATAAAAAACACTCCAAAAGATTGGAATACAAGGAAATTTTTTGAACATGATAAAGAATATATACGAAAAACCTAAAGCCAACATTGTTTTCAATGGAGAAATCCTAAAATCCTTCCCTCTAAACTCAGGAACAAGACAAGGATGCCCATTGTCTCGCTCCTATTTAACATTCCCTTAGAAGTACTTGCTCGAGCACTGAGGCAAGAACCAGATATAAAAGGCATTCAAATTGGAAAGGAAGAATTCAAAATTTCATTATTTGCAGATGACATGATCCTATACATAGAAAACCCTGAGAGATCTACAACAAAGCTTCTAGAAATCATAAATGAGTTTAGTAAAGTCGCAGGTTATAAGATGAATGCGCAAAACTCAGTAACATTTCTGTACACCAATAATGAGCAAGATCAGGAGGAAATCAAGAAACAAATACCATTCATAATAGTAAGTAAAAAAAAAATATTTAGGAATAAATTTAACTAAAGAGGTAAAAAACTTATGCACCAAGAACTATACAAGACTGTTCAAGGAAATCAAAGAAGACCTAAATAAATGGAAAAATATTCCTTGTTCATGGATAGGAAGACTGAATATTATTAAGATGTCTATCCTACCAAAACTGATCTACACATTCAATGCAATCACAAAAAAATCAACAAAACCTTCTTTAAGGAACTAGAAAAACTAACTATGAAATTTATTTGGAAAAGAAAGAGAGCCCGAATAGCCAAAGACATATTGAAAAAGAAAAACGATATTGGAGGAATCACACTACCTGACTTCAAAATATACTACAAACCTACAGTAGTGAAACAACATGGTATTGGCGTAAGGAGAGACACACAGACCAATGGAATCGAATTGAAAGCTCTGATATAGAACCTCATATATATAGCCATATAATATTCGATAAAGCCACCAAACACTCTCAACTGGGAGAGAGGGGCCTATTCAACAAATGGTGCCTGGAGAACTGGATATCCATATGTAGAAGAATGAAAGAGGATTACCATCTCACACCTTATACAAAGATCAACTCAAGAAGGATCAAAGACCTAAATATAAGAGCCAAGACCATAAAAACTTGGAAAGCAGTGTATGGAAACATCTACAGGACCTTGTAATAGGAAATGGATTCATGAATATCACACCAAAAGCACGAGCAGCAAAAGAACTAATAGATAAATGGGACTTCCTCAAAATTAAAGTATTCTGCACCTCAAAGGAGTTTGTCAAGAAAGTAAAAAGGGAGCCCACACAGTGGGAGAAAATATTTGGCAACCATATATTTGATAAGAAACTTATAACTTGCATATATAAAGAATTCATATATCTTGAAAATAAAAAGATAAACAACCCATTTAAAAAATGGGAAAAAGACTTAAACAGACACTTTTCCAAAGAAGAAATACAAATGGATAAAAAGCCCATGAATAAATGCTCCAAATCTCTAGCTATAAGGGAAATGCAAATCAAAACTTCAATACAATGAGATAATGAGATACCATCTTACTCCAATAAGATTGGCAGCTATGAAAAAAACAGAAGAATACAAATGCATGAGAGGATGTGAAGAAAGAGGAACACTCATCCACTGCTGGTGGGAATGCAGAAAGATCCAACCATTCTGGAGGACAGTTTGGCAGTTTCTCAAAAAACTAACCATAGATTTGCCATATGACCCAGCAATACCACTGCTGGGTATATACCCAGCAGAACTGAAAACAAGGACACAAAACGATATATGTACACCAATGTTCATAGCAGCATTGTTCACTATCGCCAAAAGTTGGAATCAACCCAAATGCCCATCAATAGATGAGTGGATCAATAAAATGTGGTATATACACACAATGGAATACTACTCGGCTGTGAGAACAAATACACTACAAACACACGTGATAACATGGATGAATCTTGAGAACTTTATGTTGAGTGAAGCAACCCAGGCATTGAGGGACAAATACTACATGACCTCAATTATATGAAATAAGCAAGCTGCCTCAGAGAGCTAGAGACTGAATGAAAGGCTTTCAGGAAATCGGGGGGGTGGAGAAAGGATGTGAGCAGACGTCTGCAAGGGTGGAATTTATGATGAGCTGGCGGTAAGTATGAACACAAAGAAGAGATAAAATGGGGGCAAGGGGTTGCTTTCGGGTGGGGCTTTGCGAGTTTGAGGGGGGCTGGGGACGGGCGGATGGGTAATATTGCCCAAAAAGTGGAGGGAGGTAGGGGTAGCATACGAACATAGGAGAGCGTCAGGTGTTGGTTGCGAGTAAAATGCTGAGAAAATCGTATCAAAATATAATTAAGAGGGTTACCTGTTTAGGATGCTCGGAGGGGATGGTCTGATGCGGGATGGGCTCCTCGGGAATGTCTGAATGCTCATTTTGCCAGAGTGGGTGGAACCATGGGTAGAGACCCAAGTAGTGAGAGTGGGGTTGGACCCACATCCTGGGGAGAACGAATGCCATCAAATAGAGGGAACTGTATCTCTCGAGAGAAAGGGTGGCTCCCAGGGCATTGTGGCAGTTGAGCAAATTAGGCCCTGAACACTGTTGCAAGTATCTCTGGACGTGGCTCCTTGGGAAATAGAGGTTGGCTGTCACTGTGGGCACCAAGGGGATGGGAAAATGGATGTTAAATGTGTGGAACCAAGGTAAATATGGGGTAAGAGAGGAGTTTTGCGAGAGTACACAAGGATGGATATAAAACATGTAATATTACACCATAAACATATAGGGGGTGACAGACTGATAATGTAAACCATAATGTAAAAATTAGGTTAACTAACAATTTAGAAAACTGTATATCCTAAAGTATGCACCACAAGTAAGCACAGATGTCACCTTGTTTGAAAGCTATTGTCTCAGACTCTCTACATCACTTTAAGTAAATATGATGTGAATAGGTTGTAAGAGTATCGCTGTGGAAGGGAAAAGGTTTTGTGGTGGATGTGTGGGAGTGCTGTATATTGTATACATGAATTGCTGTGGTCTAGGGCTCTTGTGAAGAGAAGTTCAATAATTAGGGAAAAAAAAAAAGAAAAAGATAGGATGTAGAATTTTTCCAAGTCAACAGGTATTCTATATCTAACCTTTAAACCCATCGCTATATGCCATTTTTATAGTAAGGTATCCTGACATTATATTGGGCTTCAATTTTCAGGAAGTTCTGGATCACAGAGTGGTTCAACAATGGCAGCAGAGGAATACTGTTATAGGATACCATTGACAGGTGATATATGGCTGACAGGGAGCTATACAGGGCATATGGCCAGGGTGCATGGTAATGTTTGGATATACTCATAGTGGCAACAATTAAAAACTACAGCTGGGGGGGTACTGGGTTCTTGGCCAGGGGTGCTCTGTCGTGGTTCCTAGGGGAGCAGCGGCAGTCCCCCAGGTGCAGTGGCAAGGACCGGGAAGGAATGAGGGTGCAACAATGAGCCCCTGATACTAATGACTATGCTTGTCAGCCTATATGCCTGAAAATAAGAACAAGGCCTAGAGCAGCACTGTGCCTAGGAATTTCCTCCTGATAGCCTTCATGTTACTCAAATATGGCCAGTCTCGAAGTCAAACTCAGCATGTAAATGCAATGCCTTCCCCCCAGTGTGGGACATGACACCAGGGGATGAGCCTCCCTGGCACCGAGGGACCACTATCAACTACCAACTGATGATGCAACTGGAAAATGACCTTGAAATGAAGGTTCGATGCAGAGCAGCAGAATATCCCTGTCTTTATATAATAACATGACTTTAAAATGCTGTTTGACCTAATGTAAGGGGGAAAACAAAGGAAAATGAGTTTATATGGCTACGGGTCTCTAAAAAAGAATCTGGAGGCTGTCAGAAGGATTGCCCTTATGCACAACTGAGCAGAGTCTAAGAGACAGATAAAGTAGATACAATGCCCAGGTATTGGTTCTTGGAGGGCTAAAGAGACCCACGGGTTCTATGGTCATGGCAGATGGAGTTCACTGCCATGTCAGATGGCCCTTCTTTGGAGCTGGTGTTTCTGCGTGATGAAACTGGGCTCAGATGGATTCTCTTTTCATAAGACTTTCATGCTACTTTACTGGAATTGTAGTTGGTTTTGGGGTTTAAGATATATTTAGGGGATTTGAATCTCTGGACTGACAATATGATAGCCAGGCCCTGAGCCTCAACAGACTCCAGCTCCTGCAATCGGATTTACTGGACTCACCTCACTCAGCTAAGATGGAGTTGAAGAAGGACAACCACCACACCATGGAGCCTAGAGTGCCTACAACTGAAAGCGGGAGGATTGCATCCATTATCCATGTTGAATCTGAACCTCCTCTTGACATAGATGTGCAACGGACACAACCAATCCAAGGTTCACAGAGAAAACGTGGCATTGGAGTGGGAAAAGTGGACATGGTGGCTGATGGGTATGGGGAATGGCAGGAAGAGATGAGATGTGGAGGCGCCTTTGGGACTTGGAGTTGCCCTGGATGGTGCTTCAGGGGCAATCACCGGACATTGTAAATCCTCCCAGGGCCCACTGAATGGAATGTGGGAGAGTATGGGCTATGATGTGGACCATTGACCATGAAGTGCAGAGATACCCAGAGATGTACTTACCAAATGCAATGGATGTGTCATGATGATGGGAGTGAATGTTGCTGGGGGGGGGGGGGGAGTGGTGGGGTGGGGGTGGTGGGGTTGAATGGGACCTCATATATATTTTTAATGTAATATTTTTACAAAATCAATAAAAAATAAATAAATAAATAAATACATAAAAACCCACCAAGCAAAGAAGATCCCAGGACTAGATGGTTTCACAGAATATTCCACCAAATATTCAAGATAGAACTAACACAAATTCTGCTTAAAAACTTCCAAAATCGAAAGAAGGGACATTCTCTAACTTATTATATGATACCTTAATATCAAAGCCAAACAAAGATGTCACAAGAAGGAAAATTACAGACCAGTTTGTTAATGAACTTATATTCTAAATGTCTCCACAAAATAATTACTAATTGTAATGCAGGGATGGTTCAACATATGAAAATCTATCCTTGTAATACACCACATAAAAAAGATTGAAAGAAAAAACCACATGGCCATCTCTATTTGCACAGTAAAAGCACTTGAGAAAATACAGCATTGTTTCCTGATAAAAACGTTGCAAAAAATAGGAATAAAAGGAAACTTACTCAACACAATAAAGATTATATTTGGAAAACTTTCTGTTAACATCATATACAATGGTGAAATCCTAAAAGCTTTACTTCTAAGACCTTGAACAAGACAACGATGCTCACTATCACAACTCCTATTTACACTGTGCTAGAATTACTTGCTTGAGCACTTAGGCAAGAAAAATATATAAAATGCACTCAAATTGGAAAGGAAGAGTGAAAATTTCACTTTTGCAGGTGACATGATCCTATACATAGAAAGTCCTGAGAAATATACAACAAAGCTTTTGAGATTATCAATATTTTCAGTAAAGTCATAGGTTATAAGTTCAAAACACAAAAATCCATAGCATATTTGTAAATTATTGAAGAGCAGTCTGAGGAAGAAATCAAGAAAAATAATCCCATTTGCAATAGCAAATAAAAGAATCATATTCCAAAGAATAAATTTAGCTTAATATATAACTGACTTATACACAGAAAACTACACAATACTGTTAAAGGAAACCAAATAAGACTTTTAAAAATGGAAGAATATTCCCTTTTCATGAATGAGAAGACTAAACATAATTAAGAAGTTTATCCTACCTAAATTGATCGACAAATTTAATGCAATCACATTAAAAATGAGCTCAAGATTTTTTACAGAATTGAAAAGACTGTGAAAATTATCCAGAAAGAAAAGAGTCTCAAAATAGCCTAAGATATTTTTTATTAACACACATTTTTTATTAACGTTAATAGATCACATAGAATGTTACATTAAAAAAACATAAGAGGTTCCCATATATCCCACTCCCCACCCCCACCCCCATCATTTTGTAAACTGTATTTTTTAAAGATACATACATCACAAAAAGGCTACATTATAAAAAGCAAAAGAGGTTCCCATATACCCACCATCCCCCCACTCCACTCCTCCCACACCTACAAACTCGCCCATCATTGTGGCACACTCATCACACTTGGCAAACACATTTTGGAACACTACTGCACCACATGGATAATAGTTTACTCTGTAGTTCATACACTTCCCCATAGATTCAGTGAGTTATGGCAGGATATATAATGTCCAGCATCTAACCCTGCAATATCATTTAGGACAATTCCAAGTCCCAAACACTATGAAATTTTTCTAGAAGGACAAGAGACTCAGAATAGCTTAAGACATATTGAAAAAAAAAAATGAAATTGGAGGGATCACACTACCTGACTTTAAAACATACTACATAGCTACAATGGCAAAAACTGTATGATACTGACACAAGATTAGACATATTGACCAGTGGAACTGTCCTGAGATTTCTGGTATTGATTCTTACATACAGAGTCATCTGATATTCAACAAGACCATCAATCTTATGCAACTGGGAGAGAATGGCCTCTTCAACAACTGGTGCTTGTAGAACTGTATATCCTTATCCAAAGGAGTGAGAGAGGAACACTATCTTGCACCTTATACAAAAATCAATTCAAAATGGATCAAATACCTATATATAAGAGCCAAGACCATAAAGTCCTTGGAAGATAATATAGGGAAACATCTACAGGGCCTTTTAACATGAAATGATTTCATGGACTTCACACTTAAAGCATGAGCACTGAAAGAAAAAAATAAATAAATGGGACCTCCTCAAAGTTAAAATCTTTTGCACCTCAAAGATGTTTGTCAAGTAAGTGAATAGACAGCCTACCCAATGGGATAAAATATTTGGTATCCATCTATCTGATAGGAGTCTAATATCTAGCATATATAAATATCTTATATAACAAAAATAATAAGACAAAGAACCCATTAGAAATGGACAAGTGATTTCAACAGACACCTCTCCAAAGAAGAAATACAAATGGCTAAAAAGCACATGAAAAGATGCTCAATATCACTAGCTATTACAGAAATGCAAAATAAAACTACAATGAGGTATCCTCTTATACCCATTAGAATGTTGGTCATTAAAAAATCAGAGGATTACAAATGTTGGAGAAATGGGAATCCTCATCCATGACTGGCGGGAATGTGGAATGGTCCAGCCATTGTGGAAGACATTTTGGTGGATCCTCAAGAAACTAGCTATAGATCTGCCATATGATCCAGCAATTCCACTGCTGGGTATAAACCAAGAAGGATTGAAAGCAAAGATTTGAACAGATATATGTGCACCAATGTTCATTGTGGCATTATTCACTATTGCCAAAAGTTGGAATCAACCCAAATACCCATTATGAGATGAATGGATAAAGAAAACGTGACATATACATACAATGGACTATTACACAGTTGTAATAAAAAATACATTACTAACACGCCAGATAATGTGGGTGAATCTTTGGGATATTATGTTGAGTGAAGCAAGCCAGGAATTGAAGGAGAAATACTACATGACCTCTCTGATATAAATTAAGCAAATCAAGCAGATGCAGATAGCCAGAGTTTGGAAGACATGTTTACAGAAAAAAAATTAGGGAGAAAAATATTGTGAACCAATGCCCATATGGGTGAAATCTATAATAAGTTGGAAGTGAGTAATTATGCAGTGAAGGGCTATGACAGAACTATATTGATAGTATTGGATTGGGTGGTGCAATTTTGACTACAGGGCAGGATGGGGAGGGTGAGTTGCATGGTCCAGAACCGGAGTAGGATTGGAGGAGGGAGCGGGTGAACACTGGGGATTGACAGGTATGTGGTTCAAACTACAATGTTGGGAAAACTCCTTTGTAATTTTGACAGGGAAGGTTTTGTAGATTAGTTTGGTTGTTGGAGTGGCATTCAGAACAGGGTACACTGGGGGCAGTCTTCCAGATAATGTGTGAGTGACCATTTGGTCACAGTGTTTTGTATCTGTGGGTGGAGATCCACATAATGAGCAGGAAGGTGTTTGACTCCCATCCTGTGGAGATCTGATACATTCTCAGAGAGTCGGGTGTCACTTGAGAGCATGGACAGTTCCTAATATGAGAAAACAGACCAGTTCTTAAGCCTTCAATGTTGTTGCATGTAACTATGAATCTGCTCCTCACCGTGGGCCCTGAGGGGAGAGGGAGGGAGGAGTAGAGTAGAAAGAAGGGAATTTAGTGTAAATGGAAATGTTCTACATAATCATGCAATGATAGATACAGGCCATGTTGAATTTCATCAAAATTTTATAAAAGTGTATGGTCTAGAGTGTAGAACATTATGTAAACCATTGACCATGGTTAGTGGCTATGTTTCAATATTTGTACATCAGTTGTAACAAATGTACCATTCACATATAAGAAGTTTATTTATATGGGAAAGGGAAAAGGGGGGGATTGTTGTGTATATGGGAGCCCATGTGTTCTGAATGTGACTTTACTGTGATCTAAAATTTCTTTGAAGACATAATGAAATAAAAGTAAGACACTGGGAGGATAAATGGAATAAAATGTCACTTTACATACAGGACAACAGATCTTACAGTGATGAAGAACAAAAATTCTAAATCAATATTTTCTATAATTTTTTCAATATCAATTATTTTATTTTAGTTTTCTAAATATTTTTAATTTCTCCTATTTGAACCTCTCATTGTTATTTCATTGTCCTATTAATTGTATTTGCTGATTTTCTTGGCTTCTTTTTTTAAGAAGTATTGGACCACAGATGGGCTAGAACTGGGGCAGGGAAAGATCATTGGTGTGGGTTGTCAGTGATGGAAAATACACGGAAAGAAATTCACTTGGACATTCATATAAGGTATATAAATGTGTTCAAATGTTCATAGGGCATTGTCCCAGTGGGTGAAGATTCACACAATAACTTGTAGAATATTGAGTTCACATCCTGGAGAGTTCTGGAACATTCTGTAATGGAACAGCAACAACCTCCAAAGTTCAGGGCAATGACTAGTGAAGAAGGGCCCTTGATATTTATCATTATGCATATGAGGATTTGTTCTTGAAATTTCAACTTATCCTAGTGCTGTAGGATGCCCAAAAGTAACCTCCAGAGAGCCTCCATGTTACTCAAATATGACCTCTCCATAATCCAAACTCAGATTAAATGCATTACTTTCCCTCGGTGTGGGACAAGACTCCCAGGGATGAGCCTTCCTGGCAGAGGGAATACTACCAAACACCAATTAGCAATGGAACTGGAGAAAAAAGGTAAAGACAAGTAATTTATATGCCTAAGAGATTTTAGAGTTGGGAGATTATCCCAGAAGTAATGCTTGCTTACGTACTTCTCAGGGGGATCTCATAGACTGCCAAAGTGGAGCTCCTGAGAGCTGTGGAGACACCCAGGTCCTAAAGTCATTGCAGATAGCTCTGGAGACTGCTGCCTTGCCAGTGGGTCCTACTTTGGAGTTTGTGCTACCCAGTGTGATGGAATTGGACTCAACTGTGACTTCTCTACATGTCCCTCTTCTATCCCTTCTATTTGAGCCTATAGTTAGTTCTGGGTTTGGTATGTGTGCATCAAAAATACTTGAATCTTTTGGATGTCCATATTCCAGCTGGGCCCTGAGCCTCAACAGAGTTACAACACCTACTCTCTAGTTCATTGGACTCACCTAGGACTCATCCAGAACAACTAAGATGGAATTGAGGATGGACAACTACTATATCAAGGACCTGAGAGAGTTTACAACTGCAAGCAAATGAGTTCCATCCATCAGTCCTATGGGATTGAGGCCCCATCTCAGTTAGAGGTGGAGCTGGCATTACTACCCTAGAATCCTCAAGATTGGGGAATAAAATATGGACTATATTGTACTTATAGATATTTTAGCATTGACATATTGTGATTCTCGCAATGGAAGAGAAATTTTATCATTGATATGTAAACAGAGGCCATGGAGGTGCTGAAGGCAGGAAGAGGGAAAAAGAGGACTTGGAATTGTCTTGAACATCATTGCCATGACAGATATAGGCCATTATATATCCTGCCATAATATACAGAATTGAGTGTGAGAGATGGTATGCTATAGTGTAAACTTTAATCCATGCTTCGGGGCAATGCTCCAAATGTGTCCATCAATTTCAATGAATGTACCACACTAAGAAAGAAGTTGTTAATGTGGGAAGGGTGGGAGGTGTGGGGAGTAAGACGTATGGTAGTTCCTCATATTTTTTGTGTAACATTTTGTATAATTTAGTATCTCTAAAAAAATTTAAAAATATGTATTTAAAAATAAAAAAGAAAGTAAAAAACATATATGAAATAAATATATTTTTTGTGTTAAATTAAAATAAATAAAGTGCTGAATGAAAAAAGAATTAAAGACAATAACTATTCATAATATGCATCTCATGGCAATCTGGTATGCTGCCAAATTTCAATTAATGTGAAAATTATACCTTTGTTATTAATGAGTAAACATCCTTTTTTTCATATTTTTGTCAGATATAAAGTCAAATCTAAGAATACTTGTGCCCTTGCATGAGGAGCTGTAAGATGTTATTAATAGGGAAATGTGAGAGGAGACGGGGTGGGGAATAATATAATCCCCTTATTTTTTATGTATACCATAAAACTTCTTTAAATAATTTTAAAAAATAATAATTAGGTATTTCTCAAAATTCTTAAGAACTATGCTTTGTTTCAGTATAGGAGAATGAGGCCAGGACTTTAAGCAATTTTAAACAGTAACATGTCTGAGAGTCCCAAAGGGAGTATTAAAATTATTGGGACTGTTCTGCAATTATCATGAGATATGTGTTTACTATAATAGTGATATTATCATAATTATACCTAATGTGCTTAATGCCATTTTGCATCATTTTTGATTCCTTCATGAATGCTAATAATGTTTTTTTTTTCAATAATATACCATAAATAGAAATTAAGTTGGGAATCACTGACCTCTGTACTTGTTTTTGTACTTGTTTTTGAAAGTAGAACTTGTGATCCATATGCATACATTAAGAGAAATGTTTTCCTTTGTCACATAGATTGACAGGGAAGCCAGCCAGTTGTTTTTTCTTAAAATGATTGATGCACTAAGCAGAGCGTAATAGGGGTTGAGACATCCAAGATTATCTACTGCCCACCTTTTTTTCTTTGTTCTTTATTGACTAACCTATACAAGACAATGGAACAAGTGAGGAAAATGTCTCATAATATTAAAGTTTATTCTTCATCTTTAAATTACTTTTGGTTCAAGATGCAATGAAGAATTATTTGGGTTTTCCTGTGAATATTCCTTTGATTTGGGAAAATTTTATTTATCTTGCCTTCATAGTGGCAGAAAGTAAAAAGGTATTAATAAGAAAAATAAGATTCCATCAGGAATGGAGGAGAGTCACAAAACACTACTTTATTAAATAAAAATAGGCTTTTATTATCTTCAGTTGAAAAAAACAACATGAACTACGATAAAACACCAGGTGCCTCAAAAGATGCCATTATAATTATGCTGGAAAAATCACACACAGTGATGAAACTTATTCATATGGACATCAAATATAATGTCAAACAGTCTTTGTGTCACTTGCTTTATGAATTGCTCTCATGAATACCATTTTATTTTATTCCATTTTGCTTTCATGTTAGTTATTGTAAAGAAAATTATTAACTTCCATTGTGTGTATTAGGAATGTGAAATAAGGCTAGATTCTATTGGGTTAATAGAGCTACTGATTTTTTTTAAAGGAGAAATGTTTGCAAGTGGGAAAATGAGTAGTAACTGGGTTTGTTAAATATAATATACACTGACAAGAGTCCTTAAAACAGTGTCTTTAGAGTAAATTCTATGAGAAATTATTAAAGGATTTATAAACAAATGTCCATTTACTGGGTAATTGTTTTGACAACCTGTCTGTCCTATGCTATCAAATTTCTAAAACTGGGATGGATAATATGGAGTATTTTAAATATTAAATTAATTGGAGATTGTTTTAAAATGTGCTATCATAAACAGTATGATAAATCTGTTTGACAGTTTTCAAAGGAAATTCAAATAATGCGCATACACAGTTACACTAAATCAACAATTCATTTGGCCTCAAGCTGTCAAGATCTGAGATTCCATTGTTCTTATTTTTATTAAGTCTAATGGAGAGAGTATCTTTAGTTTCTTCTTTAGAATCTGCTTCATAACAAGTCAACTGGTTTGAAATGTTCCTACTCTTGTATATGTGCTGCAGCCTATCTCCTGATATATGGGGTAAAAGGAAGTCCTAAAAACACCTCAATATTATCTGAATTAGTATATAGCTGAATTTATGTAATCTCAGTGAACCCATATTTACAAGGCTTTTCTTTATTTGATATCTACTCCATTGTACATATCCACTACAGTATGCCTAAATATGTCAAACTAGGAAAAGTAGCTTTGTTTTTAGATTTTGGGAAAATATTGTCAAACAACTTTAACATCATGTCATTATAGTACTTAGCTTTGTACATAAAATGAATATCAAAATTGAACCTTCAAAGGGCATATTTTGAATATTAGATCTTTAATTTAAAAATAATACAGTACTCAAAATTTTGAACACATTTTCTTTAAGAACAGATAATAAAACTTTAAGGATATATGTAAAATAATTTAATATAGTTAGCTCTGTATCTCTTCTCTTCCATATAGGCTTTGAAATTCTTTACTAGAAATTTATGCCTTATGCATATTCAAAGGAGGAGATAAAAGTAAGGTATGTCTCTTGAAAAACAGATTTTCTTGCCACATATGATACCATTTTTATAGGTTGATGTGAAATATTATAATGAACTATCTTAACTGGCATCAGTCATGTTGTATCATTATGTTATTGTCTCCTAACACAAAATAAATCCATCCAAGAAGATTGAGCCCAATGCAAATGAAGGGAACAACAGGGGAATTTAAAAGACATTGAGCATAAAAAGCAATGAGAAACAGTTTGGCATTAGAATTACAGTTTGTGGGGAAAGTGTTGTGAGCTGATGCCTACTTGGGTGAAGTCTATGTTAAGCTGGAGGTAAATATTTGTACAGGAAAGGGATAAGATGGGGGCATAGGGATAACTTTGGGTATGTGTCTTATTTTATTTTTATTTATTCCCCCACCCTTGTGGCTTTCTTGTCTGCTCTCTGTGTCCTATCTTAATAACAATTTTACAAGTTCTTCTATTGCTAAAATATTAATAATTTTACTTTTTCCATGGTTTCACTCTTCCCTTATGTCTGTTCACTCCTCAACTCTGAGGATTTTGATATTGTGATATACTTTGTCTCAGATTGATAGGGGCTTAGAGCTTGTGGAATCGCACAAACTATTTTCCTTGCAGTAGTGGACATTCTCCATTTTTGGAGATGGGGTTTGTCCATCATCAACATTTTGTTAGCTGTCCTGCGTAAGCCCAATGAATTGGAGAGTAGGTGTTGGCTGTAACTCTTCTCAAATTCATGACTTAACTGGCATATGAACAGACAAAAGATGTAACTTTCCTAGGCCTATATTTAATTGTTAGTTCTAATTATAAGCTCAAATAAAAGGCATATAAAAATCATGTGTAGGGAAATTATTAATGAGTATAACTCTGTTACATTGGGAAAATAATTGTCCTATATTCCAATTTAAAGCCCAGTGATGGTGCTGATTTCAAGAAATTGTGTGCTTTGCCTCTAATGTCAGAGAGCTCTAGAGTCCTCAGGAGCATAACTATTTGAGGCTTTGTACTGAGTGGCACGTAGTGAGATCTGCATGAGACATACATAAGTTTAAACTCTGGGATAGCCTCCCAAATCATTTTGAAATCTCTTTGCTGTAAATTTGTCTTTTGTCTTTGATATTTTCCCATTTTGGTCAAGGTTTTTTCCAAATGCATCACTGCTTGGTGCTTACTAGTAATCTTTCACTGCCAGGGAACCTCATGTCCCCTGGAGTCATTTCCCACATTGTGGGGGAAGGTAGTACATTTATTTTCTGAGTGTGGTTTTAAGAAGAGGATAAATTTGAATAACAAGGAAGTTTGCAGGAGGTAACTATTAATTGGTAATAGTTATTTTCAGTTTACATTTCAATTTTACAAGAACAAAGTTCATAATTCCATGCAATAATATTGAGGGCTTGACATATTTGTCAGTTTTCTTTTATATAGAAAACATCCCAACCTTTTGAATGATAAATATATTTTTAAACATGTTGTTGGATTAGATTAGCAAGTATTTCACTTAGAATTTTTGCAAAGAGATTTCTGTGCTCTACAAAATACCTGTGATTGAGCCCTCATTGTCAGCTCCAAGATCTCCCAGCAACATATTTATCAGTTTTCTGATATGGGTTGGCTTTTGAACAAACAGACTGTGAGATAGTGATTAACATGTAGGTGTAGGTGTTTCAAAAGACAATGCTATTGGGAACAACACCTATGGAACAGAAGGAAGGAAAGCAGAAATTTGAACTATAATGCATGTGTTTATTAATAACTTATTGTATCACATGTGTTGAATAGGCATCCATTTTGGAAGGATAAAATACAGCACTATTTTGTACAGTCATGAAATAAGTGTCATGAGAAAATCCATTCTCTTACATTCTGCTATGCTTCCTCCCATCATTGGAAACAGGAAATTTTAAAAATCTGTTTCAGAAATTTAAAATTAAGCATTTATATTAAACCTATAAACAAACAAACAAAAAAATAAACAAAGAACAAACCTACCATCCAAGGGAACTCAAGGGCAAGTTTGCCTCATGGGTGAATTCTACCAACCATTCCAGAAAAAAAAACAAACAAAACAAATACCAGTACTACATAAAATCTTCCAAGAAATAGAAGTGGAGGAAACATTACTTAACTCATTAATGTCAAAATCATCCTAATAGAAAAGCCATATGAAGATGCCATAAGAAAAGAAAACTTCAGACCAATCTCTATAATGAACTTAGATGCTAAAATCCTCGACAAACTACATGTTAATCATAGTCAACAACACATCCAGGGAATTATATACCATGAGCAAGTGGATTTTGAACAACCTTATGATGGTTCATCATAAGAAAATCAGTCAATGTAATAAACCACTGATGTACTATAAGAAAATTATTAGGAATTGTTAACTCATAAGCATTCTAATCAATAGTGTCTTCTGTTTAGTGTAGAATTGTAAAAGATTAACTTGTCCATTGTCCTTTTGAATGTTGCAGCACTCTATGCAGGCAATTCTCTCACCTAATAACCAAGAAACAAAGGTTTAAAAGGAACAAGTTTCCACATATGGTATTTGAATGTCCTATTTGTACCCCCTGTAAAACAAAAAGCTGAAAACCTTCATGTTCCTGTTCAGTGTACCATGTACATAAAGTTCTACACTTTGGGACATGACATCCTCATTTGGGGAATTGACTATTCTCCTGGAGATGGGCATTGTTATTCCAGTGGGAGCTGACAAATCACAAGTTGCTTGACCACCCTGATGCCACAGGAATGATAAGCTCATACACCAAAATTCATACACAGATAAGGAGGGCTCTGTGTGGTTTATTTCTCTTGCTTATATATCATGTATTTTTTGGATTCGACCAAGGGCTGTGGTTAAAGTTAAATTTCTCAAGGATGTTTTGTCTCGGAACAAGGAACTTTATCTTTAGGCTCACATCTTATCTAGTGACAGAAAGGACAAGAGGAAGCCATTTTCAAACTTCAAGCAAAAAGATACATCTTGTGCAAAGATAAGCAAGGACAGAACAATTTTGCTCTGAATGAAGAAAGAAAAGATGAGCTTTAATAAATCATTTAACCATGCCCTTGCCAAGGTGGTGGAACTAATCCCCATATCTCTCCTCTTTCTTTTATTAGCAGGTGGTTTTACTTAAGTAGCTGTGTATATGGAGGCCAGGTCCTTACAGCATTGCGTGGTATATTGCCATAGTTGGAAGAACCACTGGCATCCTATAAATATAATAAGACAGAGAGAAATTAATCCTCTTATTGTTGTCCACAATTTTAAATTTAGATTGGAAAACCATGTTGAAGGTTTCAGTCATTGTAACTGTTTGGTTAAGATTTTTAGTGTAGTTTGCTGAGTTTGATTTTTTAAGTTCCATAATTACCAATCTAACTGGAGATGGAGAGCCTCTAATTCATCTGATGTATGAATGGAGAAGACCCTTTGAAGGTGTTCTTTTATTTGGTTCCAATTATGTTGGGTGTCATTCCATTTTAAAGAAGTGACAAATACTAGAATGCCTCCAGTCACAAATTAATTTTTGTCTAACATTTATGAATTCCTGTCTTTCTCCCAACCAAAGTATTACAGTTTCTAAGGTGCCAAACCTAGCTAGTATGCCTTGATCTATGGTATTTTAGTGATCATTTGTTTGGTAACATTAGTCATTACTGCATTGATGGTACAGATTGTCCAAGGGCTGTTGCAGTTATTCCAGAGGCAGTAGCAATAAGATTAGTAGAGACAATGCAAGTTATTTAGATTCCCAGAAAGCATTTATATTGCACTTTTGATAAAGTTCTTGTGAAATATTCTAAGGAAGAAGATCATTCCCATGGAGAAGAAAGATTGACAGGTATCCAGATTTGAGCTTTATGTCTGAGCACAAAAATAGCAGTAATATTAAGAGTTGTAATGTTGTGATGTGTAATACATAATGAGAGGTACTGAGCTATAGTGGTAATGTTGAAAGATAGACTGTTATACAATATAGAAGGAGTATCTCTACATAGTGTATATACATATGGATGTGTGGTACATATCTTCGCTGAAACTGTTTTATTGTGAGTAAGTTTCGTGGTATAATTTGAGGAAATGGTATAGTTGCCATGAGAAATATTATGAGGAAAGAAAGGTAAACCAATTTTCCAAGATTTATTCTTCTACGGACTGAAGTGCTCTAGAAATTTTACTGATATAAAAGAGCAAGACTTTTCTCCATCAGTCTAAGTAATGGAGTGGTTAGAGGGTGATGGAAAATTGATAAATTGATGATGATAATTTAAATTTCCATGAGGCCAGTAATCAATCCAAGTAGCATTAAAAAGGGGTCCACATTTAGTTTTATTGCTATAAGAAGGTATCCATAGAGTATCCTTGTGACTGGGATCGGTTTGAACAAAACTTTGCATAGGGGCACTTTTGGAGTTATAGTATTCGGACAATTGGAATAATTATAGAAACTAGTAGAAATGGCACTGATAAAATTTAAGTTGGAAGTAGCACTTGTCCTTTAAGATTATAATGCAAGTGTCACATTGGCTGGACTGGTAAACAAAAGCTATTTTTAGTGATTTCTGTAGTAAAACAATGGGGAGGGGTAACAAGGTTAGCAAGGTATAAGAACTACTTAATTGCATCCAGTCAATTTCATTTATTAGTGGCCCTGCAGGAGAAACCCGGTATCCTCCTGTTCATGTTGAATCATTTGAGGATAATGGGGGCTCAGGATCCCACCAGAAATTGAGAACAAATAGGGGTGGATCTGTTATATGGACCCAAGAGCTGTAATTAGCAGTGATTACTGACAAATAAGCTAAAAAAGTATTTTCAGGTATCTTAGGGCACCCCAATTGTGCTATAAGAGCTTGTGCTTGGTTGCCCAATTTTTAAAGACTCCCCTGTGCAAATGACTCAGCTCCTTGGGTAGTCCTCAGTGGGATGTTGGTCAATTGCAGGTTGATTGCTTCTAGGCTCCTTATTGGGTTGTGCTGTAGATTCCACCAGGCCATGGTATGGTTTTACATGCTTTGCTGCATGCCAAAGTAGTCCTCCTGGGGAGAGGACATATGCATATCCTCTTCCCCATGTGAGTAAATTTACCTGACCATGCCACTTACCATTAGCTTCTGGTCCATCCAGGGGTTTTTATAACATTTTAGGATAAAGTTTTACAGTTGGCATTTGAAAATGTCATTCTCCTGTTGTATAACCATCCTCATTGCAATTTTTAAAAATTAAAATATATAAAGCTATTTGTATAACATCCTTTGGACGGGTTAGACCTAACACCTTATTCTAATCCCTCCCCCTTTCTTTTTTGTAAGCATACTTTTAAGGAGGAGTGAGATTATTTTCTAAAAAAAAATGTTAATGTAATATTAATATAATGAAATAGGGCTAAAACTACTCTTTTTTGTACAGTTAGATTTTTGTTATTAGGCTAAGATAGATGATTGACTTATCTACACAGATTTGGGAAAGCACTGTAAATTTACTGTTGGGTTGTTTAAATATGAATGTAGGCTGCCTTGTTTAAGGAGATATAAGAGAAAGCCTTAGCAAGTATTGTTTTTTAAGATTTTATTTATTATTTATTTCCCCTTCCCCACCCCCGCCCCAGTTGTCTGTTCTCTGTGTCTATTTGCTGTGTGTTCTTCTTTGTCCATTTCTGTTGTCAGTGGCACATGAATCTGTGTTTCTTTTTTTGTTGTATCATCTTGTTGTATAAGCTCTCCGTGTGTGGCACCATTCCTGGTCAGACTGAACATTCTTTTCTCACTGGGAGGTTCTCCTTACAGGGTGCACTCCTTTTGTTTGGGTTCGCCTATGCAGAGGACACCCCAGCGTGGCACGGCACTCCTAGTGCGTATCAGCACTGCACATGGGCCAGTTCCACACGGGCCAAGGAGGCCCAGGGTTTGAACTGCGGACCTTCCATTTGGTAGAGGAATGCCCTAACCACTGGACCAAGTCTGCTTCCCTAGCAAGTTTTAAAATTCAGTGATAGTGACATAATTGGATATAAATTTTTGTAATAAAATAATAATATTTGGTTTCCTGAACACAGCAATGGTATTACTTTAATTTATGATAGTTTATTGTTATATATTACCCTGTGGCAGCTTTTAATGAGACCTGGACAAGTATGAGTTAAAGCATTTGCCTTGTGGCAACTTTCATTGTAAATCAGATGAGTATGATTAAAAACATTTGCTTTTTTTATTTTTAAGTAGAGAGGTTGTTTGATGATATACATTATTTTTAACAAATGAAATTATGATTTATAACATTTTATTTAATATTTTAGTGGAACATTAATTTTCTTTGGAATATATATACTCTTTAAGTATTCATATGAACTTTTTACTTATCCAACTTTAGCAGAATGTGAAAGAATCCCTTTTTAATTTTAATATACTTTTAAATATTTTTCATTTAACTTATAACATATTGAATGAACTTAATTATTTTATTACTTCATGTCTTTTAAGGTAAAAAAAAAAAACAACAAATCCTTTGCAACAGCCTGAAATACAAGATCCTTCTCAGGATTTGACATTAAAAAAACATGTTTGAACATTGTATTCCCTTAAAAGTGGTAAGACTTGTTTTTCTTAAACTGCCAAGGACATGATATGGTTAAAGTACAAGAAGCTATTTTGATAAAACAGACTATCTTTGTTTTTTGATTATTTGTGAGAAAAACCTATATTTTTTTATTAAAACACACCAATGACTTAGATTTTGAAAAAGGACAGAATTTAACTTTGCATCAATATATTATTTGATACTAAATCTTTTAAAATTTAAATAAACCAATCAAATTTTATTAAATTTAACCATAAAAATTCCTATTCTACCCATCTTTTGTACTTTCTGTATTTATTCAGATTTTGTTTTAAATTTTACTTTTTCTTAATATATAGTCATTTTAACTTAGGGCAAAATTATTTTGTTTCCCTAATAATAAAAACACATTCTATACACCGTACAGGCGTAAGTTACCAAAATGATATTGAAAACTGTTTTCAAGCAAACTTCTCACAAGATGCAAATACCATCAATAGTAAGCAATCATTAAAATAATGACTTCATTTGGTTATATGAAAATATAACTTTTCTTCATTTCAAGATAGATTTAAGATGTAAACATAAGAACCAAGACCATAAAACTCCTAGAATTTAATGTAGGGATGCATCTATGTGAATTTGTATTCGACAATGATTTCATAAACTTTAAACCTAAAGCACAATCAATGAAAAAAAATAGATAAATGATGCCTCTTCAAAGTTAAAAAAACAAAGCAAAATTTTTGCATCAAAGGAATTTTTCATGAAAGTGAAAAGTCAACCTACTCAAAGGGAGAAAATGTTTGGGAAACACATATCAGATAATGGTAAATATCCAGCATATGTAAAGAAATCATACATCTTGAAAACAAAAAAGACAAACAACCAATTTAAAAAATGTCCAACAGATTTGAATACACATTTTTCCAAAGAGGAAATGCAAATAGCTAAGTGGCATATAAAAAAATGTTCAAAATCAGTAGCAATTAAGTAAATGAAAATCAAAATTATATTTACATACCATATTAAACCTATCAGTCTGGCTGCTATTTTAAAAAGACATCTACAAATGTTGGAGAAGATGTAGAGGAATTTGAACACTCTTTGACTGCTAGTGGGAATGTAAAATGGTGACACCATTGTGGAGGATGGTTTCTTGGTTCATCAGGAAACTAAGGTTAGAATTGTCAAATGATGGAGCCATCCCACTACTAGATAAATGTCCATAAAATCTGAAAGCAGGAACATGAACAAATATAAGCACATTAATGCTCATAGCAACATTATTCATTGTTCTGAAAAGTTAAAAACAACCCAAGTGCCTATAATCTGATTAAAAATGGTATGTACATAAAATGGAATATTACCCAGCTGTAAGATGGAATGGAGTTTTGACACACACGACAACATGGATGAATATTAAAGACCTTATGTTGACTGAAGGAAGACAGTCACTAAAGGACAAATATTATATGACTTCACTGATGTGACTTAAGCCTATTGAGCAGACTCACAAGGATAGAGTATAGAAGAGAGGTAATCAGGAGACAGCAAGGGAGCAGAGATAGTGAGCTTGTGCTTTATCTGAGATAACCTACGATAAGGTGAAATAGATTGGTTTGACAATGGATGGACGTGATCGTGGTGAACGGATGTGAATATGATGAATGATGCTGGGGTGTTAAGGTGAACAGGGTTGGGGGGATGGGTTGGACTATCCAAGGAACTGGGACAAGGGCTAGTGGAAGGAACTGTTGAATTCGGTGGAGGTAGAGAACTGTGGTTTGAAATACAATTGTGGGTATATTATTTTGGCAAATATGTTAGGGGTGGGTGATTTCTACTGGATGTAATTGGGGGAAATTGTGGGGAAGGGTGCATCTGGAGCATGCTTGTATGGAATATGAATGTATTCATCTTGTCCTGGGGTGTTATATTAGTGGGTGGATACCCACAAAATAAGCAAAAATCCTGTGACATTCTCAAATAGAGGGACAAATATCTTTCCATTTATTAGGCATAGTCTTACTCTTTTTTTAACGTGGGTCAAATTAAAGACAAGTCTGAAAGCCACTGGCTATGTAAATCAGGCTGCATTATACAGAGAGCAACGAAAGGGAAATGTGACCTCCTTGTGGGAGATGGTTTTATAAGGACCCTTCAGGATTGGTACTCTTCATTTTTAGAACAATGTCAGAACAAGCGGGTGAACCTGAGATGGATGGAACCCTGGGGTGTGAATTCATTTCCAAATAGGCAACAGATAAATGATACATTTTGTACATTCTTTTAGAGTTGACTTCACTGATTGAAATCATTCAAATCTATGATGACAGGTGGGTGGCAGCAACATCAACTCTGACACTACAAAAATACGTGACTAAGAGTCAGAAGATGCTCTGAATCACCATACCTTAAATCATTGCTAAATTTAAAATTTCATATTGTATAAAATGTGGGGTAGTTTGTTAGGTCTTTGCTTCCTGTGGAATGAAACAATTAGGATGACTGTTACTATCAGCAAATAATTTCCAATTAAACTCCAAGAGTACATCTTGCAAGCTTACATTTTTTTCAGTTTTCTTTTACTTATATATAGATCAAAAGAAAGCCTTCATGTTATCCATTTTAACTTGAAATTAAAAATTGCCCACTGACACCTTTGTGAGCTATTTCATTTTTCTTGAATAAATAAATCTATTTTGTTTTTCCTTCGGAACAAACTTCACATAGCTCTTTTTTTTAGCTCATATACATTTTACTTTTTAAAGATATACAGACCACACAAAATGTTGTGTTAAAAAATATGAGGTTCTCATATACCACACTCCCCATGCCCACACACATCCCACACCAATTAACTCTTCCATCAGTGTGGCATATTCATTATATTTGATTAATACATTTTGGAGCACTGCTACACTTCATGGATTATAGTTTACACTGTAGTTCACACTCTCCCTCAGTCGATTCAGTGGGTTTTGGCAGGATATATAACGTCTTGCATCTGGCCCTGAAATATCATTCAGGGCAACTCCAAGTCCTGAAAATGCCCCCATATCACACCCCTTCTCCCCTCTCCCTGTCCAGAGCAACTATTATGGCCACTGTCTCCACAATGATACCAATTCTTCCATTGCTAGAGACACAATTACTCTATTGTAGAATACCAGTAAGTCCACTCTAATCCGTATTTTATTCCTCCATCCTGACAACCCTGGGATGAGATTCTCCTGCTCACATTTGTAGACTCTCTCTGTTCCTGGATGTGATGTTTGACCACCCTCACCTCCCAGTTAGCTGACATGTTAAGTCTAAACAACTGGAGATTAGGTGTTGAAATTTTGCTGAGGCTCGGGGACCAGCTGACATATGGAAAGTCTAGAAATTCAAGTCTCCTGAACATACACAAACCCCTGCACCAACCACAGGTTCAGTAAGAGTAACAGAAAAGACATATATAGAGAGGTCACATCTGAGTCCAACTTCATCACATTCAGGAGGACAAATTCCAAAGAAGGGACCACTGTCAAGGCACTGAAGTCCAGAGCCATCTGCCCTGAATGAAGGGCTTGGGTGTCTCCATGGCTCTGAAGAGCATGACAACCTGGGGTTGTGCCTACATTGGCTGTCTCTGGGATCTGCTCTGACATGCATAAGCATGAACCCTCAATGGCCTCCTGGCTCATTTTGAAGTCACTTAGCAATAAATTCTTTACCAATCCCCATTTTATTCAAGGACATTTTCTTGTTGCATTACCAGCTGGTGCTCAGAAGTAACCCCTCAAGGTCAGTGATGCTCATCCCCGAGAGGTATGTCCCACACTGGGGGTAAGTTAATGCATTTACATACTGAGTTTGGCTTAGAGAGTTGGCCACATTTGAGCAATATAGAGGCTCCCAGGAGGTAACCATGCAGCTCTAGGTCTAGTTGAAATTTCAAGCATACAGGCTGATAAGCATAGTCATCAGTATCAATGGCCATTATTGGACCATCCTTCTACACTGGACTTTGACTTTCCCCTTGGGGGATTGCTGCAATTCCATTGGAGAATGTGACTGAGCTCCCCAGGATGGGAAGTTAGCACTCCCTCAGTTATCATATGTAACGCTACCCACTATAACAATACTCAATGAACATCTGAACATACCCGTGTACCCTATATGCATGCTCTGAAGAAATTCCTTCTTCCTATGCATCCCCCATTGATGAAACTCCACTCCCGTGCTCCTCCCATGCCATAGTACACTCCCTACGTGATCCAAAACATCTTCAAATAAGAATCCTAATATCTTTTAAATTCAGTTAGTAGGAAAATGAAATAGTAATGAAAGGTTTAAAGATTAGAAAAAGTGCATAATAATTTAGAAAAACTAAAATAAAGTAAATAATAAATTGGTTTATTAAAATAAAAAATATCATAATTTTTAAAAAATGTTTTGTCTTTCATCACTGTACTAGGTGTTGCCCTGTATGTACACAGGTGAAGCAATCTCTTCCATTTCTTCCTCGGTGTCTACATCATTTTAAAAGTATTTTTTATTATGTAGTAGAAAACGTTTTTTATCCCTCCCCCCTTGTGACTTGCTCGTTGTTTGCTCATTCTGTCTATTTGCTGTGTGCTCTTCTGTGTTTTTATTTGTGTCCCTTTTAGTTACATCACCTTGTTGAGTCAGCTCTCCACAGTGTTTGTGGGCAGGGCAGCACTCCCCAGCATGTGGTTGAGCCTACCTTCACAAGGAGGCCCTGGGACTCAAACCAAGGGCCTCCCATATGATAGATGGGAGCCCAACTGATTGAGCCACAGCCTCTTCCCTCAAAATTTTTCTGGTCACAGTAAAGTCACATATTGGGGGCTCCGATATGCCCAATATCAAACCCTTTTTCTCCTTCCCCAGCAATGATCTTTTTAAATGTGGATGTTACATTTCTAGAACTGTTGTACAGGTATGAAACATAGCTATTAATCATTGTTCCATTATATTTTAGACTGTACACTTTTATAAATTTTTGGTTATATTATTGTTTACCTAAAGATTTACATTTTAGACTATACAGTTTTATAATTTTTTGTTGAAATGTAATGTGGCCCATATCCATTGTTGTATGATCTTGTTGAACTTTTCCATTGGCCCCCATTTACCCCCAATTGCATCTATTCTATTCCTCTCTCCCATTGGGGCCTGTAGTGACAACCAAGCTTCACTGCTTGAATGACTGGATTCGTAGATACTTGCAACAGTTCTGAGGGTTTGACACACCAATCTGTCCTCCCCCATTGGGAACCACCATGCTCTCAAGAGTCACCCTCCCCTCTGTTTGAGAATATTAGGCCACCCAGAGTGGGATTAAAAAAGCTATCCACTCATTGTATGTTTCTCCACCCAATGATATAGCACAAGATGACAACATGAGCACTCATATATTCTCTAGAAGCCTGCCCCAGGTGCACCCTGTGCCAGATACCCCCATTAAACTTTAAACCAGTAACCTTTCCTTATTATATTTTCTAAAGAATTTTCCCAACATTATAGTTTCAACCACATACCTGACAATCTCCCATCATCACCTGCTGCCCACAACTCTCCATCCAATTCCTTGGACCATCTAAACCACCCCCCCAAAACCTATCCCACCTCAAGCCTGCAAAGGTCAACCCTATGTTATCCTTATTTCCCCAACTTGCCCTTCACTGCACAGCTAATTACCCCTATTTTTCATAGATTTCATTCATGTAGGAAGCACCTCAAAAACTTCCTCTCTCCCCTATTTCCTGTAAGCCTATCTTCCAGTCTCTGGCTCTCTGAGATAGCTTGTTTTGCTTAATTCATATCAGAGATATCATGTTGTATTTTTCCTTCAATGCCTGGCTTCCTTCACTCAACATAAGGTCCTCAAGGTTCATCCATGTTACACAACCAATCCAATGTCCACATAGAAGAGGTGGTATTGGATTGAGAAAAGTGGACATGGTGGACGATGGGTATGGGGAAAGGCAGGAAGAGATGAGAGGTGGAGGTGTCTTTGGGACATGGAGCTGCCCTGGATGGTGCTTCAGAGGCAATCACCGGACATTGTAAATCCTCACAGGGCCCACTGGATGGAATGGAGGAGAGTATGGGCCATGATGTGGACCATTGGCTATGAGGTGCAGAGGTGCCCAAAGATGTACTTACCAAATCCAATGGATGTGTCATGATGATGGGAACGAGTGTTGTTGGGGGGGGGAGAGGGGGGGGGTGGGGGGAGCGGGGTTGAATGGGACCTCACATATATATTTTTGATGTAATATTATTACAAAGTCAATTAAAAAAAAAAGGTTCATCCATGTTATCCCATGTACATGTTAGTACTGTACATGTTAGTACTGTATTCCTTCTTACAGCTGAGTAATATTCCATTGTATGTATATACCACATTTTGTTTATCTATTCATCTGTTGATAGGCATTTAGACTTATTCCAAATTTTGGTAAGCATGAATACTGCTGCTATGAACATTGGTGTACATATATTGCATCATGTCCTTGTTTTCAGTTCTTCTGAGTGTATACCCTGCAGTGAAATATCTTGGTTATTAGGCAAAGCTATAGGTAGTTTATTTGACGAACTGTCAAACTGTCCTCAACAATGGATGGATCCTTCTTGATTCACACCAGCAGTGGATCAGGGTTCTCATTCCTCTCGATCTTGTCCAACACTTGTAGGCCTCTGTTTTTTAATAGCCACCAGTTTAATGGGTGTAAGATGATATTTCATCATAGTTTTAATTTGCATTTCCCTAATAGCTAGTGATATTGAGCATCTTTTCATGTGCTTTTAGACATATGTGTTTCTTCTTTGGAGAATCATCTGTTCAAATCACTTGCCCATTTTTTAAATGGGTTGTTTGACTTTTTGTTCACTTTTTAAAAAATTTATTGAGATATATCACTCATACATAAATATACATAAACAATAAGTGTATAATAGTTGTGAACTTACAAAACAAACATATATAACATCTCACCCTACTTACATTGTTTTTAAACCTTTTAAACTAATGATTAAAGAGCATTGTCAAAATATTACTACTAAACAAAGTATTTTTCCACAAATAAATCTGATTATTACTATATTTATATCATTTATAAATGAACATACATAAACAATTAAGTGTATAGTAAAGGTTGTGAACTTACAAAGCAAACGCGCATAACATCATACAGGGGTCCCATACATCAACCCTCCACCAACAACTGGCATTGTCATGAGAAGTTTGTTACAAACTATGAAAAAACACTATCAAATCTTACTACAAATCATAGTTCTTATCTTATATTTGGTGTGTTTTCTCCCACATTTCTCCCTATCATTTTTTTGATATATAATTTTATGACAGAAGTTATAAATTGTAAACTTGTAAAACAATCATGCATATGTGCAGAATTCCCAAACAACACCCCTCCATCAACACACCACAATGTTGTGTGTCATTTGCTACAGATAAAATAATATCATCTGATTATTGCCTTGTCCATAGTGTACATTTGGCACACATTTCCCATACTGCCTCAGTATCAACACAGTACATCTTTTGCATAGATGCAATAATATTATATTATTACTACTAATCACAGTCCATAGGTCACTCAGCTGTATTTTTCCCATGCTTCTCCACATTTCCAACACCCTGTAGTGGTGATACACATTTGTTTTAGCTAATAAAGGACACTGTTGCATCTGTGCCATCAAACACAATTCTCACTCACCTCTTGGTTTACTGTGCTATCCAGTTCCTAGATTATTCTCAAACATTCTGTCAATTGGCATTTACATAACTAGACTACCATTTTCAGTCACATCCCCATTTATAAACTAGCTGTTGCTCGCTGTGTGTTACAATATACTCTATATATTTCCACAATTTTATAGTAAAGCTAATTAAAACTTCTACATACATTAAATATCATTAGTCCAACAGTCCCTCTCATCTCCTTTAAGACTCCACCACCTACCATCATGTCTTAAAGATATTATCAAAAAATTTCTTCTAGAAGTTTTATGTTTCTTGCTTTTACTTTTAGTTTTTTGATGAATTTTGAGTTATTTTCTGTATAAGGTGTGAGTTAGAGGTCATCTTTCCTTCTTTCAGCTATGGATGTTCAATTACTTCAGCAACATTTGTTGAATGGATCGTTCTGCCTGAGCTGTGTGAGTTTGACAGACTAGTCAAAAACCACTTGACCATACCTGTGAGGATCTGTTTGTGAACCACAAATTTGGTTCCATTGGTCTAATGTGTCTGTCTTTAGGCCAGTACCACGTTGTTTTTACCACTATATGTAGGTATTATGATTTGAAGTCTGGAGATGAGGGTTTACTTCTCCTTTTTATGATGTTTCTGGCTTACCTTTCCAAATAAATTTAATGATTGTGTTTTCATTTTTTTCTTTAATGCTGGTGGAATTTTTTGGGGATTGAATTAAATCTGTATATCAATTTGAGTAGAATTGACATCTTACTGATATTTAGTCTTTCAGTTAATGAGCATGGAATGTTCTTCCAGTTATTTAGGGCTTTACTGATTTGTTTTAACATTAAGTTGTTTTTTATGAATACAAGTGCCTTACTACATTGGTTAAGTTTATTCCTGACTATTTGTGTTTTATCTGTCATATTTTATTTTCACCACTCTTTTGAGACTTTTAGTTACTTTAATTGATATAATCTTCATTTCTAGACTTTCTTCCAGGCTGCTCTCCCCTGTCTTTTCATTTCAGGCTCTAGCACATTCTTTAGTATGCCCTGAAAATCTGGTCTCTTGCTTAGAAATTCTCTCAGTTTCTGTTTATCTGTGACTATTCTAATTTCACCCATAGTTTTGAAAGACTATCTTGCTGTGTATAAGCTTCTTGGCTGCAATTTATTTTTCTTGTCATATCTTAAATATGACAGAACTCTGTCTTCTTGCCTCCATGGTTTCTAGTGAGAAATCAGCACTTAATCTTATGGGATAGCTCTTATATGTTATGAACTGCTTTTCTCTTCCTGCTCTCAGAATTCTCTCTTTGTCTTGGGCTTTTGACATTCTGATGAGTATGTGTCTTGGAGTTGGTCTCTTTGGATTTTTTCAGATAGGAGTACACTCTGTGTCTTGGACAGGGATATCTATGTCCTTCAATATAATTGGGAAGTTTTCTACCACTATTTCTTTAAATATTCCTTCTGCACCTTTTCACTTCTCTTCTCCTTCTGGGACACCCATGACATGTGTGTTTGCATGCCTTTTGCTGTCATTTAGTTCCCTGTGACCTTCTTCAAATTTTTCCATTCTTTTCTTCACTTTCAGAGGCCATTTCTTCAAGCTCACCAATCCTTTCACTTACATCCTCAAATCTGCTATTATATGATTCCAGTATTCTTTTAATTTCATTGATTGCACCTTTCACTCCCATGAGATCTGCTCTTTTTCTATGTATGCTTTCAAATCCTTCTTTGTGCTCATCCAATGTTTTCTTAATATCCTTAATCTCTTTAGCCATCTCATTTAATTTATTAAGATTTCTTTGAGCATCTATAATTAGTTGTCTCAACTCATTTATCTCATCTGGAGGCTTGTCTTGTCCCTTTAACTAGGCCATAGGTTAATGTTTCTTGCTGTGGATTGTAATTTTTTGTTGGAGTCTTCGCATCTGGCTTACTAGAGTACTTTTCTAGGTGCAGGTTTTCTCTCTAGTTTAGGGCTTCCTATCATTTCTCCTTTGCTAGTTATGCAGTAGGAGCCAAGCAAGTAGTTGGTGCTATAACCTGTGTAGGCTCAAGCTACCCTCACTGCACCAGGGATCAATGAATCTTCTTCCAATTTTCTCCTTTGCCAGGGATAGTTACAGAGTCATGGCTATGTGGAATAATCCACATGCAGTCCTAGACTGTCGTTACCCAGAGATTGATGAATATTCATATCCCTTTCTCCCCTACCTGGGGCAGGGATGGAGCTGCAGGTGTGGGCAGCAATCTATGAGTGCGGGTCCTAAAATGACCACTTTTGACTTGGTAGACTTCTGATTTTCAGTCTATGCTAGCCAAAGTTCCCTGCAGATACCTGCATAGGCTGGTGCAGGGCTCCTCAGCCTCCTCCCTGCCAGAGGCAGGGCTGAAGCCTAGGGATGCTGCAGGCTGATCTGCATGAAAGAAGCAGTCAGCCTCATTTCCCCTAAGGCTGGATGCAGAGTCAGAATGGTGGCTACTGGCTTTCTGATTTGGTCTGGTTCTCACCCCAGCTCTTCCCAGGTTATCTTTTAGTCAGTCAAGTCTCCCAATCAGTAGCTGAAATTAGTAGGCAACTGTCTCCTCCTCTCCTGTTTCTGGGAAATGAAGCTTTCAATTTCCATCAAAAAGTAGCTCCTGGGGCAGCATTTATCGCCATAGTAGGGTAATCCTTGGCCTCTGTGGTTTAGCCGGTAATTTCCCAGTGAGGCTGGCTCAGGTCCCCACAGCTTCGTCTTTGCTGCAGGTGGCACTGGGGCCTAGGCCTAGAGCTGCAATATGGTCTTGATTGAAGAAACCAGTCCCCACCAGCACTGGGATATTCCGTCTGCTCCATTTCCCCTAGTGCCAGGTGTGGAGTTAAGATGTTGACTCCCAGACTCTTTCTGACCTGGACAGGCTCAAATCTTAGCTCTTCTCAGGATCATACTGTAGCCCACTGAATTTCCTCATCATAGCTGAAATTTGGGCCTAATCATGTCTTCCACCCCCCATTTTGGGGAAGTGGAGCTTTCAATTCCAGCCAAGGAACAGCTCCCGAGGTGGCTTGTGCCTCCAGTGGAGGATGGGCACCAGTCTCTGTGGTGTGGAGCACTGTACTTATGAGTCTTCTCTGCAGACGGGCAGTCTTCTCCTTTCACTCCATCAAGGACATTGCAGGATGCTCTTCTGTCCTCCTTGCATGCCCAGACAGGTGCTTCAGCGAGCCCCAGAGAGCTCTGGGGGTTTGCTAACTGTCCTGTGGCAGGAGCTGACACTAGGAGCTCCAGACTTTGCTTCCATCTTGTTGTTTCTCAGTTGTTTGACTTTTTAATTTTGAGTTACAGGATTCCTTTCTATATGCTGCATATTAGGCTACTCTCAGATATATGATTTCCAAAAATTTTCTCCCATTGGGTAGGCTGTCTTTTCACTTTCTTGATAAACACTTTGAGGTTCAAAAGCAATCCTTCAGTTGTCATTTTTAACTATAACCACTGTGAAAATATCAAAACATTTTTATGTACCCTGTATATATGTCTTGGAGAACTCTCTCCCAACATGTACCACCCATCAATAACATCCCACACCACTGTTCCTCCCCTGCCATAGTTGGACCTCTTTGTGGTCCAAAACTTCTAATGGGAAGCAGAATTGGCTCAATGGATAGAGCATCTGCCTACCACATGGGAGGTCCATGGTTCAAACCTAGGGCCTCCTTGACCCATGTGGAGCTGGCCCTTGTGAAGTGCTGATGCATGCAAGAGTGCTGTGTCATGCAGGGGTGTCCCTCATGTGGGGAAACCCCATGCACAAGGAGTGTGCCCCATAGAGAGAGCCACCCAGCAAGAAAGAAAGTTCAGCCTTTCCAGAAGTGACGCTGCACACATTGAGAGCTGATGCAGAAAGATGATGCAACAAAAAGAGTCACAGATTCTCTGTGCTGCTGACAAGAATAGATGCGGACACAGAAGAAAACACAACGAATGGACACAGAGAACAGACAACTGGGGCGGGAAGAGTCAGGGGAGAGAAATTTTTAAAAATCTTTAAAAAAAATGGAGTCTAATATATTGCCCAGTTCCATTGGTAGTAAAATGGAATATAGTAATGGGTTTAAAGTTTAGATACAGAGTACATACCAATTTAGAAAAAATTAAGTACATTAGAAACACATGTGAAAACATGGATGAATCTTGAGAACATTATGTTGAATGAAGCAAGCCACACATTGAAGGACAGATACTACATGATGTCTCTGATATGAAATAAATATATCAAGCTGTCTCAGAGAGCTAGAAACTGGATGATAGGTTTAAAGGAAGTTGGGGGAAGAGGAAGGTTGCGAACTGACACCTACATGGATGAAATCTATGATAAGCTGGAAGTAAGTATTTGTAGAAGGAAGGGATAAAATGGGGGTATAGGAATACCTTTGGGTGGAGTTTTGAGAGTGTGAGGAGGGCTAGGGATGGGAAGATGGGTCAGATGGCCCAATAAATTTGGTGGAGGGTGGGGGAACATATGGACATAGGAGATTGTCAGGTTTGTGGTTGAAACTATAAAGTTGAGAAAACTCGTAAGAAAATATAATAAGGAAGTTTTCCTGTTTAAGATGCTAAAAGGGGGACATCTGACACTGGACAGACTTCTAGGGTTTGTGTGGGTGCTCATTTTGTCATAGTGGGTTAGATCATTGGGTGGAGATCCACACTATGAGTGTGAAGGTAAACCCACAACCTGGAGAGGACTGATGTTCTCAAACAGAGGGAATTGTGTCTCTTGAGAGAATAGGTGGGTTAGGGTTTCAATGGGTTATGGCAGTTGAGTATGTCAATCCCTCAAAATTGTTACAAGTATCTGTGAATATGGTCCTTCAAGTAATGAAGATTGATTGTCACTGTGGGTGCTGTTGGCAGGGGGAATGAGGTATTGAATAGATGGAATTGGGGTATCTGTGGGGTAATGGGAGTGTTCCACAAGGTCACACAATGATATATATATGACATGTTAAATTATACCAAAAAATGTATAAAAATCTATAGGCTAAAATGTAAATTATAAGATAAAACATAAGATAACTAAAAATTAGAAAATTGTATAGTCTAAAATACAAACCATAATGTAAACCAAAATGGAACCTTGGTTGAAAGCCATGTTTCAATATCTGTACATCAGCTGCAGCAAATATTATATGAACGTGCAAACATATCATTGCTGGGGGAAGGGAAAATTTTTTGATGTTGGATATGTGGGAGTACCCTATACTATATATGTGAATTACTGTCATCTAAACTTTTGGTGAGACAAAACTAATAATTAGGGAAGAAAAGAAAGGATTTAGACACTGAGGAAGAAACAAAAGAAATTGCCTTGCCACTGTACATACAGGGCAACACCCATTACAGTTATGAAAGGCAAAATGTCAAAAACAAAGTTTTTTCATTTTCTGAAACCCCAATTTATTTTTACTTTTAGTATGATTTAAAGTCAGGTAATCTGATTCCTCTGATTTCATTTTTCTTTTTCAATATGTCTTTGGCTATTTGGGACCTATTTCTCTTCCAAATAAATTACATAGTTAGCTTTTCCAGTACATTAAAAAGGGCTGTGTTGATTTTTATTGGAATTATATTAAATTTCTAGATTAGTTTTGGGTAGGATAGAAATCTTATTTTATTTAGTCTTCCTACCCATTAACAGGGAATATTCTTCCATTTATATAAGTCTTCTTTGATTTCCTTTAACAGCATTGTGTAGTTTCCTGTGTTTAAGTCCTTTACATCTTTAGTTAAAATTTTTCCTAGGTATTTGATTTTTTAAATTTACTATTGTAAATGGTATTTTTTTTTCTTGATTTCCACCTCAGACAGCTCATTATTGGTGTACAGAAATGCTACTGATTTTCATGCATTGATCTTTTAATTTGTGACTTTACTGAGCTTATAAATTATAGAAGCTTTGTTGTAGATTTTTCAAGACTTTTTATATATAGGGTCATGTCATATGCAAGTAGTTTCATTTTGAATTCTTTCTTTCCAATTTGGATGCCTTTTATATTTGTTTATTGCCTCTGTGCTTGAACAATTACTTCTAAGACAATGTTAAATAGAAAGGGTGATAGCTGGCATCTTATTCTTGTTCCTGATTTTGGAAAGATTTTAGGATTTCATCGTTGTAAATGATGTTATTTGTCCGCTAAATGAATAAAAAGTGGAGTACCTACAATGAAATGGATAATTGAATATGGAGAATTATATAGTATGAATTCAATAGCCAGTGTGATGAGGTTAGAGGGAAAGAGAAAAGAAAAGGCAAAAATAGAAATAGTTAATAAAAGAGAGAATATGGAATAGATATGTTAGAAATAAAAATTCAGAAAAATTGGAGGCTAAACAAAGAGAGTTGGAATGTAAGAGCAAGAAGATATAGGGAAGGAAAAGAGAGTATCAGTAGCCAAAATAAGTACACACAGAAAAGAGGAAATCGAGGAACCAGAACCACAGCAAACAGTAAACAAGCTGGCAGCAGCTAATTTAAAAGGGGGTGAGGGTAAATAGGAAGGAAAGAAAAGTAAACAAACAAAAAAACACAATCCCACAAGCAAGGAATCAAACAATCATTAATAAAAACCAGCCTTAATTCTTGTGATCCTGTGGAGCTTGTCAGGCTGCTGGTGTTTACCAATCAATTACCCTTCATCTTTCTCACTGCAGATTTTGAAGTGGGTTTTACTGAGTAAACGCAGTTAAATCATGTAAGAAAATTATGTTAATAGCCAAAAATCCTACATTGCACTAAGTGAAAGAATCCTGACACACAGTAGGACATATTGTATGTTTCCATTTACACAAAATGTAAAAATAAATCAATTTATAAAGATGGAATTTGATTAGGGATTATGTTAGGTCTGGGGAAAGATAGAGGGATTGAAAGGTGATTGCTAAGAGGAGTGGATTTTTCTTTTTGGAATAATGAAATTGTTTTAATTTATGCAGGCAATGAATACACAACATTGTGATTAGGCTCCTGGTCACTAACTATACATTTTGAATATATAGATTTTTATAGTGAGTTTATCTTAGTAAAACTGCTTTAAAATATAGTTATGTGAAATAAACTTGCAGAATGGAAAAAAAGTACTCTTTTTAGGAAAAATAAGAGACCCAAGGGAACCTAATACAAGTATAATATGTATGTTTTCCCTGTCTTCATGTATCAGCTAGATGAGTAACATCCCAGTGGATCACTACTCTCAGAGGAGAGAGGAATTTGAGCTAGAGACCTTGCACACTAAAGGTTGAAACTCCTCCATGGCACCAAACTTTCTTTCTGGGTTGATTTGCTCCACAAGAAGAGTCCCTTTCCCCAAGGCAGCATCAACTCTTTGCAATTGGATAAACTACTCATTAGTAATCTGTCTTTTCCTCCCCTTCTTTTCCTAAAAGCCTTCTCTCCCAGGGCAGCAGGAAGCCTGATTGTGAGCTCCCTTTTGAAATTCACATGGGACCCTAGTGAAATAACTCAGCACAAAAAATTTTGACTCTCGGTCTCTTTGAGAGAGATCACCCACATCTTGCTGGGAAATGTAAATATTCTCTTGGAACCTTACTAAGCACTTCCGACTGTCCCCCTCCCTTACATGGGTTGCAGTGGACTAGATATTTGCCTGACTCCACCTTTTCTCACTCCAATTTTCCCTATCCCATTGAGGTTAGGTAAATAGTGCTGCCTCAGCAGATTCACCTCCCTCCTTCCTGGTTTCTCCTCAAGTCAACTGGGATGTGCCTCAAATCTCAAAAAAGGGTGTCCCACACTCGAGGGAACCCTCTCCTCCCCACACTTCTACAGGACCCTCACACTCTCAGAGTTTGTCTCCTCAGCCTGTGTGACAAGCAAGTTTTGAGGAACCTGCAATTTCCTGACCTGAGAGTGGGCTTCAGCCTCAAGCAACAGAAACACACAGTTTTAACTTGAGCAATCTCTTGGTCACACACTCTCCAGATTGCCGTCCTGAAGCCTCCTGTTTTGTGGGTTCCCAAATGAGCTCACTCAAGCAGGATTTTGTCCCCACTCAGCCATTCTTTTTGTAGGAGAGATGATGTGGGTGCATTTACTCCAATACCATCTTGCCCCTTATCCTCCATAACTCTTTAATGCAATAATGTGAATGGAATCAATAATGCTTTCTTCTGATAGGCCATAAAAAGTGCCTTGATGCATGACCATGTGTTGCTTGGGAAAGACAAAGATAATTTAAATTTTCTAAGTAAACTTGATGTTCTTATTTTCCTTTAGGCACATTTCTTTTCTCATTATGTCTTGCTATCACCAATTTTTGACAGTTTATTATTACTTTACCAAGAAATATGACCAATTTCAGTTCCTATGGAAAGCACATCAATTCTTATTGCTCTAAAATTGTTTATCTTTATCTAAACCATATGTGAATTAGCAGGTTAGGTTTTAACGGCCTAATTTTTAAAATATGGGCTTCAAATCCTATTTCAGTTTCATTTAGCAACATACAATTGATTTTCTCCAAATTTTCCATATACATTTTTCTTATAACTCCATTTTTCTTCTTTCCCATGTAATTCTCTCAGAGACTTGCGTAATGCATGATGTATAGCAGATGCTCAGTAGATATTTTTGTTGGAAACAAACTATGTACATGGCAGATTCCAACTTTCTTTCTCTATAGGGAAGATATAGTCGAAAATCACCAATAACCAGTGACAATGTTGATTTGTTCATCTGCTTTAGTGAGATTTGTAGAGTCAATGTTTTGCAATGGAATTATCTCTGGTCAGATGACCTGGTTGGAGTCTTCACATGTGATGTTGGGAAAATAACCTAACCTTACTCAGTCTTGGATAACCATTCCTATTCTTCTTACTTGTGGCAAAGCAAAAATGCCATGAAACATATGAGAGCATTTAATTAACTGTAATGCTCTATACATATTAGTAGTTATTATTGTCTCACTTTCTGCAGGTGAATCGCTATGCTTATAAAAATATCTCTATTTTGTAGTGTACTTGCTGTTATTTTTTTCTCATCAAAAGCAATGAAGATGAGAAGGTATAATTAAGATATAGCTAATTCATTGCTATTTTTATGCTTGCTAACACAACATTGATTCTGCATCTTATGGGTCAAGAAATGATTTTGGCTATCAATTCTTACAATTTAAGAAATAAATTTCATAATATTAAATGCACCATAGATAGTAATTCATCTGATGTATCCAGGCAAAGTCATCAGAAAACCTTCTAGAAATTATTTAACATTCTTGTTACAATGAAGAACATTTTGTGATTCATGAAAGGAGGTCCTTATATCAACATTCATTGGTATTTAGAAAAAGTTGATTCCAACTTTCGTGGATGACTTTGTGAGGGGTTCATTGCTTCAGTGGAAGAAGTAACTGAAGATATGGTAGAAATAGTAAGATAACTGTAATTAAAATTGGAGCCTGAAGATGTGACTGAAAGGTAATCCCAGGATAAAACTTGAATGTGAAAAGAGTTGATTCTTATGGATGAACGAGAAAAGTGGACTCTCTAGATGGAAACTACCCCTAGTGAAGTTCCTGGGAACATTTTGGAAATGACAACAAAGGATTAAAATATTACAAAAACTTATATATTAAAACAGAGACAGGGTTCGAGATTATTGGTTCCAATTTTGAAAGAAGTTCTATTTGGGAAGAGTTGTATGCTACATAGAAATATTTCATGAAAGAAGAGTCAATTTATGTGGCGATATTTATTGTTGTCTTTTATTAAAAATTGCCAAAGCTTCTGAATTTTCAGCAACCACAACTCATATACATTGAGGCAAGGCCCTCTAACAGCAAAATGATTGCAATTTATTGAAGCCTCAGATGATGGTTAATATTTTTAGCAGTAAATCATTATTGGTTAATGTATATACATTTTAGACAGAATTCTATTGCACGTTTAATAGATTACAATAAAGTGCAAACATAACTTTTATATCCATTGGTAAACCAAATATTCATGTGAATCATTTTAATATGATAGTTGATTTATTGAAGTGGTCTGGAACAGAACCTGCAATATCCCCCAAGGTATGTTTGTACATTCAAAATATAGCTAGATATATTGGGGACCCCATTTATGCCTGATGTACAAAATTATTCCACTTACATTAAAAGAGGGTAAAAGTGTCCTCACCCAATGTGGGGGTGGGGGGTATATGGGGACCTCATACTTTTTAAATGTAACTTTTTTTAAAAATAGAGGTAAAAAAAGGGTCCTCACCAATTTTTTATTAAGCACTTGCTTTATAGAAGACATCTTACAAAATGCTCGTTAATATGCATCTAACAAATTTGAGGTCCACAGTTAGAATTTGACTTTGTCATATTTGGGATACTTTCCTTTGTCAAATAAGGACATTTGTATTTCTGCTAATTCAGCATTATAAATACCATTTATCCAAGTCTCAGTCAGTATGTCTTACCACATTGGAAAGAGTGGAAAGAATACAGACAAGTTTCTTCTGCCCACTATCATCTTGAACAAATTACTTCTGCCTAGGTTTTTAAGTTCTGTGTTTTGTTTTTGCCCATAAACTGAGAGCATTAAACAAGATGGACCTGAATAATTCAAGATAGTAAATTTTAAAAATATGAACTTGCTTTGTAAAATCTTATGCCATTTTTGAAAGTAAATAAAATTTTAATTTTAAAAATGTTGCATATTTCAAAAACGAAGAGAGCAGTACTGTTCTCTATAAAAGTAACAGTAGAGAAGCTTGACCCCAGGAACTTGGGATTTGGGAAACTCTCATCTCATAACTCCAACAAATTTTTGATGAATACCAATGTTATCTATTTTTTATTCTGGACAACTTGAGGGGATGATGGAGGTTTATACTGTGTATGTCGAACCTACTGGGCTGAATGAGTGATTTGATTAATAATGAATATATAATAGCAGCACCTGTACTATTTCAAGCATAATTCAATGGCTTGTAGAATGACTTTGGGAGGAATAGAAAGCAAAGTTTATAAAAAGGAAGTAGCCTAAGAAAGACACCTATGGGAGGCATAATGGTGGGAATCAAGCATATATGTTTCTGTCCAAACACAAATAAAATGGGCTACATTACATAGTTACCCAAATATTGTGAGAATTTTTTAAAAAAATATGAACATGTTCCTGTTTCCTTCTTGGAGATTTACTCACTTCCAGGGAGTTTCTCATCTGTGCTTTTTGTAGAAATAGTAATACCCTTTTTTGTACGTGTACTTTTTACTTAATGATTCAAAGCATTTCATTTTTATTTCATAAACACTAGGTAAAGTAGGCACACATCTCCTCATTAAAAAATATATAGAAATACAAGCTTAGGGATATTAAGCACTGTAGTAATTGGCAGAACCAAGATAAGAACCTAAGTTTGCCTGCCTCCACTGCACATACAATAAAATGCTTCCTATATTACCACCCAGCCACAAACCATTTTAATGGACATGTTCTACTCACACTATTAAGCATTGATTTTACAACAGTGATGATATCTGCCCATTTACAGGCAACACTAATTCTACACACCTTTAGGATGAGGGTTGGGTCATTGTACCTGCTTTTTCCTCTATCTTTTCTCTGTCATGGCCTTCCCCTAGAAAGGGTGCATTTAGTTCTGCTTTTTAGGCTTTATGAAAAATTCAGAGAGATATATTCTGTGATGGGTATGAATGGAATTGTTTAAATCTCTCTGTGATTTGGTGAACAAATCTATTAATTATAAGGAATGCTAGTAAGCAGGGATAAATGTAAATCACATCCTCCAATATAACTTTTAATTTAAAACACTATATCTTGATTTATTTCACTTCTGAGCATATATCTCAATTAATTCTAGATGCAGAAGGAAATGAATGGGCTGCCTCAGTTAGGCCTACTGAAACAATTAACACAAGTCATTAATTCAATGATTATTTTTCCTCCATTTCAAAAGGAATAGTAGGTACTTGGAAATAAGAAAGGAATAAGGTCTGATTTTATAATCAAGTAGCCAAAAAAAAATTGTTATTTAAACATTAAATAACTCTGATCAAATGGTCAGTATTCATTTTCCTGCTCATTCTATCTTGCAGCCCAGCAAAACATACTCAGTAGCCTTAAGGCAATAGTCCTTCAAGTTTAGGATCTGTGTATGACTAGTGACAGGATTTGACAAGATCCAAGTATTTGACCAATTGCCTGAAATTTAGTCAATAAGATAGGACAAACTTAGAAGCCAGAAAAATGCAAAGAATTCTGGAATAGTGGGAAATTGCACTCAAAGGAGACCAGCATAAGACCTCAATGAGATGTGGGTAATAATAATTCAGATCAGAAAAAAATGATATGGATGACTTAATATATAAGAGTTCAGGCAGTCAGGTAGTACAAATCAGGAAAGGCTTGGATTAGTCAAGATCTAAACTTGACACTGAAGTAGGACTCCAGTCTTTAGGATGATAAAGTGCAGTGTGACAGTGATTTAGACTCCAAGATAGTGACTCAAGCATGGGGAAAAAAACAAAGACTCAATTCCTGAAAGGCAAAGCGTTGGTCAAAAGAATGTAGTATGAGGTCAGTAATTGACCAAGGATATAGAATATGAATGGCAAGTGTGACGGGTTATTTTATAATTAAGTTAGGCATCAAATGATCACTGACCTTGCTCTAAGAGTCTAATTTAACACTGAGCCTGCAAACCACACTTAAATTACACCTATTCTGAGAACTAGGCCAAGGAACCAGGGGAATCATTACCACACAATCTAGTACAACACTATCTTTTCTGTGGGTATGAATGAAAACTGTTGGAGAGATAATAAGATATGGAAGCGAAAACCTATATTAAGTGACAGAAAACCTGTATTCTAATCCTGACTCTGCCAATAGTTAGTGGGGCCCTTTATATATAACAGACTTTCTGATTTTCATGATTGAATACTGCCATCCAGAATATACTTACATTATGAAAGCAACATGTTGATTTTTATACTTACACAATTGAATGTACTCAGAGAGCATCATTTAAGATATCACTGTTGTTTTGATAATGTATTCTCCACTTTTTGGGGGAAATATTCAAATGATATGACTCAGCATCCACAGGGCTATGCAATACAGAATTAATTTGATTGTTTTGTTGGGGATTTTTTGCAACTTAAAGGAAACATTCATGTTTCTTGAAAAACAATGACAATACTTGGCATAGGCAATCTGCAGTTATGTTATTGGTGGGTAATTGTTAGATGATTTTTGGTATGATTCTTTTACTAATGAGCATGATTTTCCTCAGAATTTCATCTAAAATATTAAAATTCTCTCAGGATGAGATATGTCTCATATTTTAAACTTCTAGGACCAGGAAGGACAGGTAAGGTGATCCACTCTTATTTTCTTTGCATTGTCTTCCTTTTAGTGTTATCCATTAGTTAGTTTGAGAAGTTTTTCTGGACAACAAGTGTTCCACTTTTGTAAATTACATCTTTTTGGCAACTCTATTCATGGCTCATTTGACAGAGTGTTACAATTTATAGTGTTGCTATTGATTATATAGTAGTGTCCCCTTGGTGAATTATTGCAATTTCTTGACTGAGGGTAGAAAGGAAATAGCAAGGAATAGTTCATATCCTTGAAAAATTCTGGGCTTCTCTTAAATCACTTGATTCTTTGCTTGCAAAGAATCTAGACACCTCACAACCATCTCTCCTTTTCTAACTATTAGAACTTTTGGTTAATAAGCCAGCATTAGAGTTTTATTTTGAAACATGCTCCTACATTAAAATGCATAAGAACTATAATTCCTTGATTTTTACCCTAATAATTCAAGAACTAATTGAACCCAGTGGAACTGTAAGAATTGGGTCCTCATTTTATTTTGGGTATTAAAGAAGATTCTCCAAAGTCAGTAATGTAGAGTACAAGGACTCTAATTGATAAAAATGCATTCTAATAGAGTTTGATATATTAATAATTCCACTTTATGATTGTTCAAGGACATCCTTGAAAAAAAGCGTTTAAGTATTATTACAATAATGCCTTTTCTTACTTGTAGAGTTTGAGTCTCAATGGTTGAAGTTCTATAGTTTTGTAAATTTGACATGGCACATATATTTAATATTTATAACTCCATCACTTCTGTCATATTTTTTTTAATTGTCAGATAGTCACATTTCTTATGTAATGAAAAAAATATTTATCCAACCACATTGCTCACAAAAATAGCAATCCCCAAGATTTAATAATCCATCACTATGACTTCACCATGATGTTTTGACAAGTATGAGTACATTTATATAAGGTATACCCAGAAAAGGCAGTGGGTCATTTAATGGTGCTTATTAGTGGCAAATGTTGGAAAATTAAATTAAGAAATAAATTATTAGAGCGTATTACTTTCACTTATGTTTCTTTAATTCATAATATGAAGATTTATTAAGTCACTCCAAAGTAGCTTGATTAATGAGTGACACCTGGATATTTTGTATCCTGAAGGTATTACCAATATAGCCACAATATTTAGTCAAGGGGTGTTTAAATTCTGATTTTATTCCTATGAAACAAAAGAAACTACTCAGATTTGTTTTTCTTTATTCACTTATTTACTTAAAATATTAATTGGATATAATTGTGAGTCAGTGTGCTAAGAGTTCGATATACATGGAAGAGGGACTCAATAAATATTGGCTACATAAATATATGAAAGATATAGTGGCTATAGATAGGTACAGAAGCAATGAAAATGCAAAATTATACCAGTGCATATTGAATGGGACCGAGGTACAAACTTGGGTTGTGAGGAAAAACTCATCTATAAAGCAATTTTTAAGTTGATATCTGAAGGAAGTAGGGATTAGCTGGTTGATAGCATGGGAAGGAAATGCAAATGATCAAGGTAGAAATAGTAACATGAAATATGCTTAGAAAATAGTGAAATTGTGATGAATTTGAGTACCTCCTAAACTAAGTATGAGCCAATTTTGATATTGAATGATGTGCAAAAATTGTCAACATATTCAAACTCATGAGCTTGAATTTTTCCATCCCTAACCTATTTATGGTTTATCTTTCATCAATAGGCATCACAGACAATAACAAAGCTATGTAAAAGAGAATAGATCCACAGCTAAATGCTACCTATGGACTGGAGAGATTCTTTTCCCTCTATTTAACAATGTATTGGGATTACCCAAGATGGGAGTTTAATATGTTGTTGTTTATTGTGTGGGTCTCCAAGCACTAAGACAACACCCTATGATAACATGAATACATTCATGTTTCATAGAAACATGCCTCAGTTAAATCCTTTCTTGCACATCCCCCAACCAATGACACACTGTACCAGAGAGAGCCCTGATATATTTGCGAAAAAACCTTTCCCACAATTGCAGTTTCAAAAGAACAAACATCCACTTCCCCAGAATCCACAAACTCCTTCTTTCAGCCCTCTTTCCAGTCCCTTGGATAGGCTGACACACACTCCCAACACTGCTCATCCTCATCCTCCAGCACTGTCAATCCCACTCACATTCCTACACAAACATTTCCCCAATTTACAGCCAACCCAAACTCCACTTTATCATAGATTGTTCCCAGATTGAGCATTAGCTAACCACTCTTTACTTCCTTTCTGTTCCCTGGTAATATATCTAACATACTCAATCTCTGTGAGTCTTCTCAATAGGCTTGGGTAATAACAGGGAGATAAAACAATATTTGTGCTTTAGTAACTGCTTACTTCACTCCATGTAAGGTCTTTTGGATTAATCCATGTTGTCACATATGTCAAAAATTTATTGCATCTTACAACTAATACCCCAGTGCATATATATAGCACATTTTGTTTATCCATTCATCTGTTGTTGTTGTTTTTCAGTGAGAATGTGATTTATTGCAAGTGCACAAGAAGGAACTAGGTAATATCCCAAAAACGAGCTCAAAGTGAAAATGGGAGCTAGGATTTTTAAAAAAATAATTCTAAATTTTTAAAGACACTTAGATTACATAAATGATACATAACAAATTTAGGGCTTTCATTTATGCCCCACTCCCTACCCTTCCCACACTTTCCCACATTAACAACATCCTTCATTAGTGTGGGTACACTTGTTACAATTGATGAACATATGTTGGAGCAATGCCACTAAGTGTGGAGTACAGTTTACATTATAGTTTAAACTCTCTCCCACACAACTTTGTAAGTTATGACAAAACAAGATATATAATTGCCTGTATCTGTCATTGCAACATCAATTAGGACCACGTGAATGTCCCCAAAATGTCCCCATATTACACCTATTTTCTAAACATTGAACATTCATCTGTCGATGGTCATTTGGGTTGCTTCCAACTTTTGACAATAGTATCACTATGAACATTGGAGTGCATATATCTATTCATGACCTTTTTTTCTTCTTTTTTATATATACCTAGTAGTGGGTTTGCTGGGTCATATGGCATATTATGGTTCTCTAGGAATACAAAATAAAGAGGAGATATCTGTAAATAGCCTGAAATTTTATAAAATAGGAAAATTTCACATGACCATGGGGAGGCACAAATCCTGATTCTGCAGGCAGGTTGCAAACCAGGGGCTGCAGTGAAGGTCCGATGAAAGTCCTTTATGAGTTTCTGGGAGATGTTGGCTGTCCAAAGACAAGCTGGCAAATTCTCCTTGAATGTTGAAATCACTTCCCCTTTTAAGATATGCAACTGATTGGATTAAACAACACTCAGTCGTGACAGTAATCTCCCTGGGTGATTGTAGATATAATAAGACATCTATGCAGTAAATTCATTGACTAAATTCCATAAATATCTGTGTATAACAATTAATTGAGTGTTTGTTTGATCAAAAAGCAGGGTACGATTGCCTTGCTGAGTTGACACATTAACCTTACCATCGGAGTCTACCCATTGTCAACATGGCAACAATGCACATTATCTTAATCTGTACATAGTATCTAAGTAAAAACAATGAGAGACATACATATATATACTTCAGCCTAAGAATATTCAACTGTCCTGTGTACAATTGGAAATGCATTAATTCCCTGCAAAAGAGGGTTCAGGTCCCAGGGCAATATTATCTCATAAATTTGACATCTTTAAATATTGTGGCATGAAAGTACTACAACTTGTCATGTGATAAGGGAAAAGGTTTAGGGAAGAAAACAAAGACATTTGTTTTATGTACATATACAATTATAATCATAGCAGAACAAGGAAGAAATATTCAGGACTATTGAAAGATTCACAACTATTACAATCATTATTTCTGTTACTGGTCACATGGTCAAAGTTAATATTTATTACAATCTTCATCCCCTACTCATTCCACATTCCTGCTACCTTCAGCAAACACCTTAGCTGTCATGGTTCTTTGTCTGGTGGGGTGAACTAAACTTTCATTCCTGAAGATTTGGGGCCATTGTTAGTCCTGCTTTGATTATATTACTGCAATTTTCCATTGACTTTAATCACTGGGCATGGAAGAACTAAGAGATTGCCTAGAAGATCTCCTGTATTTCAGGCAAACTCTTCTTTACTCCCAATATGTAGATGTAGTCCTAATTCCTCTTGATAATTGGGATCAATCACCCCAGCCAGTACAGCAATTCCCATTTTTGCCTGTTGACTTAGAGGTAAGAGGAGCCCAAATGGCCAGGTGGCAAACATAACTGTCAGGTCAATGGAATCATTGTTGTGTTACCTGGTGGCAACACTCCTCCTTTTGGAACTAAGACCTGTAGACTGGCAGAGCTTAGGGTTGCAGGGACAGGAAGCAAAATGTTTCCTAGTGAATATCGATGGGTAATAATGAGTGGTGACATCCCCAATTCCACCCCTTGATTCCTAGAACCAAGAATCCTAAACATGGGAGAAACAACGTCACAGAGTGGAAGCTAATTTAGAGCATATGCAGCCTCCTCGAGAAGCCCTACAACGAATCACCACCTAGCTGGCACCATAATGGGGACTGACAACATTTCTCTCAATCCAGCTGCTTAAAGATGATGTGGAGAATTGTAAGACGAATGAATTCCATGTGCATGTGCCCATTTCCACACATCATTTGTTGAGAAATGGGTACTTTGATCAGAAGCAAAGTTGTGTGTAATGCCATGGTGGTAGATACAACAATTGTAAGTCCACAGATGGTAGTTCTGGAAGAAGCTTTGCATGCAGGGAATGTAAATCCATATCTGGAGTATGTTTCTATTCCAGTTAAAACAAATCACTGTCCCTTCCGTGATGGAAGTGGTTCAATGCAATGAATCTACCAACAGGTGGTGGGCTGATCACCTCAGGAAATGGTGCCATATCCGAATCTGTCTGTGGGTCTCTTTTCCTTTTTTTCCCTCTATTTTCTTGAAATGTTACATTACAAAAAACGAGGTCCCCATATACCCCCACCCCACACAACCCACTCCTCCCACATCAACAACCTCTTTCATCACCGTGGGATATTCATTGTATTTGGTGAATACATTTTGGAGCACTGCTGCTCCAAAGGATAATAGTTTATATTGTATTTTCCACTCTCCCCCAGTCCATCCAGGGGGACATGGCAGAGCATAAAATGCCCAGTATCTGTCACTGCAATACCACCCAGGCCAACTCCAAGTCCTGAAAATGCCCCCACATCATATCTCTTCTTCCTCTCCTACCCTCAGCAGCTACCATGACCACTTTCTCCATATTAATGCTATGATTTCTTACATTACTAATCACAATATTTCCAAAGTACAATATCAGTAAGTCCACTCTACTCCATACTCTATTCCTCCATTCTGTGGTTCCCTGGGATGGTTATGTCCACTCCACTTCTATATTGAGAGAGGGCTTAGATTCCAAATGGATGATGGATGCAATTCTCCTGCTTGCAGCTGTAGGCACTCTTGACTCCCTGGTGTGGTGGTCAACATTATTCACCTCCCTGTTAGCTGTCCAGGGTAAGTCCAGTAACCCAGATGGTAGGAGTTACAAGTCTCTAGAGGTTCAGGGCCTGGCTGTCACATAGACTGTCCAGAGATTCAGGTCTCCTGAGTATACACCAGCCTCAGTGCCAACCACAGGTCCAGTAAAAGTGACAGAAGAGGCATGTGTAGAAAGGTCACATCTGAGTCCAACTCCATTACACTCAGGAACACCAACTCCAAAGAAGGGCCAGCTGACATGGCACTATAATCTAGAGCCATCTGCCATGACCATAGAATCTGTGGGTGTCTGTAGCTCTCAGGAGAACCAATTCCTGAACTTGTATCTACTTTAGCTGTTTCTGGAACCCTGCTGAGGCATGCATAAGCATAATTCTTCTAGTGACTTCTTGACTATTTTGGGGGGACTCATAGCCATATAAACTAATTTGTCCATTCCATTTCCCCCTTTTTTTCAAGGTCAAAAGCAATTTTTAACACCTGATATTACATGTAGGCTGAGAAATTCTGCTGGTCTGAGTTGAACCTTTTATTTAAGGTCTTTTTCTAGTTACATCATTGGCTGGTGTTTGGAAGTAATCCCTTGGTGCGAGGGAGGCTCATCCCCAAGAGTCATGTCCTATGCTTGGGGAAAGGTAATGCAATTACATGCTGAGTTTGGCTTAGAAAGTGACCACATTTGAGCAACATGGAGGCTCTCAGGAAGTAACTCTTAGGAACCCTGCAGCTCTAGGCCTAGTTCATATTTCAGGTGCACAGGCTCATAAGCATATTCATCAGTATCAAGGGTTCATTGTTGAACCATCTGTCTTCATTGGTCTTTGCCATTGCCCTTGGGAATTTATTACTGTTCCTTTGGGGAATGTGATAGAGCTAGGAACTCAGCACTGCTTCAGTTGTAATTTTTAACTGTAACTACTATGAAAATATTCAAATATTTTTATGTACCCTGTATACATGCCCTGGAGAACTCCCTCCCAACAATGAGCTCCCCATCAATAACACCCTACATCAGTGTTCCTCCCCTGCCATAGTTGAAACTCTCTGTGGTCCAAAACTTCTTTTAAAATGGAGCCTAATATATTGTCAAGTTCCATTAATAGTAAAATGGAATATAGTGATGGGTATAAAGGTTAGATATAGAATACATACTAATTTTGAAAAATTAAATAAAGAAGAAATAAATTGGGGTATCAAAAATGAAAAAAAAAAAGAAAAAGCTTTCTTTTTTATTTTTTGCCCTTCATAACTGCAATAGGTTTTGCCCTGTATGTACAGTGGCAAGGTAATTCTTTCATTTCTTCCTCATTGTCTACATTCTTTATTTTTTTTCTAATTATTAAGTTTGTCTTCACAAAAGTTTAAATCACAGTAATTCACACGTACAGTATATGGTACTCCCACATATCCAATATCAAACACTTTGTCCCTTCTCCAGCAATGATCATTTTCTGACATGTTGAGCACTCACCAGCTGCTGTAGCCAAGTCAACTTGGGCAAGGGGAAGTTAATTTGGCTTTGCTCATGAATATCCTCCATCATTATCTCCATGGTCTCTTTGTTCAAGAGCCCATTAGACAATGGCAGGAGTAACTGGGACAAGAAGCTGAAGGTTAGCTACAGAGTGGGTCATCCTCTCCACTTGATCATTAAAATCATCCTCTGTTGAAATCACCCTCTTGTGAGTATTCATGTGTGACTCAAATATTTTCTTTTTTTTTGCCTACTTGAAATTGTCTATCCACATACCTTTCCCCCAACCATTTTTTCACCAATTTTCCAATCATGTTACTTCCAAGTCTCTGACCATCCAGCCAAACAATTTGCAACATCCCATGAATCAGTGAACAACTGCACTTCTGGGTGCTTATTATTCCAGCAAAATACACAACCTCTTGTACTGCTTGATGTTCTGTCCACTGGGAAGATTTGCCCTCACCACTTTCCTTCAGGGATGTCCCAGAAAGGGGCAGCAGAGCTGCAGCTGTCCACTTTTGGGTAGCACCTATATATCATGCTGAAACATCTGCAAACCAGGCCTGGGTTTCCTCTTCCTCAGTCAACTTATTGTAAGGGAAACACCAAGAGGGCAAAACTGTGGTCTTGGAAAAAGATGGTAACATGTTAGGGGTGGTGACCATGGGCTTTTTGAGTACTTCTTCATGCAACTTATGCCTTCAAATACCACTTGAGCCTTGTCTCATATTTAACACTCCCACTTCATTATGGAGTGCTTTTGTACATGAAGAACTTAATGATTTGGTGGATTAGACAATACACCATGATGACTCATGATAGACAACTCAGGTCTAATGGTAAATTGATGGACCATGATTAAGTGTTCAGTCTCTGCTAAGGTGTAATATCAGGCCACATCTGTCTCTCAAAACGGGTATAGTTTTCTGCAGAGGATAGTAGAGCTTTGCTCCAAAATCCTAAGCGTGTATATTGTGATTCTCCTGCACTGGACTGCCAAAGGCTCCAGACAGCATCTCTATTTGACACTGAAATTCCTGCACCAATGGATCTTTCACAGTAGCCTGGGGCTGTCACACACCCTTCTCTTATTCCAGACCCAAATCAACCAAATAGTATTTCTGGTCACTTGGTAAATGGGGTGGGGTATTGCACCCAAATGATGAAGGCGTTGTCTCTAAAATTCAAAGAGACCAACTAAACATTATGCTTTTTTTGTTCATTAGAGAGACTAGGTGCAACATTTTGTTCTTCACTTTAGAAGGGATAATGCAACATGCCCTACATCAGGGATACCTAGAAATTTCACAAATGTTGAAGGCACCTATGGATTTTTTGGATTTATCTCACATCCTCTCTCAAAGCAAAGGACCTACCAATAAATCTAAAGTCTTTGCTACTTCTTGCTCACTATATCCTATCACCATGATATCATCAAAACAACAGAACGGTGTGAGGAGGGAGAGATGATCCAAGTTCCTGAAGACAATATTATGACATAGGGCTGGAGAGTTATATAACTCTGAGACAGGACAGTGAAGGTATACTGCTCACATTACCAGCTAGAAGCAAATGGTTTCTGGTTGGTCTTACTAACGGAAATTGAGAAAAAAATCATTTTCAAGCTCAATACCTGTATAAAAGGTACCAAGGAATGTGTTGGTTTATTCAAGCAATGATACAATATCTGGGACAACAACGATTGGAGTCACCACTTGATTAAGTTTATGATAATCTATTTTCATCCTCCATGATCCATTTTTTTCTGCACAGGCTGAAAAGGTGATTTGAACAGGGATGTGGTGGAATTAACACTCCTGCATCCTTCAGATCCCTGATGATGGCACTGCTCTCTGCTATCCTTCCAGGAATCTGGTATTGCTTTTGATTTACTATTTTTCCAGGCAGGGGAGGTTCTATTATTAGTTTCCACTTGGCATTTCCTACCATAATAGCCCTCACTCCACAAGTCAGGTATCCAAAGTGGGGATTCTGACAGTGACCAAGTGTGTCTATTCCAATTACGCATTCCAGAACAATGGATTCAGGGATGCACAGGACACACCGTAAGATGTATCTGAGCTAAAGTTCCATCAATCACCTAACCTCCATTAGCCCCTACTCTGACTTTTGGACCCCGATGATGTTTTGGGTCTCCTGAAATTAATGTCATTTCTGAGCCAATGTCTAATAATCCCTGAAATGTCTGATCATTTCCTTTTCACCAATGCACTGTTACTCTTGTAAAAGACTGTAGGACTCCTTGGGGAAAGCTGGGAGTATAAATATTTGGCAGTTTAACAGCATTCTTCACCAAGCAAGCTGGCCTTCTCCTAATTCAAGGGACTCTGGGTGTGTAAATAGTCAAAAGTCTGGGAATTCATTAATATGACTTGATCCTCTATGCATGTAATTTGAGATAGGGTTTTATTCACTTGACCCAAAACACTTCTGCTTATACAGTCCCAGAAGGGATTTAGTAGAATCATCCATATATTTCACTTCTAGCTACACCTTGATCTACTAGACAATGCCATAACTCTATGTGACAGACTATTTCGAATATCACTTTGCGTCTGTCTTTCATTGCATTAGCAATGTCTACCTTTTCTTTGAGGATTAACTGCCAATACTTGACATTTACTGGCCCAAGATCTGATCATCCCCATTATGTTTAAGTAGTCGAATTCCATTATAACTCCCAATACACTACTATTTGGACTACAGAGAAGCAAAACCACATAACTCTACAGAGACGATGTAGTTCATCTTACAATTTTTTTCTTCACAGTCCTGGTTAAAGGTGTGCCCTCTGGATATTTCTGGGGTGAGTGGGCAGGTCTTAAATGGTAAATCCATTCTAATGTTCCAATCTTTCTAAACCTTTGAATCCCCTCTTCTACTGTATACCAGGGCAAAGTGGACATCTCTACCTCATACATGCTAAGCAAACTTTTGGTCCATGTTTCAGTCAACCACCTGAATAAGGTGCAGGAATGCATAATTTCTCCTCAGTAGACCAATATCAATCAATTCTGCCCAATCCAACCTTATATTTCTTCCATAATTATCCCAAAATCTTATATCCATTCCCACAAATATTCCCCTGATTTCTGTATAAATAAGTTGAAAAGCTTTGCAATTATTTTAGAATATAGCATACTTCTTGTGTCATAATGTGTATTTCACTATTGAGAGCTTGTGATTTTAGTCTACTAATAGGTCTCAAAGAGAAGAATGGTAGTGAGGGAGTGTAAGGATAGGGATTAGAAATGCCTTGCAAGCTACTGACCTCAGGGCATTCCTTTGTATTTTCATCTGGTAAGAAAGGATTCTTCTCTTCAGGTAGGGGTTGGAAGGCAGAGTGCAGGGTGGATTTTGGTCAATGCATGAGGGAGTTAGGCTGGTATCCACCTCAGGGCTGGGAAGAGATTTGAATCCCAAGGCTGGAGGCTGGGTGTTAGAATCTTAACAAGATGTGGTCTCCACGGGGCAGGCCATCATAGGTTTATCTGGCAAATTCTCAGAAGAATTTAGGATTTCAATGTCCCATGGATATCATTATTCTATAGGTTAGGTCACTATGCCAAACCTCAGGGTTCCACTCCTTTTCAATCAATGCCTTCACTTTAACCAAAAACACCATTTGAGATAGAGATTTTAGTTTCTTTTGTAACTCTACCAGTCGTACAGAGTCTGAGTCTGTTTTTCAGATATCTCAAGGCTGCACATTCAGCAAACAATATTTTATTTCACAGCACACTAACAAAAGCTTTCACATTATTCATTTGTCATTTGAGTTGCAAATTTGAAAAACTTTAACTCAGCTCTTTCTTTTGTAGTTGTATCCAGAGTATCTAAGATGAGCTAACCAACATCATTGTGCATTTCGACTCCATAAAACTCTGTTAAGGTGTTGAAAATACTCTCATCCATATCCATGTGTCTTACAAGCATAGAAACAGGAATCCAGTGTTGATATTTTGAATTTCTCCAATGCCAGCTCATGCTGTGGCCTCTTCTTTGGGATGTCCATGGGCCAGTTGGGCCCTGATTCTCAACAGAATTACAACACCTACTCTCCAGCTCATTGGACTCACCCAGGACAACTAACAAGGAGATGATGGACTAGGCCCATCCCAAGGCCCATCCCAATGAATAGAAAGTGTCTGAAACTGCAACCAAGATAGTTTAATCTATCTACCCCATTGGATCTAAGTCCCCTCTTGATTAGAAGCAGACATCACCATTGCAAAATACTTAAGATTGGGCTGTGAACAATGAACTAAAGTAGACATTATACTATAGACTCATTATTATTCTAGCAATGGAAGAACTTTTATCACTGTAGTTTTGATTTAGTTTGCATTTCTCTAATATCTGGTGATTTTGAGCATCTCTTCATGAGCATTTTAGCCATTTCTATTTACTCTTTGGAAAAGTGGTAAAATCTCTAGCCCACTTTAAATGGGTTATTTTAAGATGTACAATTTCTTTTTATATGTTGGATACTAGAACTTTATCAGATAAGAGGTTGACAAATATTTTCTCACATTAAGCTGAAAAACTCCTTTGAAGCATGAAAGTTTTTCATTTCATGGGTTTCTCCTTTATCTATTTTTTCTTTCATTACTCATACTTTTAAGTAAAGTTCATGAAACCATTTCCTACTACAAGATCTTGTAGAGGCTTCCCTACATAATCTCTTAAGAGCTTTATGATTTTGGCTCTTTGATTTTGGTCTTTCATCCATCTTGAGTTAATTTTTGTATAGGGTATGAGGTGATGATCCACTACCATATTTTTGGTTATGGATATCCATTTCTCCCAGAGCCACTTTTTGGAGAGGATATTCTGTCACAGTTGAGTGGTCTTTGTGGACTTGTCAAATATCAGTTGGCCATATATGCTTCCTTTAGTCAATATGTCTATCCCTGTGCTAAAACTTGCAGTTTTTACCACCATAGCTTTGTAGTATGATTTATTTTAGTTAAAGTGATTCCTTCAATTTTAATTTTTTTCTTTCTTAAAAAGTTCATGGCTATTCAGGGCCACTTACCATTCCAAAAAATTTCATAATTGGCTTTTCCAGTTCAGTGAAAAATGCTGTTGTAACATTTACTGAGATTGTGTTAAATATGTAACTCAATTTGGGTAGGATAGACATCTTAATATTATTTAGTCATCCAATCCAGGATCATGGAATATCCTTCCATTTATTTATTCATTGATTTCCTTTACTATTGCTGTGTAGTTCTCTGTGTACAAGTCCTTACATCCTTAGTTAGTTTTTTCCCTAAATATTTGAATCAATTAGTTACTATTGTCAATGAAATTTTTTTCTTGATTTTCTCCTTATTTGTGTCCAGAAATGCTATTGGTTTTCTTGTGTTGTTCTCATATCCTGCCACTTTACTGCAATCCCTTTTCAGTTCTAGAAGATTTTTTGTAAATGTTTCAGGTCTTTCTACATATGCGATCAATAGGTAAATTTTTACTTCTTCCTTTCCAATTTGGATGCCTTTTATTTCTCTTTTTGTCTAAGTGCTTAAGGAATAACTTCTAATACAATGGTAAATGACACCAGTGACAGTGGACATCCTAGTAATTTTCTTTATCTTAGAGGGAAAGACTTTAGCATTTCACCATTGATTATGATGCTAGGTGTCAGTTTTTCATATATGCTCTTCATCATTTTGAAGCAGTTTCCTTCTATTCCAATCTTTTTAAGAGTTTTTTTTTCAAGAAAGAATGCTGTATCTTGTAACATGATTTTTCTGCTTCAATAAAAATGTGATTTTTTTGATTTGTTAATGTGGTGTATTACATTGATTGATTTTTTTTGTTGTTGAACCATTCTTGCATACCTGAAATAAAACCCACTTGAACAGGAAGAATAACCCATTTGTTATGTTGTTGAATATGATTATCAAGTATTTTGTTGAGAATTTTTGCATTGAATTCATTAGAGAGAATGTTCTATAAGCATCTTCTGGCATCTGTATGCCACTTTGGTATTATCACAGTTTTTTGCATCACAGAATGAGTTAGGTAATGTTCCATCTACTTCCATTTTTTGGAAGATTTTAAGCTGGATTTATATTATTACTGGATTTGTCAAATTCACCTCTGAAGCCATGGGGTACTGGAATTTTCTTTTTTGGGAGGTTATTGATAACTAATGAAATCTCATTATTTGTTATTTTTCTTTTGAGATTAATTTCTTCTTTCATCAAAGCAGCTTTCTTGTGAATTTCTACATTTTGTCTAAGTTATCCATCTTGTTGGCATACAATTTTTAAAACTATTCTTTTATGATACCCTTCCTTTCTGTGGTATCAGTGCTTATATCAAATCTCTTGTTTTTTTTAAAAAAATAAAAAAATATTATGTTATCTATTTTTCTTTTTGTAAGGCTACATAAGGTTTTGTCAGTTTTATTAATTTTCTCAAATAACCAGTTTTTTGTTTAGGGGTTATTTTCTAGTGGTTTTTTTTTTTTCATTCTATTCTAATCTTTATTTCTTTCTTTCTGTTTGTTCTGGATTTGTTTTTCTTTTCCTAGTTCTCCCACATTTGCAGTTTGGTCTTTGATTTTAGTTCTTTCTTCTTTTTCAATATAAACATTTATAGCTACAAATTTCCACCTCTACACTGTTATAGCTGCTTCTCATAAGTTTTGATATGTTGTGTTCTCATTTTCATTTGTTTTGAGGTAGTTACTGATTTCTTTTCAATTTCTTCCTTGACAAAATGATTCTTTAAAAGTGTGTTATTTAACTTCCAAATATTTTGCCTATTCTGTTTTTTCCACATATTTCATTGCATTCTAGTTAAAAAAATACTTTGTATAATTTTGTCCTTTCTAAGTTCATTGATATATGCTATGGGACCTAATGTGGTCTTTCCTGGAGAATGAACCCTGTGTATGTGAGAAGAATGTAAATCCTGCTGTATTTGAATGTACTGTTCTGTATATGTCTATTAGGGATTTTCTTTTTCATTTAAAAAAATTGAAGTATATCATACATACATAAACAATCATTAACAATAGATATATAGTAATAGTTGTGAACTTACAATACAAACATACACAACATAATACAGGGACATCATATCTTACCTTACAAACAATACCTTGCATTTTTGTGAAACATTTTTAACAAATGATTAAAGAACTTCCTCAAAATATTACCACCAACCAAAGTTTCTTACTTTTCAAGTATTTTCCCCCAACCCACCTTTTTATTATTTTTAAAATATATTTTTATGACAGAATTTGTAAACATAGAAAAAATTGTTTACATGTGCAGGATTCCCATACAACATGCCTAGATCAACACCCCACATTGTGGTGGAACTTTTTTTTTTTCCTTTTTTTTTTTTATTGACTTTGTAATAATATTACATTAAAAATATATATGTGAGGTCCCATTCAACCCCACCCCCCCACCCCCCCTCTCCCCCCCCCAACAACACTCGTTCCCATCATCATGACACATCCTTTGGATTTGGTAAGTACATCTTTGGGCACCTCTGCACCTCATAGACAATGGTTCACATCATGGCCCATACTCTCCTCCATTCCATCCAGTGGGCCCTGTGAGGATTTACAATGTCCGGTGATTACCTCTGAAGCACCATCCAGGGCAGCTCCATGTCCCAAAGACGCCTCCATGTGGTGGAACTTTTGTCACAGATTATGAGATAATATCTTCCAACTTTTACCAGATCCATAGTGTATATTTGGCACACTTTTTCCATACTCAGCCATTATCAACACATTACATCATTGACTTAATTGTATGAATATTACATTATTAATGTTAATCACAGTCCATAGGTCCCTCCAGTTGTATTTTTCCCATATTTCTCCACATTCTCATCATCCTGTAATAATGATGTACATCCACAATAGCTGACAAAGGATATACTTGCATCTGTATCATCAAGCACAATTCTCATCCATCTCTGGGTTTACTGTGCTTTTCATTCTGTAGATTATTCTATAGCATTCTATGTATGCATTCTATGGCATATACATCCCTAGACTACCCTTTTCAGCCACATTCCAATTTATAAACCACCTGTTACTCACTATAACTGTTTCACCATCAACTATATACATTTCCACACTTTCACAATAAAGTTAATTAAAACTTCTCCTTACGTTAAATATCAGTAGTACATCTCAGTCCTACTCTTATCTCCCTTAAGGATTCACTACCTATCACCAAGTCTTGGAGAAATTTTCCTACATTTTCTTCTAGAAGCTTTATGGTTTTGCTTTTATATTTATGTTTCTGATCCATTTTGAGTTAATTTTTGTGTAAGTTGTGATAGAGGTTCCCTTTCCTTCTTTTGGTTATGCATAGCAAGTTCTCTCAGCACCATTTGTTGAATGGACTGTTTAGTTTGAGCTGTGTGGGTTTGACACACTTGTGATATATCATTTGAAATAGATGTGAGGGTCTGTTTTTAAAATATCAGTTTCTAAAATATGAACTGATATTTATGTGAGTACCATGCTGTTTTTACCACTATAGTATGTTAATATGATTTAAAGTCTGGAAGTGAGGGTCCTTCAACTTAATTTTTCCTTTATAAGATATTTCTGGCCATTCAGGATCACTTATCCTTCCAAATAAATTTGATAATCATATTTTCCATTTATTTTAAATATTCTGGTGGAATTTTTATTGTGATTGCATCGAATCTGTATATAATTTTGGATAGGATTGACATCTTGTGGATATTTAGTATTCCAATTAGTGAGCATGGGATGCATTTGACATAATTTAGTTCTTTTTTGATTTCTTTTAACAGTAAATTGTAGTTTTCTGAATACAAATGCTGTACATTTTTAGTTGTTTATTTATAAATATTTGTTTCTTTTAGTCAGTATTTTGCATGGAGTTTTTTCCTGTCTTCCTTCTCAGATTGCTCAATCCTAGTGTCTTTTAAAGTCTATTTCATATAATATATGTATAGGTATTCCTGCTCTTTTTTTTCAGTAACTGAAATCGTGGATTATCTTTTTCCACCTTTTCACTTTCAATCTATGGGTATCCTTGGGTCTACGGTGTATCTTTTGCAGACAGCATATAGGTGACTCATACCTTCTTTTCCTTTCTGCCAGTCTGTGTCTTTTGATTGGGTACTTTAATGCATTAAAAGTCAATGTTGGGAAACGGACTTTGGCCCAGTGGTTAGGGCTTCTGTCTCCCATATGGGAGGACCGCGGTTCAAACCCCAGGCCTCCTTGACCCATGTGGAGCTGGCCCATGCGCAGCACTGATGCGCACAAGGAGTGCCGTGCCACGCAAGGGTGGCCCCCGCGTGGGGGAGCCCCACGCGCAAGGAGTGCGCCCGTGAAGAAAGACGTCCAGCGTGAAAAGAAAGAGCAGCCTGCCCAGGAATGGCGCCGCCCACACTTCCCTTGCCGCTGACAACAACAGAAGCGGACAAAGAAACAAGACGCAGCAAATAGACACCAAGAACAGACAACCAGGGGAGGAGGGGGAAATTAAATAAATAAATAAATCTTAAAAAAAAAAAGTCAATGTTGTTATTTTAAAGGCAGTTATTATTTCACACATTTTCACCTTTGGGTTTTTTCTGTTGCATTTTATTTTCACCAGGCTTTTGAGTCTTTTAGTTACTTTTACTGATGCACTCTTCATTTCCAACTCTCTTCCAAGCCACTCTCCTGCCATTTCTTTTCACACTCTAGCACATTATTTAGTATTTCCTGAAAAGTTGTTGTCTTGGTTACAGATGATCTCAGTTTCTGTTTATCTGTGAATATTCTAAACTCACCCTCATGTTTGAAAGACAGTCTTGCTGGATATAAGATCCTTGGCTGAAATTTTTTCTCTTGGAGTATCTTAAATATTTCATACCTCTCTCTTCTTGCCTCCATGGATTCTAATGAGAAATCAGCACTTAATCTTATTCGGTAACTATTATGTGTTATGCAATGCTTTTCTCTAGCTGCTTTCAGAATTATTTGTCTTTGACATTTGACATTCTGAATAGCATGTGTCTCAGATGAGGTCTGCCCAGATTCTTTGTGTTTCTTGGACATGGATATCCATGACCTTCAACAGGGTTGGGAAATTTTCTACCATTATTTCTTCAAATATTCCTTTTGCCCCTCTTCCCTTTTCTTCTCCTTCTGGTGTACTCATGACATGTATGTTTGCATATCTCTTCCCGTCATTTAGTTCCCTTTGACTTTGCTCAATTCTTTCCAATCTTTTTTTCATCAGTTCTTCTGCCTCCTCAAATATGCTATTATATGATTCCAGTGTATTTTTAATTTCATTTATTGCACCTTTCATTCACATAGGATCTGCTATTTTTCTACGTATACTGTGAAATTAAGGAGATTTGCTTGAACATCTATGATTAGTTGTTCAAATTTTTTGCCTTTGGGGGCTTTTTTATCCCTTTAATTGGGCCATAGCTTTCTATTTCTTGGTATGAATTGTAATTTTTTGTTGGCATTTTGGCATCCAGCTTAATAGATGTATTTATTCTAGGTGAATTTTCTCCCTTTTGTTTAGTGCTTTCCTTCCCTTTCTCTCTTGCTGGTTTTGTAGTAGAAGCCAAGGGTGTAGTTGGTGTTGTATTCTGTGCAGGCTGAAGCTTCCTGCATTGCCCAAGGGACAGATGAAACTTCTCCTAACTTTATCCTTTGACAGGGTTAGTGGCAGAACAGCAGCAGTCTTTAATAATCCAACTTGTGCTGGCCTAAATTGCAGTTGCCCAGAGAGACTGATGAAGGTTCACACCCCTTCCTTTCCTGCCTGGGCAGGAACGGAGCTGCAAGTTTGGACAGCATTCTATGCCATGTGGGTCCAAAATGACCACAGTACCCAAGTAGACTTCTGACCATTCAGTATGTGCCAGCAGAATATACCTGAAGTTACCTGGAAAGACTGTTGCAGGATCTGCCAACCTCCTTCCTGCTAGATGTGGGGCTGAAGTTTAGGCTAAGGCTGCAGTCAAAACTTGGTGAAATAAGCTGGTCCCTTCTTTTATTGTGGTTTTCAATCAACTTGGCTTCCTCTCATGCAGGGGGCAGAGTTAAAATGGTGGCTATTGTCCTCTTTCTAACCCAGACAGGTTCAAACTTTAGCTGATATTAGGGTTATAGTTCAGCCGATATTAAGTTTATACTTCAGCCAGACAAATTTACTACCCAGTAGGTGAAGTCTATGGCCAAATGTCTCTCCCTCCCTTGTTTTTGGGAGATGGAGTTTCCAACTCTGCCATAGAACAATTTGCAAGGTGGCTTGTGCCATCAGAGAATGATCACCAGCCCCTGTAGCATGGCCTGCATTTTTTGGGAGAGGTTTTCACATTTCCCTCCAGGGTCCTCCCTGCCAGAGGTGGGGCTGGGGCTTAGACTAGAGGTGCAATCTGAATGGAAAGAAGTGGGTCCCTACCAGCACTATGATTTCCAGTCTGTTCTACTTCTGCTCATCCTGGGGGTAGAGTTAAAATGGTGGCTACCAGCCTCTTTCTAAATCAGACAGTTTCAAACTTCAGCTATTCTTAGGTTATACTTTAGACTTTCGAGTTTATTAATCAATAGCTGAAGTTGGTGCCCAACTGTCTCTGCCTCCCCTTGTTTTTGGGAAGTGGAGCTTCCAATTCCAGATATGGAATAGCTCCCTAGGCAGTTTGTGATGCCAGTGGAGGATGGGCATTGGCCTCGATTTGTGGAGTGCTCTACTACTTATAGATTTCCTCCACAGATAAGCAGACTCCTCCTTCCATTCTTTCAAGATGTTGCAGGATGCTCTTCTGGTCCCCTGCAGCACCCAAACAGATGATTTACATAGCGCTGGGTGACTACTAATTGCCCTGTAGCATGAGCTGGCTCTGTAGCGTGAGCTCCTTACTCTCTTGTCATCTTGCTGGTTGTCTTCTATTAGCCTTTTTTTCTTTACAATTTTTTGTTTGTTTATTCTTTCATTTTCATTTTTTATTGTATTTTTAGATGATACATAGTTTATAAAGAATATTACATTAAAAAATGTGAGGTTCCCACATACCCCACACCCCACACCCCGAATCCTCCCATATCAACAACCTCCTTCATCATTGTGGTGCATCTATTGCATTGTTTTTTTGTTGTTGTTGTTGCTCTAAGATATTATTCAAGGTCTCTGTTTCTTTTTACCTCTCTCTTGAGATATCTTGTCTAGTGATAACAATGTTGTATCTCTATGATTGTAGAGGCTTTCTTTTCTTCCATTAGTTTTGAAATTGCCTCATGTATTTTGGAGCATACTGGTTAGGTGTATAATTATTTATGATTGTGCTTTCTTTTTGACAAATCACTCCTTTCATTAATGTATATTGCTTTTCTTTGCCTTTTACAATAGTTTTGAATTTATAGTTATTTTTTCCTGATATTAATATAGCTACTCCTACCAATCTGTTTATTGTTTGCACCTAAAATAATTTCAACTTTTCACTTGGAACCTCTTTGCACCATGGGTCTAAGGTGAATTTCTTGTATACATTAAATAGATGGATGGTATTTCCTGATCTATTTTTCCATTCTGGGTCATATGATTAGAGAGTTTAATCCATTATCATTCATTGTTATTACTGTTAGGGCAGTATTTACATTATCCATATTTTCTCTAGGATGTATATGTCATATTTTGTTTTATTTTCTCTTTTAATCCTTTTTGTTAATTTTACAAAATATTTTCATTTCTACACTCTCCTCCAGCCCTGTTTTGCTCCCCATTTTTCCTTTCCATCTGCAGAACCCCCTTTTGTATTTCTTTAAGGGCAGGATTCTTGTTGACAAATTCACTCAATTTCTGTTTACCTGAGACTTTTAAACTCTCCCTCATTTTTTAATAACAAGTTTACTGGATTGTTCTGCTAAGGAAGAGGCAAAAACTCTAAATGCTATGCAGAGGCAGTTTTATTCAATCAAATGACTTTCAGGTTATATCAAATGATAATAACAAGTGATCAATCACAAAAGAAAGTAATCAATTAAAGACTTAAAGAATGAAAACTTACAACCACTCACCAAATAAAGTGAAAAGTCAACATCTGTTCTCTCACATGGCTGGGGAGACCCTTTTGCAAGCAATCAGAGTCCTGATTGGAAAAAACAGTCTCAGGAAGAGCATCCTGTCCTGGGTGAGGCTCTGATTGGCAGCTTAGCAGTTACCCATTTTAAGGAGTTCTAAACCTCAGAACTCCAATGATTCTTGTAACTCATGAGAAATGACCTCACTGAAAGTAATTGAATCCATCTGGTGGGGAGTGGCCAGCCCTCCACAGGAGAGACACTGTGTCTCAAGGGCTCTTAGTTTTTATGGTACTCTAACTCAGCTTTAACTTAATATTAACTTTAGAGTGGATGCAAACAAGACATATAAATATCATATCTGGTGACTTTCTCCTTCTAAACATTTTTTTGGGGTAATGGATGAAGGGGTTGCCCACTTAGCAGTGTTATAACATTCCAAAGGACAAAGGACAAGTTAATCATTCACAATTCTAGGCTAAAATAGCAGACTATTGATTAGAAAGCTTATGAATTCACAATTCTTAATATTAATTTTCTTATAGTATACCGTGGATACAGAATTCTTAGCTGGCAGGTTTTTCCATTTTTTATTATTGTCTTTTAAAATCTTAATTCTGTCATATCACTGCTTTCCCTCCTTGTCTTCAATGTTTGAAAATATGATATAAATGTGTCTCTGGGTAGTCCTTTTAGGATTTATACTCCTCAGAGTGTGCTGCATTTTCTGGAAATAAACATAAATATCCTTTATAAAAGTTGGGAAATGTCCATCCATTAATTAATCCAAAACTCTTTCTGATCCCTTTCCTCTCTCTTTTCCCTCTGAGATGCCTATGATGCATATGTCTCTGCATTTTGTGTTGTAATCTAATTTCCTGAGTCTCTGCTGAATTTTTGTCAAATTTTAAAATCTATCTGTTTTGTGTGATTTCATATATTCTCTCTTCCAAATCATTAATTCTTTCCTCTGCCGGTTCAAATCTGCTATTCTATGCTTCCAGAGTATTTTTAATGTCTTGCATTTTGCCTTTCATCACCATCCAATCTGTTATCATTTTATGTAAGTTTATGATTTCTTCTGTATGTTCCCCCAGTGCCTTCTTAATATATTTAATACATTTAATATATTCCTTCATTTCAATAAATTGATTCATGGTATTTGTTCATCCTTGATTAGTTGTCCCATTTTTTGCATCTTCTCTTTATTTTTTAGTTTGTTCATTAAATTGATTAATGATTTCCTGTTTCATTGCTTACCTTGCAGTTTTTCACTGTGTCTAGACATCTTTTTATCTTGATTGGCTTATTCAGTTAGCTTTTCTTTCCACTTTAGGGTTTTATTTCATTTATATTTGTGTTGAAGTTCCTATTTGATACTTGGGTCCACTTATTCTTCCCACCATTTCTGGAGAAGTGCAGTCTATCATTCCATTCTCAGCCATCTTGGATCTCCCTCTACATTAGTCTTTAACAGGACATTGAGCCTGTCTTTGAAGCTTTGATGAGAGACATTGACTTCTCCTTTATATCTATAAAACTCTTAGTGGACATCTTTTTCTAACAGAAGTCCAAGTAATCCACGTAGAATATTTTTTGCTTAGTTTAGCCACCTTCCTCAATTATATTAACCAGATCTCCTGGATCACTTGTTTCAGATTCTACATCAGCAATTGTTGCTCCAACTTGAATTTTTATGTTTCTGAGAAAGTTTCTTCAAACCTAATGAAACAAACTTTATAGTTTCAAGCTTTTCTTCTTTAGCTTCCACACTGCTCTCAGCCTTCATAGAATGAAAGAGATGTAAGAGATGTAGAGCCTTTCTATACACTAGGGTTTTCTTTAAGCCAATTTAATCTTCTATCCAGACCACTAACACTTTCTCCATATCAGCAATAAGGCTGTTCTGCTTTATCATCCAAATGTTCATGCTGTAGCACTTTAAATTTCCTTCAATATCTTTTCGTTTGTATTTTCCAACTTGGCTAATTGGCACAAGAGGCCAAGATTTTGGTCTTTTGTGGCTTTCAACATGCTTTTCTCAGTAAGCATAATAATTTCTATGTTTTTATTTAAAGTGAGAGTTGGGCAAAATTAACTTTCTTATTGTATATCCTCACAGATGTGTGAAATTATTTTTCCCAACCTTTATGGGTACAGTTCATGGTGCTCCATAAAATTTACAATAATTTCAACATAGATCTCTAATCAAGGAAATTTATACAATTATGATAATAATTAAAATTTGAAATATCACAAGAATTTGCGAAATGTGACACAGAGAAAGGAAGTAAGCACATATTGTTCGAAAATTGGCACCAATAGACTTGTTTGATGCAGGGTTGCCACAAAGCTTCAATTTAATTTAAAAATGCAGTATCTGAGAAGACCAAGAAACCAAATTAAAATAGAAGAGGGTATAAATGTATATATATAACCACTGAGTTTTCAAATGCCTAAATATAAGTATTGCACTGCTTCTTGAGGAACATCTTGAAGTTAATTCTGTAATTTGATATGTAGCAATGTTTTCATCAGTGAAAGACAGCATACAATTTACTATTCCTATCATATTTGAAAATGAAAAAAAAATTAAATGAATTGACATTTGAAATAGAAAATTCTTAAAAATATCTAATAATTTCCCTGCATAAAGTGTTAAATATATTATGTCTCTTTTTGTATTTAATTAAGATCTATTGAAACCATTTTGACTTAGAACCTGCTACTGAATGTATTAGTCTCCTAGGTTGCCAATATAAATTACCACCAATTGTGTGGCTTAAAACAGCATCCAATTCTGGAGGCTGGAAATCCAGAATTAAAGTCCTATTCAGTGGGGTCATGCTCCTTTCACAGGTTCTACACAGTAATCCTTCTCCTTCTTTAGTGCTTCATCTCTACAGATCAATCATGTTTAGCTCTTCAGCTTTTTGGTTTCTTGTGTTGTTTGGCTAATTAGCACAATAACTCCAATTTTTGCCTGCAAATTTAGATGTCCTTATTTTTCCCTATGTGTTTTTTTCATCTCCTATTCTTGTAATGACAAGATCATTGGAATTAAGGCCCATCCTAATCTATTATGACCTCCTTTTCTCTTGAAAAGAAATGAAAAAAACCTTATTTCCAAAAAAGCCACAAGCACAGATGCTGGAGATTAGTGCATGAACACGTCTTCTCAGGAGACACATTACACTAATGCCATGCGAGATAAAAACAAGTGACCCTTTACATCAGAAAATGTGTTCTTTATTTGTAAATATGTATTGCTTGTGTGAGGGAAAGAAAAAAGGTACTGTCAATCTTTTTATGTGAATTAGATATACTGTTGTCATTTCTCCATTATTTGCTTTGGTTTCACATCTAACCATTTAAACCATGCTCTCAAAAGTCACCAGTGGCTTCTTATCCATCATATTTTGTTTATTATAGTTATACTGAAATATTTAAACATAAGAAAATTATACAGCATAATATAACAACCTCCCAATTATACCACATATAAAACTTTAAAATGTTATCAACCTCCTACTGCCATTGTAAGATTAGATAATAATACATAAGAAATGCTTAGAACAATTCCTGAGTAACATTAAAAATTGAAAAAATATTAGTTAATATAATGCCATGTTATTACCCCCCTAAAATTCCCATCACCATTATAGTCCCCTATTACTGACATTTAGCATTCGAGTTGTAAGTGTGTTACAATTGTTGAATGGATATTAAAATATTACTTATAACTATAATTCATAGTTTGTATTAGGTGCATTTTCCCATATATCACCTTATTGTTAACTTTGTAATAGTGTAGTATAATAGTTTCAGCTCATGAAAGAACTTTCTTATATTTGTAAAATTAACAAGAGTCATTATCTACAACAGTGTTCCCTGTGTTAAACAGACCCAATTTTTGTTACCAGAACAGAGGTTTACAGGAAAGTCATGCAAAAAATAACACTTTCTCATATACCTCACTTTTCACACTTTATCAGTGTTGATTTGTTTCAATTGATGAAAGAATATTAAAATATTACTGCTAAAGGTAGTCCATAGCTTATATGAGGTGAATTTTCTGATATACCTCCTTATAATTAATACCATGCAATCATATTTTATATTTGTTATACTTTGGGAAAGAGCATTCTTATAATTATACTGTTAGTTACAGTTCATATTCTACTACAAGAGTCACTATGTTGTACAGTCCCACGTTTTGTCAAATCCATCCCAAGCATGCAATGAATGGTTTTTGGTACAATCAGAATTATACTGTCATCAACAACAAATTTTAGAATGTTTCACTATTCCAGAAAGAAAAATCTCATTCTCTTATACCACCCTATTTTTGGCCCTTAACATTAGTATATTACCTTCAGTGGAAGTGATGAAAAAGTATTACAATACTACTGTTCACTATAGTCTACAATTTCCATTAGTTGTATTTCCCCATATATCAACTATATTGTTAACACCTTATAATAGTGATGTACATTTGTTCTATCTCATGGAAGAACACTATTGTATTTTTAATATCAACCACATTCTTCATCCGCCACCAACTTCACTGTTATACAGGCTCCAGTTTATACTATACTCTCATTATATTGACAGTTACAACCCTAGACTACTCCTTTCACACTATGACATCTAAGAATCAGCAGTGTTAATTATACTCACTGTAATGTGTTACCATGACCTCAATCCTTTCTAAACCTTTACAATCAATCTTTTTAACAATTCTGTAGACATTTAGAATCAGTTCCCCTTCTAAATCCTCATTCCATCTCCTTGTAATATGTTCTCTAATTTTTAACTCCATGACCATACATACTGTATTTAGACATTAGTAGTGAGACCAAACAATATTTGTCTTTTTGTGTCTGGATTATTCATTTATGTTATTTACAACTTTATTTTGAATTCGCAAAAATAAAAGAACAGAAAAAGGCAGCTCAACATGTTATGCAAGCATTATTCCTAAAAAGATCTTTTTTCAGGCTCATTTATTTCATCTAATTATTTAAGAATTAACTCAGTTGTTTCTCCTGTAGTATTCAGAAACATAAAGAGGTGAAAATATTGGTTAAATGATATAGGTCAGGTCTACTTAATATTGAAAGAGTGAAGAAGAGAAAAAAAAATCTTAATTTTATTCATCTCACAAAACAAAACCCCATATTATTTCCTTTAAATGTAGAATTAATAAAGTACCAACTTTCCTTTTGCTACAGAAACATTGCAATACTGTTAACTGTAGTCCATAAATTACATTAGTTTTTTCCTTATGCGAATTACCACATTCTTAACACCATATAGTAGAATATTCCAGATATACTAGACCTTGTAATAGTGACAACAATCCACATCTACTTCTAAAATAATTTTTTATCAATTTCCAATATTATCCTAGAGCTGTTCTCCAACTAACATTAGTCTTCCTAGAATACGCATTTCAGCCACAATCACATCCATAAATCAACAATATTTGTTGCTTTCATTATTATGTGTTACCATCAAGTCCAATCATTACCAAATATTTATATTTGACCTTATTAAAAGTTTGACAAATATGCAGCATTCTCTTCCCATTCTCAACACAGATTCCATCTCCCACCTACCTACATTTCATAGTCTAAATCCATAAGTTTACTCATTGTATTTAATTCATATCAGAGAAGCCATGAAATATTCATCTTAATACATATATATATATATATATATATATCTCCAACCTTTTGTGTCTGTCTTATTTCACTCAACATAATATGCTCAAGGTTCCTCCATGTTGTCATGTGCCTCCCCAACTGCTTTATTCTTAGAGCTGAATAATTTCAAAAAACATTAATTGTATTTTTCCATGTATCATTATACACTTACCAATTTCTAAGAGTGATATACGATTGCTCAAGTTCACAGAGGAACAGTTTTGCATTTTTATTATTAACTAAAATGCTCATCCATCTCTGAGTTCCTTGTGTTTCAGTCCCTAGATTATTCTCAAGCTTTTTTCGACATTTAATTCCCTAGACTTTCCCGTTCAGGCAGAAACTCATTTATAAATCAGCCCTGTTATTTATATGTTAGTAACAACTCTACGCATTTCCATACATTTATAGCTAAGCTAATTGAAAAATCTATGTATATTTAGCATCATTGCCAATTTTCAGTCCCAACCTAACTGCTAGAAATCTATAGTCTAAATTATAACTCCATATGTTTATTCTTCATATTTAGTTGATATTAATGAGACCATACAATAGTTGTCTTTTTGTGTCTGAATTATTTCACTTAGCATAATGTCCTAAAGTTTCATCCTTGTTTTAATAATCAAATTTAATTTCTCCTTACAGTTGCATAGTACTCAATTATATGCATACACCATATTGTTTATTGCTGGATGATGGACACTTGGGTTGTGTCCATCTTTTGGCAAATAACAATAATGCCATTATGAACATCAGTGTGGAAATGTCTCTTTGCATTACTGTTTTCAGTTCTTGTGGATATTTTCTGAGTAGAAATAACATCAGATCACATAGCAGGTCTATATATAGATTTTTAGAGGAAAAGCAAAACTGTCTTCCACACAGGCTGCACCATTCTACACTGCCACCAACAGTGAAGGAGTGGTCCTATTTCTCCACATCCTCTCCAGTAATTGTTCTTTTTTTTTTTTAATAATGGCTATTCTATGAGTTATGACACGATATTTTACTGTAAGTTTTGATTTGAATTTACCTAATAGAGAGTAATATTTAACATTTTTCATATACTCTTTCAACATTTATATTTCATCTTGAGATAAATGTCTATTTAAGTCTTTTGTCTATTTTTAATTGGATTGCTTGCTTTTTTATTGTAAAGCCACATTATGACTTGACATAGCATGGAAAGCAAAACCTTTTCAAACATGAGGCTTCCAAATATTTTCTTACATTGAGTGGGTTGCCTTTTAACCTTTTTGACAAAATTCTTCAAAGCACAAAAGTGTTTAAGTTTGAGGAGGTCCCAGTTAGCCATTGTTTATTTTGTTATTCCTTCTTTCATTGTAAGGTTTAAGAAACCAAGACTTACCACCATGACTTGATGATTTTTCAAAATATTTTCTTCTTAGGTTTTTTTCTCACTTTTGTATATATGTTTTTAATCCATTTTGATTTAATGTTTGTATAAAGTGTGAGATAAAGGTTCTTTTTCTTTCTTTTGAATATGGATATCCAGTAATCCAGCAATATTTTAAAAGTAAACTGCTTTGTTTCAGTTGTATTATTTTTAGAGCCTTGTCAAAAATCACTTGATTGTTGATGTGAGGTACTTTTTCTGAACCATCAGTTTGGTCCCATTGCACTATACGTCTAACTTTATGCTAGTACAATACTGTTTTTATGACTGTAGTTAGGTAATATGACTTAAAGTCCAAAATTGAGAGAGTCCTCCAAACTTCATTTTTTTGTAAATTGTTTCTGCCTATTTAGGGCCACTTACACTTCCAAAGAAGTTAGATAATTGTACTTTAAATTTAAAAAAAGGGGATTTGGATTTTTATAACTGTTGTATTGAATTTGTATATCAATTTGTGCATAATTGAATTATAAGGATATTTAATCTTCCAATCCATGAACATGGTCTGTTCTCCCATTTATTTATGTCTTCTTTGATTTCTTTTAGCAATTCAATTTAGATTTGTGAATAAAAATGTTTTATATCTTTGGTTAAGCTTATTCCCAACTATTTGACTTTTTGTCACTATTGTAAAAAGAATTTTCTTCCAGACATCTACCACAGATGTTTATTTCTTACATACAAATATTCTGTATTTTTTGCATAGTAATGTTCTATTTTTCCACTCTGCTGAATTCATTTATTAGCTCTAGCAAATTTACTGTAGATTTATCAGGATTTTTTAGGTATTGTATTTTATCATCAGGGAACAGTGAAAATTTTACTTTTTCCTTTCCCATTTGGATGCATTTTATTTATTTTCTCTCTGATTATTCTAGCACTATATTCAAAAAGAATTGTCGTGGTGGAAATCTTGGTCTTGTTTCCAATCTTAGGAGAAAATTTTTCAGTGTTTTGACAGGGAGTACAATGTTAAATGTGGCATTTTCATATATGCCCTTTATCATTTTGAGAGGAGTTCCTTTGATTCCTCTATTTTAGAATTGTTTTTATGGAGAAAAGATGTTGAATTTTGTCAAAATCATTTTCTGCAACAATCAAAATTGTTACATTATTTTTATTCTTTGATTTATTAATATGGTGTATTCTACTGATAGATTTTCCTGTGTTGAACCAAATTTGCATGCCTGGGAAAACCCAGTTTATCATGATGAATTGTTATTCTAATGTGTATTTGGATTTGATTATTAAATGTTTTTTGGGGGAATTTTTGCATCTGATTTCATTATAGAAATGGGTCTGTAATTTTTGTTTCATAATATGTGTCTGGTTTTGATTTTAAAGTGATATTGGATTCATAAAACTGGGTTTGTGATGTGCCTTTTTTTAATTTTGGAAGATTTGAGGAAGGATTGGTACTAAAGATTCTTTGAATGCTTGGTAGAATTCTCTTGTGAAGCCATCTGGTCCTGGACTTTTGAATTTGGGGAATTGTTTCATGACTGTCTTAATCTCTTTGCTTGTGATTGGTTTGTTGTAGTCTTCTATTTATTCTAGGGTCAGTGTAGGTTGTTTGTCTAGTCCTAGGAATTTTTCCATTTCATGAACATTGTCTAGTTTGTTGGTGTACTGTTTTTCATAGTATCCTCTTATGATCTATTTTATTTCTGTTGGGTCTATAGTAATGTCCTCATTTTCATTTCTGATTTTATTTATTTGCATCTTCTCTTTTTTTGTCAGTCTAACTAATCTTTATCAATTTTGTTTATCTTCTGGGAGAATAAATTTTTGTTTTTTTTTAAATTCTTTTTGTTTTATTTTTTCCCAATTTCTTTTATTTCTGCTCTTATATCTGCTATTTCATTCCTCTTCTTTTCTTGGGGCATAGTTTGCTGTACCTTTTCCTGTTACTCCAGCAGTCACATTAGGTCATTTATTTTAACTCTTTCTTCTTTTTAATGTAAGAATTGAGGACTATAAATTTCCTTCTAAGCACTGCTTTCACTGCAGCCCATAATTTATGACATTTCTTTTCTCATTTTAATTTGTCTAGGGATATTTATTGATTGCTCTTGCAATGTCTCCTTTAACCAACTGATTATTATTAATGTGTTTTTTAATCTCAATATATTTACTAATTTCCCTTTTTTGCCTGGTGTAGATTTCCATTTTCATTCCCTATTTTGGTCTTGGAAAATTTACTGAGATCCACTTTGTGACTTAACATATGTCTTATCCTGGAGAAATATCCATGAGCACTAGAGAAAAATGTGCATCCTCCTGGGTTGTATTGCAATGTTCTGTATATGTCTATTAGGTTTATTTCATTTATGTTATTATTTAAGCTCCCTGATTCTTTACTGATCCTTTGTCCAGATGATCTATCCAGTGATAGGAGTGTTGTATTAAAATCTCAACATATTATTGTAGGGACATCTATTTATCCCTTCACATTTGTCAGGGTTTGCTGCATATAATTTGGGACATCCTGATTAGGTTTGTATATATTTATGGTTAGTATTACCTCCTAGTGTATTACCTCATTTATTATTATATAACGAATTTCCATGTCCCTCATAACAGCTAGTTTTAAAGCCAATTTCATCCAATATGATTGTAGTTACACCAGCTTTATACTTCATGTGTGGAATAACTTTTTCCAGGCTTTCATTTTCAATCTACTGGGATCCTTGGGTCTAAGGTGAGTCTTTTTAAGACCACATAAATGGTTTATATTTTCCTATCCATTCTGGTAATCTGTGTCTTTAGATTAGAGATTTTAATCCATTAACATTCATCGTTACTAAATTAAAGATTTATTTACTTCTACCATTTTGACCTATGGTTTTATCTGTCATATATTGTTTTCAGCACTATTTTTTTTTAATTTTAGCTATTTTATTGATATATTCTTCATTTCTTGACTATTTCAAGCTATTCTTTTTGGTCTCTCTCTCTTTTTTTTTTTTTTTCAGCTTTAGCACTTCATTTTGTAATTCCTGCAAAACCAGAGTGTTGATTAAAAACTCTCCCAGTTACTGTTTATTTGTGAATATTCTAAAATGGCCACATTTAAGAAAGACACTCTTGCTAAATAAATTCTGGGATGGAAATTTTTCTCACTCTGAATCTTTAACAGATCATAATACTGACTTATTGCCTCTATGCTTTCTGATGAATAATCAGCAATTAATCTTAAAGAACTATCCTGGGACATGATGAATTTCTCTTACTTTCCTGCTCTCAGGATTGTCTATATTTGGCATTTGATATTCTGTGTAGTATGTGCTTCTGAATAGGTCTATTCAGATTTATTTGGATGGGAGTACATTATGCTTCTTGAATACAGATATCTTTCAATTGAGTTGGGAAATATTCAACCATTATTTCCTGAAATGCTTCTTTTGACCTTTTGCACAATTATTCTTTTCTTGGAACAACCATGACACATAAGTTTATACATTTCTTACTGTCATTTAGTTCCCTATGAACATGTTCAATTTTCCAATTCTTTTCTTTATCTGTTCTTTTGTATGTTTGCTTTCAGAGGATCTGTCTTCAAGCTCACTGACCTTCCTTCTCCCTTTTCAAATTTGCTGTTATATGCATCCAGGATATTTTTTATTTTGTTTATTGTTCCTTTAATTTCCATAAGATTTGCCATTTTCTTTGCATGCCTTCAAATTCTTACTTGTGCTCCCATTGTCTCCTTGATAATCTTTATTCGTTTAGTCATCTTATTGAATTTCTTAATGAGATTTGTTTGAACACTGTGGTTAGTTTCCTCAAATACTTTTTGTCATCCAGTTGCTGTTTGTTCCTTTGACTGATCCATATATTCCTGTTTCTTGGTAGGTTAAATTTTTTGTTGGTGCCTTGACATCTCATTTACTAGATGTATTTATTCTTGGGACTTCTCTCTTTAATCTATTTGATTGGCTTTGTGTTACAGCCCCTCTTTGATACCTGGTTCAACTAACTTAACAACTTCATAGTGGCTTGTGTTTTGTCGATCTTAATTTTTTCAGCTCTTTTTAATTACTTTCTTCCCTTTTCGCCCTTGCTGTTTGCAGAATGGGAGCCAAGGATAAAGTTGGTAGGGTAAACCATGGAAACCTAAGCTGCCAGTATTGCCCCAGGAACTTACAAAATTTCTCTCAACTTTCTCCCTTGATAGAGTCAAGAGCAGATCTACAGCTGTGTGCAGTAATACAAGCCATTCTGGCCAAGACCATCTGTAGTTGCCCAGAAAGACTAATGAATTTTCATACCATTTGCTTCCTTGGTTCTAGTGGTAAAGAGCCCATAGGTGTGGGATGCCTTTGTGCATTTTTAATGTTGTGGCTTGTCATTAAGTGGTGTGATCTCTTTATATAATATGGAGATCAATCCCTTACCAGATATATGATTTCCAAATATTTTCTTCCTATGAGAAATCCCATTGATTTTTGCCATTTTATTTTCTTGAGGAAATCTTTGGAGGGAAAATTATTTAATTTTTAGGCAATCCTATTTATTTATATTTCCTTTTTTTTACTCATGCTCCGGGTATAAGATCCAAGAAACCTGCAACAAGCACAGGTTATTGAATATATTTCCATACATTTTCTTACAAGAGTTTATGGTTTTAGTATATATATATATATTTAAGTCCTTGATGCATGTTGAATAAATATTCATATAAGGTGTGAGATAAGGACATTCTTTCTTTCTTTTAGAATTGTATATCCTGTTTTCAGTATCATTTAATAGGATATTCTGATTTAGGCAAGTGGGTTTGACAGCTTTGTCAGAAATCACTTGAGCATAGATGTGAAGGTCTATTTTTGAGCTCTAGATTCAATTACATTGGTCATCTGTGTATATTTATATGAGAACTATATTTTTATGACTGTAACTGGATAATATACTTTAAAATCTTGAAGTGAGATTCATCTGGCTTCATTTTTCTTAAGATATTATTTTTACTTTTTAGGAGCTCTTACACTTTCTGATAAGACTGGTAATTAGCTTTTCAAATTGTATAAAAAATATTGATTTTTTTAGGTTTTGTGTTAAATATGTAGATCAGTTTGTGTGGAATTGAAATTTTAATGATATTTAATTTTCCATAAAATGAATAAGGAAAAGCTTTTAAATTATTTAGATGATCATTGGTTTATTTTAGTAATGTTTTATAGTTTTTTGAATACATGTCCTTTATGTCCTTGGTTATATTTATTCCTATATATTTGATTTTTTTTGTCACTATTGTAACTGGAATGTTTTTCTGAATTACTCCTTGGCTTGCTCATTACTAATGCATAGAAACGCAAGTGATTTTTGCATATTTACCTTGTATTCCTACCCTTTGCTGAAATTGACTATAATTTTGAATTATTTTACTGTGGATTTTTTGGGGATTTTCTAAGTATAGTATCATATAATCATTGAACTATGAAAATTTAATTTCTTCCTTTCTTATGTGTGGGCCTTTTATTAGTTTATATTGCCAAATTGTTTTAGCTAGATTTTCTACCAAATTGTTGAATAACAGTAGGGAAGCTATGCATGATTGTTTGCTGCTCATCTCAGTGGGAAAACTTTCACTCTTTCACCATTAAGTACAATATTAGTTGTGAGTTTTTCATACATGCAGGTTATCATATTCATAAGTTTCATTCTATTTTTATATTTTAGTGTGTTTTTATTAAGAAACAATGTTGAATTTTGTCAAATGCTTTTTCTGCCTCATATGATTTTTGATGATCATACGATTTAAGATTTTTCATATGTATTTTCTTTTCAATTTATTTTTACTATTTTTAAATTTATGCCCCAGCAATTCCTCTGCTGGATACATATCAAGAAGAATTGAAAACTAGGACATGAACAGATACATGCACAACAATGTTCATAGCAGCAATATTGACTAGAGCCAAAAGTTCAAATAAATCAAATGCCCATCAACAGATGAATGGATAAAAAATATGTGGTATATACATACAATGGAATATTACTCAGCTGTAAAAAAGAATGCAGTACTAACACTAGGTAACATTAATGAATCTTGAGGACCTTATGCTGAGTGTAACAAGTCAAACTTTGAGGAACAAGGATTACATGATATCTTTGATATGAAGTAAGCAAATTGAGCCATCTCAGAGAGCTAGAGTCTGGAATATAGGTTTGCAGAATAAAGAAAGAGAGATGAAGATTTTGAGCCAGTTCCCAAATGGATGAAATCTATGATAAGGAGGAAATTAGTTGTGCAGTGAAAGGATATGACAGGGTTTTAGGTATAATATTGGTTGTGTGGTGTGATTTGAAAGGGAGGATAGGGAGGGAAGGATCATTTGGACAGTCCATGGAAATGGCAGTAGGTTTGGGGAAGGGAGAAGGTAAACACTGTGAATTGGTGGGTACATAGTTGAAGCTACAAGGTTGAGTAAATGCTTTTGACAATATAACAAGGAAAGGTTACTGGTATAGGGTGTTGGAAAGGGTGTTGGAAAGGGGGCATTTGGGACAGGTCACACCAGTGGTAGTATTCTAGAGAATGTGCAAGTGATCATTTTGTCATAGTATTTTGTATCAGTGGGGGGATACCCATATAATGAGTGGTAAGGAGGTGAGCTCCCATATTGGGGAGGCTGGATATGGTTTCAAACAGAAGGAAGGGTGTCTCTTGAGAGCATGCATTGTTCCTAATTGGGGAGGACAGACTAATATTCCAAGCTCTCACCATTGTTGTAAGTATCTATGAAGAATCTTGACCTTCTTGGAGTGAAGCTTGGGGGTCACCTTAGGCCCTGAGGGGAGGGAGAGGGTGGAATATAATGAATGATAAAGGGGGTATTTATGAGGCAAGGGAGGGTTCTACATGATCTTTCAATGATGGATAAAAGCCATGTTAAATTTCATTATAAAATTATAAAAATGCATGGTCTAATGGTATAAAATATAAACCATAGTGTAAACCACTGACCATAGTTAATAGCTATGTTTCAAGTTTTGTATATCAGCTGTAACAAATGTGCCATCCACATGTAAATGTTATTACTAAGGAAGAGGGAAAGGGGGGAGGATTTTGATTATGTGAGAGTCCCCTATGTTCTGTATGTGACTTTACTGTTACATTAAACATTGAAGACAAAATGGAAAAATATAAGACAATGGGAAAGAAAGGGAAGAAAATGCCACTCTACATACAGGACAACATATATTACAATGATGAACTGCAAAACATTAAAAAAAATAAATATTTTTCATTTTTTAATATATCAATTTAAAAAAATTTTTAGCTTTAGTTTTTGTAAATTATTATGCAGTTTTTTATGTTTAAGACTATCATTTTTATTTCATTTTCCTAATAATCAAATTAAGCAATATTCTTGGCTTCATTTCTGAAAAAGTTTTGGATCACAATATAGCTAAAATTATGGCAGGGGAGGATCATTGCTGTAGGGTGTTAATGATGGGGGATACATGGGAGGGAGTTCATGTGGGCATTCAGATAAGTGCTATAAATATGTTCAAATGATCATAGGGCATTGCCACAATGGGTAGAGATTTACACAAAAACTGAAAGAATATTGAATTCCCATTCTGGGAAGCTCTGTCACATTCTGTAATGGAACAGCAACAGTCCCCCAAGTACCAGGGAAATGACAAGTGAAGGATTGTCTATTGGTGGGCCCATGATTTTGAGGACTATGCTTATTAGCCTTTTGGTCTTGAATTTGCAACTTAGCCTAGTATTGTAGGGTACCTATTAGTTACCTCCTGAGAGTCACCTTGTTGCTCAAATGTGGTCTCTCTCTAAGCAAAACTCAGCTTATAAATGCATTATCTTTCCCCTGTGTGGGATATAACTCCCAGGGGTGAGGCTTCCTGGCACTGAGGGATTACTACTAAGCACTGATTGGTGATGCAACTGGAAAAAGTCCTTGAATAAAAGGGAGGAAAGCTAAAGACAAATGAGTTTATATGGCTAAGAGACTTTAGAATGTGTCTGGAGGTCATAAGAGAGGTAATACATGTACACATCCCAGCAGGATCTCATAGACAGCCAAATTAGATATTACCCCAAATAGTGGGGTTCCTGGAAGCTTTAGAAACACTCAGGTCTTACAGTTATGTCATACAGCTCTGGAATTTGGTGGCTTGCCAGTTGGCCTTATTTCAGAGTTTGTGCAACCAAGTGTGACAGATTTGTAAATAGATATGCCTTCTCTAAACATGCCTATTCTGTCTCTTTTCTTTGAAACTACATTTGGTGCTGGAGTTCATAGGTTTATGTCCAAGAAACTTGAATATCTGGGCTGTCCATGTGCCAGTTGGGCCCTGAGCCTCAGCACAGTTGCAAAACCTACTATCCAGTTCATTGGACAATCTCAGGACAGCTAATGGGCAGGTGAGAATGAACAATCATCACACCAAGTAACTGAGTCTACAACTGCAAGCAATAGATTCCCATCCTTCAGTAATATGGGATTGAAGCACCCTCTCAATTAGAGAAGAAGTGGGCATCAACATCACAGAATCATCACGATGTGGGAATAACATATGGGATAGAGTGGACTTACTGGTGTTCTACTATAGACTTATTGTGATTCTAGCAATGAAGGAAATTATATCATTGATGTGGAGACAGTGACCACTGAAGAGGCTGAAGTCAGGGAGAGGGAAAAAGAAGTGTAATATGGGAGCATTTTAAGGATTTGGAATTGACCTGAATGGCATTGCAATGACAGATACAAGACATTATATATCCTGCCATAACATACGGAATTGAGTGGAAAAGAGTGTAATTACAATGGAAAAAGCAATCCATGCTTAGTGGCAATGTCCAATATGCATTCATTAATTGTAATTAATGTACCACACTAATGAAAGAAGTTGTTTTTGTGGGGAAAAGTTGGAGGTGTAGGGAATTGGGCATATGGGAGTCCCTTATTTTTTTTGTTACATTTTATGTAATATAAGTATCTTTTAAAAATAAATAAAAACACATTTAAAATATTACAGAAAATTCATATTGAAAATATGAGGGATTGCCATTTACCCCACACCCTCTCCTCATATTTTCTGCTATGTATTGCAACTTTCATTAGTGTGGTATATGTGTTACAAGTGATGAACTAATATTGAGGAATTACATCCTTGAACAGTAGTTTATATTATGGTTGACATGAACACTGCTCTATCTTACAGGTTTTGACAAAATGAATTATCACCTGTATTTGTCTTTGTAGTATCATGTAGAATAATTCCAATGCCCACAAAATACCTCATATTACAGATATTCTTCGATCTCCTCCCTCATAACCTCTGGTAACTACTATCTTTACATCAGTATTAGAACTTAATCCATTACTAGACTAATAATATGTCATCTTTGATTCTCAGTTTCATGCCCTGCTTATGTTTTTTTTTTTCCCTCAAACTTGAGGATTATGTGATGGAGAAGCCCATTCTGCTTCTTATTAAAAGAAGACTTAGATCACATGTGGCAGATGGATAGAACTACCTTACTTGCAGTTGTAGATACTGGGTTCTATGGGATAGGCATTTCCCATCATTAATCTTTATTAGTTGTCTTGAGTGTGTCAAATAAACAGGAAAGTACATATGGACTGCAAGTCTGCTGAGATCCAGGGCTCAACCAGCATGTCAACAGACTGAAGATTTAAATCTCTGGGACATTATTTAGTGACTAGAGTGGCATTTATAGGTGCAAATAAAAGGAGCTGAAGAGACATATGTAGCTAAATTATAAATCAGTCTAACTCTGTTACCTTAGGGATATAAGTTATCATATATTCCAAAGTAAGCCCCCCCAATGCAGTACCAGTTTCATGGGGTTGTGTTCTCTGCCTTTAATGTCCAGCTGTTTTTAAAGCTTGCAGAAACACCCCTGCTTAGGACAATTTTTTACTGTGATATTTAGTGAGATCTTCCTGAGTTGGGCATAAGAGTGTCTTTTAAATGACCTCCACACACACTTTGAAAGCTCTTAGCTGTAAATACTCATTTGAATTTAATATTTCCCCCTTTTTCCACAGTGGTTTTATAAATGCATGACTTGTTAGCACTTGGTATTAATTCCTCAGTGCCAGGAGACCCAACACTAGGAGTAATATCCCATGCCAGGGGAAAGGCAGGGAGCTTGTATGCTGAATTTGGCTCAGAAGGAGGCCACAATTGAATAACAAGGAGGTTTTCAGGAAGTTATTCTTAAGCAATATATATTACTAGGATAAATTTCAATTTTACAAGAATAAGATTCATAAGTACAAGCATTAATATAAAGGGCCTGGTGTATTGGTCTGTTCTCTTTTGCTACGTACTGCCTATATAGTCTAGAGAGTCTTGCCACTCTATTAGAAAATGTAGTAGGACACCCCAGAATGGGATTTCAACATTTTATTGGTTATAGAGTTGGTTGCAATCCACTGAGATAACACCCCATGGCCACATGAATACATTCACATTCCACAGAGGCATACCCCATGTGTATTCTTTCATGATCTTAATTATTTCATTTAATGTATTTTTGTCTCAATTTTTCCTGAATAGAGATTGGAATGTAGCCTCATTAAGAATCCCATGTAAGTAATGCATTGATTTTATCTTGCTGCTCTCAAAATCTTCTCTTTATCTTTTGACTTTGAAAATCTGAATAGTAGATGTCTTGGGAGAGGACTATTAGAGTTTAGTCTGTTTGGGATATGTTGTCCTTCTTGTATATTGATATTTACATCTTTCATAAAGGTTGGAAAATTTTCAGTCATTATTTATTCAAATATTCTTTCTGCACCGTTTCCTTTCTCTTTTTCTTCTGTGAAATTGATAATGAAAATATTTGTGCATTTAGTGTTGTCATTCATTTCCCTGAGACCCTATTCAATATTTTGGTTTTCTTTCTCTGAATCTTCTCCCATCATTTTTATTTCAAGTATCCCATCATCAAATTCAATTACTCATTCTTTTAACATTTCCAATTTGTTGTTATATGCCTCTAATGTATTTTTAATCTCATCACTTGTGTCTTTCATTCCCATAAGCTATTTTAATTTTTGCAGGCTTTCACATATTCTTTATGTTCACACAGTGTCACCTTAATATGTTTTATTTCTTTAGTAATATTTTCCTTCATCCAATTAAATTGATTAAGGTGGTTTTTTACAACATCATTTGTTAGTAGTGTTAAACCCTGAGCCTCATCTAGATCCTTGGTTTATTCCTTTGACTTAATCATACCTTTTTGTTCCTTACTATGAATTGTTACCTTTTGTTGGTACCTAGGCATCTACTGATGTTGATGATTTTGTTCCATTGATCAGTTTCTCTCTCCCTTGCTTAATGGATGTATTTAACAGCTCTTCATTGATTTTTCTTTTCATTTTTTCCCTAAAACTCTAATATTGCTCTAAGTAAATAGTCAAAACTATGGCAAGGACCTGTAATGTGGCCTGACCAGGTCTGCCCTGCTTTAAAAAGAATTGGGAGAGTCCAGTCTTTCTGCCTTCTATTTCTAGACTGGCCAGCAAATGACTCTTGTTGGTGAAGCCTTCCACAGAGAAGAATCCTTCAATTTCCACTTTCTTTTCTAAGCTAGTGAGCTATAGATTTGCATTTGCTGAAGAGAAACAACAATCATCTTCCTGCCACACTCTCTCTCTTCCCAAGAAGGAATTTGCCCTTTCCCCTCTCCATTCGATGTTCAGCTCCAGGTTTTCCTAAGGCTGTTCACTTCAGGGGAAGGGGATTGGTGGTGTTCAAAGTTCACATGAGTATCAACTCAAGTTTCCCTTTGGCCTCTTTATCTCTACATCTCCAGTCCCTTCTGGATGATGCATGCAACATTTTCCTTGTCTGCTCGTGCCCCCATCATGGCTCTCTCAGGCTACTTCTATGTATTCTCCTTTATTTTGCAGGAAAGCTGTGTCCAGCCTGAGATACCCCAATGCGATCTTGTATCAATATGTTGTTTCTGGTTTATTTCACTCAAACTAAAATCCTCAATATTCAACCACACTGTTCTATGCATCCCAACTTCATTGCTTCTTACAGCTGAATTGTAGTCCATCATGTACATAAATTCAACAGAAGAGCACTTGGGTAGTTTCCACATTTTTGCCATTGTGAATGGTGCCACTATGAACATCAGGGTGCAAATGTGAGTTCTTCTGAATTTATTCCTAGTAGTGGGATTGGGGGATCATATGGCACTTCTATAGATAGCTTCCTAAGAAACCAAATTGTTTTACACAGACACTCCACTACTCTAAATCCCTATCAAATAGGAATGAGTGTTCCTATTTCAAAACAAACTCTACAAAATTATTTTTTTTTTACCATTACATAATGTGCAAAATGATATCTCATTGTAGTTTTGATTTGCATTTCCCTGATAGCTTGTGATGTTGAACACCCATTCACATGATTTTTACCATTTCCTCTTTGGAAAACTGTCTATTCAAAAGTCTTTTGCCCATTTTTAATAGGGTGGCTTGTCTCTTTATTATTGAGGTGTATGACCTCTATATATCCTGGAAACCAAAATTCATAGGCTCCCCTGGCATGGGACATGACACCAGTGAATGAGCCTCCCTAACGTGAAGGGATTATTACCAGGGGGACAACTAGCAATGTAGTTGGAAAAACACATTAAGCAAAATGGGAAAATATTAAGTAAAATGAGTTTTTACTGGAAAGAGATTTCAAAGTGAGCAGGGAGGTCATTTCAGAAGTTACGTTTATGTATCTCTCCGGAGGATCTCACTGACTATCATGTAAACAATGCCTCAAGCAGGGATGCTCCAGATCGCTTTTGACACGTCTTAATACTATAGGTAGGGCAGATTACCCAGAAATTCGACACCCAGTTAGTGGGCCTTGCTTAATAACCTATCTTCCCAAAGTACCAGAGTTAGACTTATTAATAATTTTGCTATACATGGTTCTTCTGTCCATTTTATTTGAACCTATACTTAGCACTATAATCATTAAATATAAATCATAAAATAGAATTTTTATTACTCCAGTAATGGAAAAACTTGTAAAATTGATATAAAAACAGTGGTCACCAGAGTTTCTGAGAGGAGGTTGAGGGAAGAAAAGGTGTAATGTTGGGCATTTCAATGAAAGATACAGGCCAATATACGTTTTGTGAAAGCCTATAAAATTGTGCAGTGCAAAGTGAAAACCTTAGTATAACTATCGACCATGGTTAGTAGCTATGTTTCAATATGTGTTCATCAATTGTAACAAACGTAGCACATTAAAGAAAGATGTTATTAATGGGGAAATGAGTGAGGGGAATGGTGTGGGGTTTATACAAATACTCTATATTTTGATGTAAATTTCATGTAATCTAAAACTTCTTTCAGAATAAATAAAAGTATCAACTTATCAGCTATGTGGTTTCCAAATATGTTCTCCCATTGACAATGTTGTAATTTCATTTTTTACAAATATTTTGGAAACACAAAAATATTTAAATATGTTGAGGTCTGATTTATGTTTTTGTTTTTGTTTTCTTTCAGTGCTCTTACTTTAGATATAAAGTTTAATATACCATTCCTACCACAATATTTTCAAAATGCTTCTTTACATTTACTTTTAGGAGATTCATGTTTCTAAATTTTATATTTATGTTGATTCAATTTGATAAATTTTTATAAGGTGTGACATAGGGTTATTCATTCTTTCTTTTAGATCTGAATATCCTTTTCTCCAAGCACCATCTGTTAAATACACAGTTATTACCCAGTAGGGAGAATTTGAAATCCTTATAAAAGATCAATTGATTGTAGAAATATTTGATTACTTAGTTGCTATTGTAATAGGAATTTTTTAACTATTTCCCTTTCAGATTGTTAAACACTACTCTACAGAAAAACTACTGAATTTGGGGAATTAATGTTGTATCACACCAAATTGATGAATGAGTATATCGTTCTAATAATTTTATAGACTTTTTTTGGATATTCTACATATAGGAATATATGATCTGCGAAAGGTATTACTTTGTCCTTTCCAAATTGGATGGATTTATTTCCTTTTATTGACTAATTCCTCTAAATAGAACTTCAAGCACATTATTGAATAACAATAGTGAGAATGGGCGTTCTTGTCTTGTTCCTGATTTCAGAAACAACTTTTTTAAAATATGTTTTTCATTTACTTTTAGAAGAACCATTCACCATTGAGGATAATGTTATCTGAGGGTTTGTCATATATGCTCTTTATATGTTGAGAAAATTTCCTTCTTTTCTTATTTTTCAGAGTTTTGTTATTAAGAAAGTTTGTGGTTTAGTCAAATGCATTTTCTGTCAGTGGCTAAGATCATGTGATTTTTCCCCTTTGATTTATTAATTAGTATAAACACTGATTTTTTCTAATTAAAAATAAATTTGTCCCTTTTGGATAAATTCAATTGATCATAGTGTATATTCCTTTTACTGTTTATTTGGATTTAATTAGTACATGTTTTGTTGATGATATTTAAATATATATTCATTAGAGGAATTGACCTTTTACGTTCTTTTTTTGTAGTATCATATCTCAGATCTTGCAATTAGAAAAAGAACTTGAATAAAAAGTGAGATTGTAAAGACAAATGTGTTTATATGGCTAAGAGACTTCAAAATGAGTTGGGAGGTCATTAGAGTGGTTGTGTTTATGTATATCTCAGCAGGATCTCAGGGACATCCAAAGTAAATACAACCCAAGGTACAGGTTCTCCTGAGGACTATGATGATATGGTCATAACAGATGACTCTGAATTTCCATGCCTTGTCAGTGGACCTTACTTTGGTATTTGTGCTCCTGAGTGTGATGGGGTTGGACTCAGATGTGGTATCTCTATGCTTGCCTCTTCAGTCAATTTACTGAACCTGGGGTTGGTGTATGCTCAGAAGATTTAAATCTCTGGACTGACTATGTGCCAGCTGGGCCCTGAGCCTCAGCAGAGATGCAAGACCTACTCTCCAGTTCATTTGACTTACCCATGACAGCTAACTGGAAGGGAGAATGGTCAAACACCACACCAAGAATGGAGAAAGTCTACAACTGCAAGCAGGAGAATTCCATCCATCAGCCATGTAAGATCTAAGCCCCATCTTGATTTAGGGGTGGAGTGGACATCACCATCCCTGGGTCCTCAGGATGGAGGACTAAAATATGGATAACAGTGGCATTTTCGGAACTTGAAGTTGTCCTCAATGATATTGCAGGGACAGATGCAGGACATTATATATCCTGCTATAACTCCCTGAATGAACTGGGAGAGAGTGTAAACTACAATATAAGCTACAATCTATGCTGTGTAGCAATGATCCAATACGTACTCATCAAATGCAATGAATGTACCACCCTAAAGAAAGAAGTTGTTGATGTGGGAAGGGTGGGAAAGTGTGGGGAGTGGGGTATATGGGAACCTCTTATATTTTTTAATGTAACATTTTGTATGATCTATGTATCTTCAAAAAAGGTAATAAAAAAGAACTAGGGTAATGCTGGTATTATAGAATAAGCTCAGTACACTTCCCTTCTGTTCAATTTTTTGGAAGAGTTGGAGCAGGATTGATATTAATTCTTCTTTTAGTTAATGCTAGTATTTACCTGTCGTGCCTTCTTGTCCTGGGTTTTTCTTTTTTGGGAATCTTTGGATTACTGATTCAATGTCTTTACTAGTGATTGGTTTGTTTACATCTTCTACATCATTTATGATCAGTGTGGGTTGCTTTTGTGTTTCTAAGAATTTGTCCATTTTCTCTTCGTTTTACAAATTTGTTGGCATATAGTAATTTTTTTCAAGACTGAAGTCAACAAAATAACCAAATACAATTAATAGGAAAATGGCATAATAATTATAGTTTTAAATATAAGAAATAAAATACAAAAACTTAAAAGATATAAAATTTAGAATAATAAAAATAATGAAAATAATGTATTTTTTTACATTATAGCTTTCACCATTATAAGATCTGTTGTTTTCTACATACCATGATATTTTCTTCATTTCCCCCCCTCCATGTCTTACTTTTATCATTTTGTCTTCAAAGAAACTTTAGATTATAGAAAAGTCATGTACAGAATATAGGGGATTCCCATATATCCAACATCCTTTCCCTTTTACACTTTCTCCTATTAATTAAATTATATATGTGTTTAGTACATTTGTTAAAATTGATGTAAAAATATTGAAATATAGCTACTAAACATTTTTAATGGTTTACACTATGGTTTATATTTTGGACCATACACATTTATAAATTTTGATGAAATTTGACATGGCCTGTATCTATCATTGCAACATCATATAGAAGACTTCCATTTCCCCCAAAATGCCTCATGTTCCATATTTTCTATTTCTCCATTTCCCTTCACTCAGTGTTCATGGCAACCACCAAGATTCACCCCTTGAAAAACAAGATTCATAGTTACTTGCTTCAACATCGAGGGCTTGATCTACTGGTCTGTCTTCCTGTACTAGGCACTACCTATGCTCTTGTGAGATTCCTGCCCCTCTATTTGAGAACATAGCAGGACTCCCCAAGATGGAATTCCAACACCTTCCTCCTCATTATTCGGCCTGCACCCACTGATGCAATACACTATGACAAGATGAATACTCACACTCCCTAGAATCCTGCTCACGTGCACCCTGTCCCAAATTCCCCCCACACTGAAAACTCTAAACCAGTAACGCTCCCCTCTCATATTGCCAGACAACATCCCCAATATTGTATTTTCAACCATATATCCACAAATCCCCAGTCTTCACCTGTTCCCTCCACCAAACCTTCCCCCTGTTCCATGGATTGTTCAACCCACCCTCCACACCCTAGCCGCCTGTCAAACCAGCACCACCCAAGTCAACTTCATTGCACCACAGGCATTCCCCTCCACTGCACAACTACAGAATTCCACCTTGTCATAGATTTTGCCCATATGGTCATTGGATGACAACCTTCTTCTCCATTTCTATCTCTTTTAATCCTATATTCTAGACTCTAGCTATGTAATTTTGCTCAATTTGCTTAATTCATATCAGTGAAGATATGTGATATTCATCCTCCAGTTCCTGGATTGCTTCACTTCAGAAGACAGGACTTGAAGGAAATCTCCAATGCGTTCTTAATTTTATTTATTGTAATTTTAACTATAAGATGTCATTTTTCTTTGCATGCTCCCAAATTATTTCTTTTTTTTTGTGCTCATACATCGTCTTCTTTTTCAACCATTGAATGTACTTTATTTTTTTTATTTTCTTTGAAATGTTACAATCTAAAAATATGGGGTTCTCATATACCCCCCATCCCCCTCACCCCACTCCTCCCACATCAACAACCTCTTCCATCATCGTGGAACATTCACTGCACCTGGTGAATATAGTTTGGATCACTGCTGCACCACATGGGCAGTGGTCTACATTATAGTCTACACTCTCCCCCAGGCCACCCAGTGGGCCATGGCAGGACACACAGTGTCCAGCATCTGCCCCTGCAGCACCACCCAGGTCAGCTCCAAATCCTGAAAATGCCCCCACATCATATCTCTTCTTCCCTCTCCTTACCATCAGCAGCTACCATGGTCACTTTCTCCACATCAATACTATAATTACTTCCATTACTAATCACAATAGTTCCCCAGCAGAGCACTAGTGTCTTCTTGATATCCTTAGTATTTTTAGCCATCTCATTGAATTTATTATGAAAATTAGTTTGATCATATTTGATAAGGTATCTCAAATCTTGTATCTTGTCTAGAAATTTAATTTGTTCCTCTGAATGGGCCATATCCTCCTGTTTCTTAGTATTGCTTGCAATTTTTTGTTGTTGTCTTGGCATTTTATTTTCTTTATAAGTTTGTTGAGGACTTAGTTTCACCCATTAGCTTTGAGATTTCTTATTGATCAGTTTTCACTAAAGCTTCTCACTGATACTTTGTTCAACTTACTTGGAAATTTATACCAGCTCATGATTAACAGTTCACATATTTTTCAGCTCTTATTCATCTAATTCTTACCCTGAATATAAGATATAATCTCTGAGATTGCTCTATTGGTGTCTTTATTTCATCCCTTATTCCTCCTTATTACTCCTGCAGAAAAATAATCGGTTCTGCTTGTTTTTTATTTGCTTCTATACTGTTTTTAATGCTCCTTTCATTTTGTCTAGCTACTATTACCTGGAGTGTGAACTTTTGTAGGAATGTCTCCAGAGTGAAAAATCTCTAAGACCATATTTCCTAGCCAAAAATAGCTACAAGTATACATGAGGAGGCTGTAGATTAATTCCAATGTGTCTTGGAGAAGAGATCCTAAAGATCACATAATTTATTTTTAAATATTCCCTGAATCTTCACTTTCCTGACATTCCAAGGAAACAGAACACATGATCCAATTGTTCCCCATAGTCCTTCAGTGTTGCTGCCATTTTAATTATTGAATTAATTAGCCCCTTTCATGGGCCTGCAAATACACTACACACCCACAAATTTCAGTATTTAACTTGTCCCTCCACCAATCCTCCACCATTTCCATGGACAGTCTCCCCAACACTCACTAACATACCCCTATCAATAACCAGCACAGCCACACCAGTAGTATCACTGCAGCACTGTCATGCCTATCCACAGCACAACTACACCCTTGCCCATTATAATAGATTTTGCCCTTATGGACATCAGCTCACAACTTTCTTCTCTCTTTCTCTCTCCTGTAAGCATATCTTATAGACTCTAGCTTTCTGAATCTGCTCAATTAGCTTAATTCATGTAACATTTGACCTTCAATGCCTGGCTTGCTTCACTTAACATAAGGTCTTCAGGATTCATCCATGTTATACCATGTATTAATACGAATTCTTCTTACAACTGAGTAATATTTAATTGTATGTATATACCCCAATATGTTTATCCATTCATCTGTTAATGAACATTTGGGTTGTTTCCAACTTTTGCCAATGGTGAATACTGCCACTATGAACACTGATGTGCATATATCTGTGCACTGCTTTCAGTTTTTGTGGGTATATTCACAGCAGTGTAATTGCTGGATCATTTGGCAGTTTTATAGTTAGCTTCCAAAGGAACTGCGAAACTATGCTCTGCAATGGCTGTAACATTCTACATTCCCTTCAGTAGTGGATAAGGATTCCTTTTCCTCCACATCTTCTCCAACATTTGCAGTCCTCTGTTGTTGTTGTTTTTAATAACCACCAGTCTAATTGGTGAAATATGATATCTCACTGTAATTTCGATTTGTAATTACTTAAGAGCTATTAATCTTGAGCATTTATTCATGAGCTTTATAGCCATTTGTATTTCTTCTTTGGAGAAGTGCCTATTCAAACAATTAGCCCATTTATTTAATAGGTCATATTTCTTTTTATTTTCAAAGTGTAGGATTTTCTTATATATACTGGATATTAGATCCCTATAAGATATACAGTTACCAAATATTTTCTCCAGTTGAGTAGGTTGCTTTTTGACTTTCTTGACAAACTCCTTTGAGGTGCAAAGGTTTAAAATTTTGAGGATAACCCATTTTTTTCCCCCTTTTCTTACATTTGCTTTGGTTGTAAAGGTGATAAAATCATTTCCTAATAAAAGATCCTGTAGTTGCTTCCTTAAATTATCTTCCAAGATCTTTAAAGTCTTGGCTTTTATATTTAGATCACTCTTCCAACTTGAGTTAATTTTTGTATAAGGCATAAGATTGTGTTCCTTTCTCATTCATTTGGGTATGGATATCCAGTTCTCTAAGCACAATTTCTTTAAGATACTATTCTTTCCCAGTTGAATGACCTTGGTGGTCTTGTTGAATATCAGTCGACTGTATAAATGATTACCTATATTAGAACTCTCAATTTTGTCCCATTGCTCAATATTTCTACCCTTGTGCAAATACCATGCCACTTTGCCCACTGTATCTTTGTAGTTTATATTAAAGTTGGGAGTGTGATTCTTCTGATTTCATTTTTCTTTTTCCTTTATGTCTTTAGCCATTTTTGGCCTCTTGTCCTACAAAATAAATTTTATATTTGCTTTTCCAATTCAGTAATAAATGCTGTGGTAAATTTTATTGTGATTGCAATAAATCTGTAAATCAGTTTGGGTATGATAGACATCTTAAAGATGTTTAGTATTTCTATCCATGAACAAGGAATATTCTTCTATTTATTTGAATCTTCTTAGGTTACCTTTAAGAGTGTTTTGTAGTTTCCTGCATGCAACTCATTTACAATTTTAATTAAATTTGTCCCTAGGTATTTGATTCTTTTATTTTCTATTGTAAATGGAATTTTTCTTGATTTCTTCCTCAGATCCCTCATTATTGGTGTACAGAAATGCTACTAGTCTTTGCACAATAATCTTAAGTCATGCCATTTTATTGAAACCATGTATAAGCTTTAGATATTTTGTTGTAGATTTCTTAGGTCTTTTGAGATATGGGATAATGACTTCAGCAAATAGTGAAAATTTTACTTCTCCCTTTTCATTTTGGATATCTTTTAAAACTTTTTCTTGCCTAAGTGCTTGAGTAAGTACATCTAACTCAATGTAAGTAAGAGTGGTGAGACATGGGCATTCTTGTCTTGTTCAGAATTTAGTGGGGAAGGTTTTAGGATTTCAGCACTGAATATAATGTTAGCTGTGGATTTTTCATATATATCCATTGTCATGTTGAGGAAGCTTCCTTCTATTCCTCTTTTGAAGTGTTTTTTACCAGGAAATTGTGCTGTATTTTATCAAATTCTTTTTCTGCATCTATAGAGATTATCATGTGATTATTTTCTTTCAATCTGTTTATGTCCTGTATTATATTGTTTGATTTTCTTATGTTGTACCATCCTTGCTTACTTGGATAAAGCCTACTTAGTCATGGTGTATAATTCTTCTGATGTATTGCTGAGTGCATTGTGCTGTCATTTTCATTAATTTCAAGGTAGTTACTGATGTCTTTTGCAATTTCCTCCTTGACTCACTCATTGTCTGAGAGTGTGTTGTTTAACTTCCACATATTCGTGACTTATCTGCTGCACTTCCCTTTACTGATTCCCAGCTCCATTCCACTTTGGTCAGAGAATTTACTTTGTGTAATTACAATTTTTTCTGGATTCATTGACAGTTCTTCTGTGGCCTGTCATATTGTCTATCCTGGAGAATGATCCATGTGAATTCAAGAAGAATGTATATCCCATTGTATTTTGGTGTAATTTTTGTCTGTGTATATTAGGTACAAATCTTCTAATGTAATATTTAATTTATTTTTTTCTTTATTGATTCTTCTTGAGATGTTCTGTCAAATGGTGATAATGGTGTATTAAAATTCCACACAATAATAGTAGAGGCATGTATTTCTCCACTTAATTTTATGGGTGCTTGTCAATAGATTTTGAAGTGCCCTAGTTAGGGGCATAAATGTGTATGATTGTTCTTCCTTCTTTATATATTTCTCCTTTTATTAATATATAGCTTGTGTAGCAGTTTGTCACCATTTATGAATTCCAAAAATAAATATTTGATTAAATCTGTTAACTGATCTGGGCATACTAGCTTGTACTGTATTCAAAAATTTGACTTTTACTTGGTTAAATAATAATAAAGGTTTTTATTTGGCCATGTCTGTAGAAAGTTGAGTTCCTGCCAACCAAGGGGGCAGGGACTTACAGCAAAAATTATGAGTCATAGGAGTTGGAGTTTTAAGCTGGAGCCCAGGAAGTAAGAATACAGAGGAGAAGAGTAGCTGAGTCTGTAGATAGTTAAGTCCTGGTGAAAGAGACTGAGCCAGTTGACTAATAGTCTACATTTGTTCTTATGGAGAGAGCAAGGTATCTGAGGACAGAGAAAAACAAGTTCCAGGAAGAGAAGAACCCAGGAAGCCTGAAATCTTGGCAGACATTGGTAGCCATCCTGCTCCAACATGTGGCAACAGACTTTGGTGAGGGAGGTAACATATGGTAACTGTAAGCTTCTACCCCAGATAAATATGCTTTATAAAAGCTAACAGATATCTGGTATTTTACATCAGCACCCCATTGGCTGACTAATACAGTGTCCTTATTTCTCTCTTAGAATAGTTGGCATTTAAAGTCATTTTTTTCCAATAATAATAATGTAGCTACGCATCCATTTTGATTATTGCTTGCGTGTAAAATTGTTTTCCAGATATTCACTTTTTGTCTCCTTGAATCCCTGTGTATTTTTTAGCCAGAGGGTAGCTGATGCAAAATCCCAGAAATTGGTTGGTTTTTAAAAAAGTGTATGATTTAGGGGTGGGAGTTTACAGATACAGGCCATAAAGCAAAAGTTACTCCCCTCAGCAATTACTATTTTCACATGTTGAAGCAAGAAGGCAGCCTATATGTGTGAGGGTTTTGGATTCCTGGGTTCTGCTGTGAACAGTGTCTCTGTTTTCTCCACAAGGTGAGCTGTAGACTCTCAGGTGAATGGCTCTGTCTCTCTACCCAGGGCCCAAGCTTAAGACGAACATCAAACTCCAACATCAAAACTCCAACATTAAGAACCCTCACATCAAAAGCTCCAACTCTGTCTTTGCCATAAGTCCACACCAAAGGATGGGGACTCAATGCCCTAATGTCATGGCATAATAAGGCCCTAATTATAACTCAATAATGCCCAGTAATAAACCAGATTACAAACATAATCCAATATCTATTTTTGGAATTCATGACTATATTGAACTGCTATGCTCCACCCTCTGAAATCCAAAAAGACATTATAATAATCAAATAAGTGTTAAATCAGTAACAATGCAAGTACTAAATCATATCACAATCAATTTAAAGAAATATAATTTGTCTTGGAGCAAAATCTCATCTGTTACAGATCTCTGGAACTTACAAAACAATTTATGTGTTTCCAATACACAAATGGACAAAGGATAAACATTTTCATTATAATAAGGAGAAATTGGGAGGGCTATATGAGTCATGGGTCCTCTACAATTCCATAAACCTGCAGGGCATCCTCCATTCAATTTCAGTCTGAGAGTCATTCTTAAGGCTATGGATTCTTCTCCTTGGTGTCTTATGGGAACCCACCTTTTCCACATGCTTGCCCAAGAGCCATTTTCTTGATTCCACCCTCATCAAGTATCTGGGTGTCAACCAAGCTCCAGACATCACACTCCAAGTGTGTTGGTGGGATTGCCACACATTACCCAATCTTTGAATTAGAGTTTTAACCCACCTAATACAGAGAAGGGTAAGAACATTCCCCTTTAAGTTTGGCAAAAAGGCTCAACCCTCTCAGAGCAATGAGTTGACCACCTGGCCTTCCACGACATTTGGCATACAGGCTCAAAAGTCTCAGAGCAGTGAGTTGACCATCTGGACTTCAATCTCGCCTTTCCATGTCCCTTTTAGTCCAGGCTGACAGTGGTTTTTCTTTACACTCCTCTCTCAAAATCCTCGTTGGTTTAGCATGCAAGAAGCAGTGATTCAAGCCATCAAAAAGTAAGAATTTCCGGAAATCTTACTGAGATAACTGCATCTTCAATCCTGATTTGTAAGTTCCAAGTTTAGTTAAATCGTCCAATGGGGTAGTTTCTGCTGGGAGCTTGATTTCCAGAGGCTTGGGATTTCCTAAATTAGTCTCTGTTTTCTTTTTGCCTGACAGTTCAGTCCTCAGCATATCCCTCTCATCTAGCATTTTGCTATAAGCTACAATCAGAAGCCAAGCCACATTGGCTTCCCTTTGGAAATTTCTTCAGCTAAATATTCAGACTTGCCATTTTCAAATTCTTCCTTCCATAAAACATAAGGAGTTAATCTTGTGAAGTTCTCTGCAACTTTAAAGCCCAGATCATCTTTCCTCCAGTTTCCATTAATAGCTCTATCATTTAGTTCTAGAACATCATAAAAAAGCCTCTTTAGCATCCATATTGCTATCAACAGTCTCTTCAAAATGATCTTGGACTTTTGCATCAAGCCTCTCACAATTCCTCCAAAAAATATCCCCTACCCATTTATAAAACTGTTCCAGCATTTTGGAAATGGTAAAAGTACTACCTAACTCCTGGCAACAAATTCTGTATTAGTCAGGCAAAGGGGTGTTGATGCAAAATACCAGAAATCTTTTGGATTTTGTAAAGGGTATTTATTTGGGGTAGGAGCTTAAAGATCCCAGGCCATAAAGAATAAATTTCTTCCCCCACCAAAGTCTATTTTTATGTGTTGGAGTAAGATGGCTGCCAACATCTGTGAGGGTTCAGGCTTCCTAGGTTCCTCCCTTCTAGGATCTTTCATCTCTCTGGTTTCAGGGTTCTTTCTTCCCAGTGCTTGCTTCTTCCTGAGATCAAGTTTAATTTTTTCCTGGGCTTTGCTTATGTTTCCGCTGTGAGCTTTCTTCCCAGGGCTCCAGCTTAAGGCTTCAGCATTAAACTCCAACATCAAAACTGTAACATCAAAAACCCTCAACTCTGTCCTTTGCCATGTATTTTATCTATGAGTTCCCACCTACCAGGGATTGGGGACACATTGCCCTAATGATGTGACCCAATCAAAGAACTAATGATAACCTAATCATGCCCAGGTACAGACCAGACTACAACCATAATACAATATCTAATTTTGGAATTCATAACTATATCAAGCTGCTACATTATGTTTACAATTTTTTGGTGTATTCTCCCAGTGTCTTTTTAATATCCTTAATCTCTTTCTTCATGTCATTTTGTTGAATCATGATATTAGTTTAGACATTTTGATTAGTTGGTCAATGTTCTGTTTCTTTTCCTGATTTTTAGTTTGTTCATTAGACTGTGACAAGTCTTTCTGTTTCCTAGCATCACTTGTAAATTTTGTTATTTTCTAGGTATCTTTATGTTGATTTGCTTATTCATTTATTTAGTTTCTCTTTTTTCTATAGGATTTTATTTTGTTGTTGTTTTTCTGTGTTGGGAAATTTCACTCTTACACTTTGTTTCTTTTTATTCTATTTACTTGATGTTGTCTATATTTCCATGAAAAAATTAGAGAAATGAAAGTGATAAGAATAGTAAAAGAATAATAGTAAAAATAACTCTAATAAAAGGTAGAAGAGGAGCTGTATAAGACCTAGGAAAACAAATAAGTAACATGACCAAGATATCATAAGAATTAGAGAGGAATAAGTTTAAAAATTGGAATAGAAAAAAATGAAATAAGAAATGAAATAGAGAAAAATATATAGAATAAATATATAGAATAAATTAAAGGGCTGGAAAAATGAGAATAAAAGAAAAGGAAAAAGAAAAGAAAAAAATGTAAAAAATAAGGAAATAAAGACAAAAAAGTGAGAAATAATTTTTTTTAAAATTGAAGAATATTAAAATGAAGTGGGTTCAATGAAAAACAACAGAAAACGGAGTATAGAAAATAAATAAAATAAATAAAGTAGGTAGAAAACAATAAAAGAATAAAAGGAAGAATCAGAGATAGGATAAAAAACAACAAACAAGAAACAAAACAACAGCAGCAGCAAAAACAATGGAGGCAATCAAGGAAAAATGTCCTTCCCTTTAAGACTCTAAGGAGCTTCTCAGGCCTCTGATGTTCATTACACAATCTGCAGCCTGCTTTCTGCAGAATTTGTACTGTATTTTAGTGATTATTTTGTTAAAATTTACAATAAGGAACAAAAAACCAAAACAAAACAAAAAACAGATCCAAGAATGCCCAAAACATAAAGAATATCTGTATGCTTCCTGTCATAAAGTGTAAAATGGATGCTTAATATCTTGGTGGATCACACTCTGTTTTTTAAAGATTTATTTATTTATTTATTTCTCTCCCCTTTCCCCCACACTCCAGTTGTCTGTTTCTGTGTCTATTTGCTGTGTCTTCTTCTTTGTCTCCTTCTGTTGTTGTCAGCCGCTCAGGAATCTGTGTTTCTTTTTGTTGCATCATCTTGTTGTGCCAGCTCTCCGTGTGCCTGGCACCATTCCTGGGCAGGCTGCACTTTTTTTTGTGCTGGGCGGCTCTCCTTATGGGACACACTCCTTGCACGTGGGGCTCCCCTACTCGGGGGACAACCCTGCGTGGCAAGGCACTCCTTGCATGCACCAGCACTGTGCGTGGGCCAGCTCTACATGGGTCAAGGAGGACTGGGGTTTGAACCGTGGACCTCCCATGTGGTAGACGGATGCCTAACCACTGGGCCAAGTCTGCTGCAGGATCACACTCTTGATTGACCCAAGAGTTGAGCCAGAGGCCTTATATATGTAAGGCAGGAATTCCTCCACTGATCTAACTTATCTCCTTATGTTAGTTGGTCTTCAGAGAGCTATCTGCTGTCCTTCTCCTAAGTGCTTTTAGACGTCTATAGCTTGCTATATTCCTGCTATTTAAGCACCTGTCCCTGCCCTATCTCTAATCTAATTGCTCTCTCTCCAAGGCTTGGCAAATGTGTGTGACAGCCTGCCTGTGTGAATCCCCTTCCCCCTCTCCTTGTTGGGATGGGATCCTTTCTGATACTCAAAGGGGGCTCAGCTGCCCAAACTCAGGACAAATAAAATGTTCTCCAGCACTGACAGACCTCTGTTTCTCCCAGTGAATGTCTCCTCCAATTCCCTTACAGTAGCAAGCCAAGACATTGTGGCTTCTTGTTGTGAGGATGGGTTATATGTGCTATTTCCAGGAACAAGGATGAGCAATGCATGGGATTCTTCCTCATCTTTCCAGTAACCCCCTACATGACTCAGAGCACCTTACTGTTCTATATCTATTCAGAGAAACTCCTTTAGATAGGTATCTGAATTCTGTCCACATTTTTGTGAGTGGATCAGTCTCTGCCTACCTATTTTATCAACATTTTCCCCTGAATTGTTGATTTTTTGAGATATATCTGAATGACCCTTTTCTCATTTCTGTTTCCACGTATCTTTTAAAAATACTTTGTTGTTACTTTGGGGGTTTTTATTTATTTATTTATTTCTCTCCCCCACCCCCACCCCAGTTGTCTGTTCTCTGTTTCTATTTACTGCATCTTCTTTGTATGCTTCTGTTGTTGTCAGCGGCATGGGAATCTGTGTTTCATTTGGTTGCGTCATCTTGCTGTGTCAGCTGTCCGTGTGTGTGGCACCATTCCTGGGCAGGCTGCACTTTCTTTCGCGCTGGGTGGCTCTCCTTATAGGGTGCACTCCTTGAGCGTGGAGCTCCCCTACACGGGGGACACCCCTGCCTGGCAGGGCACTCCTTGCGCGCATCAGCACTGCACATCGGCCAGCTCCACATGAGTCAAGGAGGCCCGTGGTTTGAACCGCGGACCTCTCATGTGGTAGACAGACACCCTAACCACTGAGCCAAGTCCGCTGCAGACTTTGAGGATTTTACTGCACAACATAAATCTATGATATACTAATTTGAGAAGATACATATAGCTTTCTCTGCTTTCATATCCCTCCATTTCCCCATGTACATTTTTTTGTCAATATTACCTCTTTATATGTTCTATGCCAATAATCAGGAAATATGGCATTTTTCTGTCAATTTCCTTCTTGCCCTCATAGGAATTGTACATTGAGGATACAAACAATGCAATTATGTTTTGCATTTACTTTTAAACTTATGTTTACTGAGTATCATTATTTCTTCACACTGCCCTAAGCCATTCTCTCCTGTCTTTTCATTTCAACATGCAGAACATACTTTAGTCATTCTTTTTTGGGCAGTTCTTTTGTTGACAAACTCCCTCAGTTGCTTTTTACCCATGAATATTTTAAACTCTCCCTCCTTTTTGAAGGGAAGTTTTTTGTGGATAAAGAATTCGGGGCTGGCATTTTTTCATTTTAAATACCTTAAATAAATCATCACACTTCCTTCTTGTCTCCACAGTTTCTGAGGAGAAGTCTGCACTTAATTTTAATGAATCTTGTATATAATCATTTTATCTTACTGAATTCAGAAATCTAATTTTTTTTGTCTTTGGCATTTAAAACCCTGGTTAGTATTTTATATGTGTCTTAGAGTTGATTTTTAGGATTTATTCTGTTTGGATTATATTGAGATTCTTGGATATGTGTACTTATGTCTTTCATGAGAGTTGGGGGTATTTTCATCTTCAATTTCCTCAAATATACTTTCTGTCTCTGTCCCGTTTTTCCCTTTTGGGACACAAATAACACATATATTTGTGCACTTTCAGCTGTCACTCAAATCCTTGAGACACTTGTCAATTTTTCATTTACTTATCCATTCTTTTCTTCTGAATACATGATTTTAATTTTCTTATCATCAGTTTAACTGATTCTTTATTCTGACTTTCAAATATGCCATTGCATATCTCTACTGTACCTTTAATCCCCATTATTGTGAATTTCATCCTCATAATTCTCTTTTGGAATAATAAAATTTATTATTTTTAAACAATTTTCAGATTACAGAAAAGTCACATCAAAACTTTTGGTGGAAGAGATGTAGCTCAAGTGGTTGAGCACCTGCTTCCAAGTAAAAGGTTGTGGGTTCAATTCCCAGTACCACCTTAAAAATATATGGGAGATTCCCAAATAAGACACACATACACACACACACACACACAGTTTCACCTATTATTAACATCTTACATTAGTGTGATACATTTGTTACAATTGATGAATCAATATTGAAGCACTGAAACTAACCAAGGTATATGGTTTACATTATAGTTTACACTTTGTGCTGCACAGTTTTTTAACAAACATATAATATCATGTGTCTCTCATTTTAGTATTATACAAAATTATTCCAATACCTTAACAATGCCCTATGTACCAAATATTCATCCTTCCCCTCACCTCTGACCCCAACGTAACCACTACCTTTATGTCAATGTTACAAGTTATTCTGTTACCACTAGACATTAACTATGATGACAAAAAATCTATATTCTTCTGTGGTTACACTCCCTCTGTGACAGTTTGGAGTTCTTTTATGAATCCCAGAAAAGATTATGCTTTTGAACTAATCCATTCCTGTGTGTGTGAGGCCTTTGCTTGCATTAAATCCAGTTAGGTGGCCTTGATTAGATCACTGGATTAGCTCGTATGATGGATTTTGATTGAACTATGTCAGTGACATGTGACTCAGCTTGGGTCTTTACCCTTTTGGTGGCAGTTCTGAGGGTCAGAGACGATGTAGTCTCACATCTACTAAAAGGGATGAGGAATGTACTACTAAACAGGTTAATTATAATAAGATCAGGGAAGTTACTCAGATGCAGGATGAAAAGCCAGCCTTATTTCAAGGAAAACTGGCAGAAGCAAAAAACTACTCTCTGGTAAATCTTGATTCCAGAGAAGGACAGATCCTCACATTAACTAACTTTTTTAGGCAGTCTTCATCAGATGTTCATAATAACCTACTAAAACATTCCCTGGGTCCCCAATCTCTTCTGAATTTCCTTTTTGAAACAGGTTTCTCAGCTTTCAACAATTGAGACTGCTCTGCTGAGGAGAAAATTGGTAAGGAGGGACAGCCACTGGAACCATCTCATGTTTTAACTGCCACTGTCAAATGCACACTGTCACTGCAGCCACCCAAATTCAGGCTTCCACATCAACAAGTACTTGCTGCAAGTTTGGAGAGTTAGGCACCCAAGCTACCTTGCCACTTGGACCTGCCAAGGCCTTGCCACATGATAGGTCAGTCCAGGCCTAGGTCAGGCATGGCTCCCTGGACAAAACTGTCAACCATTTAACTGGAGGGACCTCAGGTGACTCTTGCCATAGGAGGTAAGATCATTAATTTCTTAATTAACATGAGAGCCATATATTTGGTCCTGACCTACCTGGAACTCTCTATACTCAGGTAAGTCTAATAAAAGGAATATATGTAGAATCAGGATATAGGCTGTTAAATAAGCATCTCCCCTGAAGATGTTAAAGAAATCTAGGTCATGATAAAATAATTCCTAAGGAATGGCCTCCTAATTCCTTGCTAATCCATTTACAACATTCCAATCTTTCCAGCACAAAAAAGTAAATAAAAACAAAAAAAAGGGCTTTACCCCTTGTGAGAGGTAGATAATGAGGTAGATAATGAGCCCCAGAACAGAATCAGTTTGTATTTCCTCAGGGTAGGGCTCTTCTAGATACCCCAAACCCATGCGTAGTAGCAGCCCAGGGATTTTCCTGAAGAGATGTGTGCTTTTCTTTTTTATCTCATTTCTCAAACTCTACACTCCCTTGCCTACCATACTGTATGCCCTTCAAATCCTTAATGGAACATAACCAAGAATCTAGAACCCAGAACCTAGAGCATTCTACTAAAGGAACCATGAGAACTTCAGGCAAAACTGACAATCTTTTTTTTTTAAATCTGTATGAATGAAACTACTGTCAGCCTGGACTAAGAGAGAGGAATTAAAGGAAAAACAACTTCAAAAGGAAAACCTTGCAAGCTGAGATCTGTAATTAATGCATTTTCTTGGATCATAAGAGGAATCCAACCTATATGTTTTGGAAGGGAAATTATGCCCCAGCATTTGAAGAGAATGGGACTTCCACCCATTTTTTCAGAGAGAATTTGGCTGGCCCAGGCAACAGGAAAATTGGGACACATTGCCATGAGATTAGAGAGATTTACTTCACGCAGCTGTTCTTCTGGATTTGGGTTAGTGATCTAGAGATTAGGGAAAATGTTATCATTACCACACAGTATTAAGGGGGTTTAACTGTGATCCAGAGATTGAAGAATGTGTGGCCAATGTTCTTGGAGAGTGAGGTCTAGAGCTTGTCCACAGCCCAGAAGCTTGATTAAGGAGGAGTTAATTAGTTAGCCATTGGGCAAATCCATGGAAGAGGTAGATTGTCATGTGGCCCTGAGGAAAAGAAGTCATCTTTCTATAGCTGACTCTTAGAGTGTGAAATCTAATGAAGAATGTGCCACATGTTCCAAAATAACCTTCTTACAATTGCATTCTTAAGCACAATCCTTGGTCACCCCAGTGTTCACCCCATTGTACTGTATCTCATTTTATCCTCTAGCTTTCCTTATAGCATAATGGACTGCCCAAATATTCCCCTTTCAACTACATTCACACTCACAATTCAGAGCCAAAAATTACACTCATATCTGCTGTGCTGGCCTCCCTACTGTCCATTACCAAATCATTACAATCAAGCTTATTATAAATTCTGCCCAGATTAAGCATTGACTCACCAGTCTCTACTCCCTTGTAAATCCAGGTAACTTTTCTTCTGTGAGTATCCCTAATATCCTTAGTTCATATTAGTGATATCATCCAATAGTAGTGACTGGCTTGCTTCACTTAACATAAGTTCCACAAGTTTCATCCATGCTGTCTCATATGTCAGTACTTCATTCTTCTTACAGCTTAATATTTTTTTATTGTTTCCAGCTTTAAGAAATGTGAATAATGCTTCCATGAACATTAGTCTGCATATATCTGTTTGTGTCCCTGCCCTGTCTTCAATACTTCTGGGTATTAACCTAATAGAGGGATTGATGAATAATATGGCAATTTCTATACTTAGTTTCCTGGGAAACTCACAAATCATTCTCCATAATGGCTCCACCATTCTAAATGTCCACCAGCAGTTAATGAGAGTTCCATTTTGTCCAAAATCTAACACTTGTTATTTTCTAGTTTATTAATAGCTGCCAGTATGGTAGGCATAAAATGACATGCCATGGTAATTTTAATTCACATTTCCCTAGTAACTAGTGATGCTGAGCATCTCTTATGTTTTTATAGTCATTTGTAATTCCTCTTTGGAAAAGTGTCTGTTCAAGCATCTTGCCCATTTTATAAATGGGCTGTTTCTCTTCATATTATTTAGTTGTAGGCTTTCTTTATATATGCTGAATATTAGACCCTTATCACATAAATGGGTTCCAAATATTTTCTCCAAATTAATAGACTAATTTTCCCTTTTTAAAAAATTTTTGGATTAATTGTATGCTTTATTAATATATATCAGCAAAATTGATTTCTTTTATGTTTTATTTTTAATGTATTTTTTCAAAGATACATAGATCACAAAAAATGTTACATTAAAAAGTATAAGAGGTTCCCATATACCCCACACACCACTCCATCCCTCTCCTCCCACATCAACAACCTCTTTCTTCATTGTGGCACATTCATTGCTTTTGGTGAATACATTTTGGAGCACTGTTGCAATTCATGGAGAAATAATTTTCACTTAATTGATAAACTCGTTTGTAACATAATATTTTTTTCATTTTAAATAATTCAAATTCATCATTTTGACTTTCACTCTTGTGCATTGTGTTTAGATGCTTCCCTATTTTATGTTCTAGAAGCTATATGGTCCTGGATCTTATATATAGGTCTTTGATCATTTTTGAAATAATTTTTATGTTACTCATTAGATAGGGATAGTCTTTAATTTTTGCATGTGGATATCCAGTTCTCTCATCACCATTTGTTAAATAGACTACTCTGTCCCATTTGGATGGACTTGTGAAGCTTGCCAAATGTCAGTTGGCTGTAGATGGGCAGCTCTATATTTGAAAACTCAATTCTGTTCAATTGGTCAGTAAGTCTACCCTTTGGTTATTATCAAGTTCTTAACTCAGTAGCTTTCTTATATATTTTGAAGTCAGATAGTATGATTCTTCCTACTTCATTCTCTTTTTGTAGACATTTTTGACTATTCATGGCTCCTTTCCCTTCCAAATAATTTTATAATTGACTTCTTTTTCCATAAAAATGTTTTTGTAATTTTATTTGAAATGCATTGAATCTATAAACAAATTGGTGTAGAATTGTCATTTATTTACTCTTCCAATCAACTAACATGAAATACCCTTCCATTTATTTAGGTCATCCTTGATTTTCTTTAGTAATGTTGTGTAATTTTCTGTGAATAATTTAAATTTCTTCCTAGATATTTCAATATTTTTTGTTGCTATTGCAAACTTTTTTTCTTGAATTCCTCCTCAGATTGCTCATTTCTAGTGCACATTAATAATAATAACTACTGATATTTGGTTTTGACCTTATATCTCAGTGCTTTACTGAAATCTTTTCTCTAAGTAGTTGTTTTTTTTTTTTTTTGGTAGATTTCTCAGACCTTTCTCCACATACAATCATATCATCTGCAAATAATGAAAGATTTGTTTCCTGAACACTTGAATATTTTTTTTCTTTTTCTTGCCTATGTGCTCTAGAAATTACTGACAATATTAATTACTGACCATGGGCATCTTTGTCTTGTCCCATATCTTAAAGGGGAAGTCTATAACTTATCAACACTGATTAAATTTGTAGCCATGGATTTTTCCCATATGTTCTTTAACATGTTGAGGAAGTTTATTTCCTATTGTTGAATTGCTTCCCTCAGGAAAGAATGCTGTATTGGACAAATGCCTTTTCTGCATCAATGTAGATTATCACGTATTTTTCCCTTTGAACCATTTATTTGATATTGTATAATAAATGATTTCTTATTTTGAATTATCCTTGCATGCCTGAGATAAAATTCTCTTGATTATGGTATATCATTCATTTGATGTTCTTTTGGATTTTATTTTCAGGTATTTTGTTGGCAATTTTTGCATCTATGTTCATTAGATAGATTGGTTTGAAATTTAGTTTTCTTATAACATTTTTATGTAATTTTGGTATAGTGGTGATGTGACATCATAGACTTAGGAAATATTCCCTCCTCTTAAATTTTTGGGAGGATTTCAAGAAGGATCAGTGTGAATTCTTTTTTAGATGATTGGAAGAATTCACCTGTGAAGCAATCTAATCATAGTATTTTGTGTGTGCGTGTGTGTGTGTGTGTGTGTGTGTGGACGTTTTGATGACTGATTCTATCTCATTACTTGTGATGGGTCTGTTGCATACATCTACTTCTTCTTGTGTCACTGTAGGTTCCTCATATGTTTCCAAAAATCTCTGCATTTCATCTAAGCTATCCAACTTGTCATACAATTTTTCGTAGTATCCTCTTATGATGCACTTCATTTTTTGTTGTTGATGATGACAACTCCACTCTAGTTTATAATTGTATTTTTATCTTCTCTCTTTTTATTAATCTAAAAAACAGCTTTTGGTTTTATTAATTCTCTCAACTGCTTTTTATTCTCAACTTCATTTGATTCTGCCCTAATCTTTGTTATTTCTTTCCTTTTATTTGTTTGGGATTAGTTTGGGATAAGTATTTTATTTTATCTCTTTCTTCTTTTTTTATGTAGACATTTAAAGCCATAAATTATACCCTCAGCACTACTTTTGTTGTATCCTATGAGATTTGATATGTTGCATTCTCATTTTCACTTGCTTGGAGATATTACTAATTTCTCTTGAAATTTCCTCCTTGATCCAGTGATGGTTTAAGATTGTGTTAACATCCAAATATTTTTGACTTTTCCAGTTTTCCACTCCTTATTGATTTCCAGTTTCATTCAATTGAGCTACAGAAAATGCTTTGTATAATTTCAATATTCATAAATTTGTTAAGACTTGTCAATCCTGCAGAATGACCCATAAACTTTCCAGAAGAATATGTATCCTGCTGTTTGGGGTTCAGTGTTCTGTATTTGTCCTTTATGTCTAGTCCTTCTAATATATTATTCAAGATCTCTGAATCTTTACTGGTCTTCCATCAATATATGTCTATAAGTGATAGTAGTACATTGTAATCCCCCCGCAATGAGTGTAGATGTGTCTATTTCTCTTCTTAGTTTTGCCATTTTTTGCCATATGTATTTTGGATAATCCTAGTGACTGCTCTATCTTTTTGGTAGTTTCCCCCTTTTATTAATGTATAGTATCTTTATTTGTCTCTTCAAACAGTTGCATTAAAAGTCTATTTTCTCTGATATTAGTATTGTTACCCTAGCCACCCCCTCTTTTTTTTGCTTACTCTTTGCATGTAAAATCACTTTTTAATCTTGCATTTACAACTTATTTGTGTTCTAACATCTAAAGTGATTCTCTTGAAGAAAGTATGAATATGGGTCATGTTTTCTCATCCTTTCTGACAGTAGTAGTCTTTTAATTGGAGAGCTCAGAACAATACCTTACAATGTTGTATTACTTTAGAGGCAATACTTCTGCCACTTTTCTCTTCCTCTTTTCCCTCTGAGAGACCTTATAATTCATGTTTTTTTCCTACTGTCATTCATTTGCCTTAGTCCCTGCTGAATTTTTCCATTCTTTTTCTATATGTTCTACTATATATTTAATTTTGGATGTCTTCTTTGCTTCACCTGTTCAAATCTGCTGATGTGTGCTTCCAGTGGACTTCAAATTTCTTCCAATATGCTTTTCATTAACAGAAGATGTCATCTTTTTTATGTATGTTTACAGTTTCTTTCCTATTCTTATCACCTGTCTAACTATACTTCATTTCTTCCTTCATCTAATTTACTTGAATTTGCATATTTGTTTTGCCATCTTAAATTAGATGTTTCTTCTGCATTTTAGCTTGTTCATTAATGAGGCCATGTCTTTCTCTTTCATAGTATGGATTTTTATTATTTCCTGAAGTCTAAGCAGAATAAAGTCTGATGAGTTTATTCTGCTGGTTAGTTTCTCTTTCTTAGCTAGGATGTTATTTTTATTTGACTTTGTGTTGAGTGCCATTTTAAACACTACATTCCACTTATTCTACATTTTTTTAGTTTACTGAGTTCAACAGAAAAATTAAATAGGCTAACAACACAAGAAAGGAGAAGAAAGAAAAAGAGACAAAAACAAAAAAGAGGAAATGGGAAAAAATTAAAGCACAATACCAATGAGAAGAGAATAAAAAGGGAAGAGAAGAAGGAAAAAAGGAAGGGGGGATGAAAAAAGGGAAAACTAAAAAGAGAAAGAACGAAAAGAAAGAAAGAGGGGGAAGAAAGAGAGAAAAAGAAAGAAGAAGGAAAGAAAAGTCATCCGGCCTCCCTTTCAAGCCACCAGCAACTTCCTATATTCTTTCTCCTTGGTTGCTGTGACCTGTATCAATCAGCCCATTGTCCACTTCTTTGCTGGTACTAGGATGAAGAGAGGGAAAACCTGAAATAGAATCTTCTCACAAGTATTCTACTTGCAGGCCTGCTCATGCTGCTGCTCATTTCCCCTCTAACAGCTTGCCTGTCTGATCACCCTTTTGGTTCCCTCTCTCTCAGAGCCAGCTTTGCACCCATTTGCCAGGCTGATGGCCCCATGCATGCCCTCTCCCCCAGACCCTGGTGCCTGGATGCCGCGCCCCCATCTCAGTCATCTTCTCTGATTGGCCCTGCAGTCAAATGGTTTCTCTTATGCCCACCAATCCTGCTTACCTTCCCAAAGCAAGTTTCCAGAGGACAAATGTTGCCTGTCCTACATTATTCTGCCATCCTGGATCCATGTTATTTCTGTTTTGTTTTTGTTTTTTTTTTTTAAATTTCAAATGGTTTTTAGGCTCACACATCTTTTTTTTCTGTATTTGCATTTTCTTTTATCACCTGAAATAGATTTAGGAAATTTGTTTGTACATCTTTGAATAGTACAAATTCTGTGTCCTCTCTGAAGTTTTACTTTGTTCTCTTTACTGATCCATATCATCCTCTCTCTTTATATGTCTAGTAGTTTTTTGCTGATGGTGTTCATCTGAACTTTTTTGTATGTGTTAATTCTGTACATCAGTTTCTCCTTCTTCTCTACAATTTTATTGTTGATTGTCTTTGTCTTAAGCCTCTTCTCTGATTCTTGGTCCAACTTATTGTGGATCTTTAGAGTAGCCTGTGCTTTACTGTACACATTTCTCAGCTCTTCTTCATACATTTCTTTCCCTTGATATGTGATACACATTTCTCTGATAAAATTTTGTGAAATGGTTTTATGTCCAATTGTAAGCTTCCTTTATTCTTTTCCTTCTCCAGGAATCTTAAACAGTTCTGTTTGTGTTCATGCAGAATTTTCTACCGAGGCTCTGGGATGCATTTCAATTTTCTCTTTTCAGTTTTCATTTCTATGACGCTCCTTTCCTTAAAATTCAGTCTCCAAGTTTTTTTACCTATATGTATTTTCTACCTCATTTCTCCCCCATTATGTTATGCCTCACCCAGAGAAACAAATTTGGTCAATCCAGAAATATGGGGCAATCTAGAAAGTTCCATTTTGCATTTAAGTGGTCCAATAAAGTGGATCGTGTTTGTACACCTCTTGACAACATTTCTGCCATGCACGCTTTCATACTATTTTTGCCCTTTATGCAGCTTATCTCAATAGTTTTGTTCCACCCTCATCTCTGTGGACTTCAGTCCCTGTGGTTGCATATGCATGATGATCTAACCCACTGCTGTGAGTAGCTCTGTTGTCTGCATCCACAGATGGAGAATCCAGAGCTGTGCTACTGTTGAGTAGTCTCTCAGTATGCTCAGGGTCAAGTGAACAGAACGATTCTGCACTGCTCCATCAAGGGAAGAAATATCATACATTTTATTAGAGATTCTTCTTTTTCTTAGATTTACCATTTGTAAAATACTTCAGTCTCTCTCATCCTGCAGTGTTTCAATCCAGCAGGATTTGTCCTTTAATTATTTGATCATGAAGGGTAATTTTCCCAGGGAATGTCTTAAATCACCATGGTAATGAGATCACAGTCTCAAAAAATTTTATCTGAAAATGTCTTTATTTTCCTTTGATTTCTGAATGGCAATTTAATTGGCTTTATAAGTTTGGGTTGAGAGTATGTAATCAATACTTTGAAGACATTATTTCATTTCATTTTGTCATTTATTTTTGCTGATGAGAAGCCTTATGTGAGTCTTATTACTATTCAATGACTAGTCTTTCCTCTCGGGTAAGCTTTAATATTTTCAATTTTTTTATGATATTTATAATTTTTACCCATTATCTTTATGTGTAACTTTTTTTAAAGATCTTGTTCAGGATCTTGTGTATTCCTTAAAGCTGAGCTGTTTTGTCATTCCACATTTACTGAAAATCATTAGACATTAAAATTTAGAAATTCTTTCTCATCATCATTATCATCTTATTTTGCAGCTCCTATTGATATTATTTGTTGTTGTTCTTCAAATGTATTAAATATCTCTTTAAATTTTCCATCTTTTTATTGTGCTATACTAAACTCTGTGTGATTTCCTTAGATATATATTTCAGTAAAATTTTCTTCAACTGTACCTAATCCCTTTTTCTCTCTCCCTCAAGTCATATTTTCAAATCTTATACATTTTTTCAATAACTTCTAATATCTTCTTCCTTTTCATTTTTCATATGGTATCCTGATCTTTCTTTATGATTTCTATTTCCTTTAACTCTTGTTTATTTTATATGCGTATTTTCAAGTTCCTTTATTATTTTCTATCTATACTTCATGAAGTTGTAACTTTGTATGTCCCTTTTATTAGCTGATTTACTCATGGTGATTTGTGTTCATGTGTAATGTGTGATTTTTCCTGTAACTTCATTTTCAATAATTGTTTTCTATGGGATTTGCTTATGCTCAAGAATACAGTAAAGATTTGCTTCAATCAGTTTCATATGTGCTCCTGATGAGTTATGGGTTTCATTATTTCTAAAATTACCCTTATATTAATGTCTTAGTTCATGATTTTTAATCTCTTTGAATAGTATGAATTTTGACATTTTCCTTCATGAAGCACTGACTTGGGTTTCTGATCCCTTGCAGGTGGATTTGTTTTTCAACAATGTCATTATGGGCAACTTCCTAACAAATTCTCCAGGCCATTACATGGATGCAGTTTAAAGTTTATTTACATAAACTTGGCTCTTAGATTTTCATAGAAAACTTAGTTCCATCCCTCTGCCATTCATAGATCTGAACCTTGTATCTTTTATATAAATTCAAAATACCAGTCTATGTAAGATATGCCTAGTAGTTATCCCCTGAATCATTTCAGTTCCATTCTTATAGTCCATTTTATATGGTCATATAAATCCTAAACATTTAATTCTAACCTGAGCCCCAGTCTTAAATTTTAACTTTTTACTGGATATTCCACATTGATGTCTATCACTACCTCAAACTCTACATGTCTAAGATAATTATTCTCTTATATAACAACAAAAAAATGCATATGTGTTCCTGAATTTCCTACTAGCACTACTTTACTATAATATATGCTTGTGAAAACACATACCAAAGACAAATATGCCAATAAAAACAATATAATTTTATACTACTTAGGAGCTTCTCTTCTTAAAGAGTTATTAAAGCTGTGAAATACAAGTCTACTTTAGAAATATATTTAATTTCTACTTCAATGGCATTTTGTACATAAAATTGTTGTCCTTTTATAGTTGAACTTGGCTTAAAATCCAGTAAGAATAGAGACAGATTTCAGTCCACTTGATTTCTCTCTTCATTTGTTTCAATTCATTTATGAGTTAAGACTTTCCTTCTTTTACAAGTAGCAGCACTGTATTTTTTTAAATTTATTCCTGCATTAGTCAGTCAAAAAGGTACTGATGCAAAGTACCATAAATCTGTTGATTTTATAAAAGGTATTTATTTGGCATAAAAGCTTAGCATTACAAAGCCTTGAATGATACTTTTCTTGCCAAAATCTGTTACCATATGTTGAAGCAAAATGGTGGGTGATGTCTGCAAGGGTTCAGCCTTCTTTTCTTTTAGGGCTCCATGGGCCCAGCTCCTTCCACTCTCAGCTTTAGGCTAGAGGGCTTATGTAATTCCACACCTTCTTAGATGCTCAGGCTTCTGGACTTTTCAGCTGCTAACTGTCAGGTGAATTGCTTATCTCTCACTAGGGCCCAAGGGTCTAATTCTCAACTCTGCCATGTATATGGAGCTCTCTTCATTCCCATGTATATTCTTCTGTGTTCTTGATTGAGTGTCCATTTATATAGTTCACCAAAGTGGTGGGGACTCAACTCTGCATGCCCTATTGACTTGGTTGAATCAAAACCCTAATCTTGAATTAATCACATAAACATGAAGCCTATGAATTTTTTTTTTAATTTTTTTATTTTTCATTGACTTTGTAATAATACTACACCAAAAATATATATGCGAGGTCCCACCCAACCCCACCCCCCCACCCCCCCTCTCCCCCCCCCCCCAACAACACTCATTTAAATCAGTCAAAGGGTGTCCTGCACAGAGGAACAAGAAGTTTACAAATATAATCAAAATCTATTTCTGGATTTCATAAATAATATTATACTACCACAATCTCTCACAAGTCAAAAAATGAAATAAAAATGTATTTAAATATTGAACACTTATACAAACATGTGTGGCTCTACAAACATAGATGTAGATGACAATGAAAATTTCTTCCTGCTTTCCAGGCATGGAAGTTTGATATTATTTATGAATCCCAAAAATAAATATTGGCTTGTTTTTAAAATGGTTTGTTCCTCCAGCCTATTGCCTTATATTGGATTCAAAGTTTTAACTGTGAATGAGGTTTTACTGCATTATATAATGATTAAGGCTTGATTGGACCACAGCAGTAGGATGTTGCATCCCTACACCCTTGGTAGGCTGGGACTCATAAAGAAACTGCACTACAGAGAAGTTGGAGTTTTGAGCTGGAGAACAGGAAGTAAGCACACAGAGGAGCAGAAGAGAGAACTGAGCCCTGGAGAGAGACAGAACTGGTCCCTGATATTTGGCAGGCATCTTTCTCCAACATGTGGCAACAAACTTTGGTGAAGGAAGAAATTACTTTTACAGCCTGGTAACAGTAAGTTTCTAATCCAAATAAATATCCTTTATAAAATCCAACAGTTTATTTTTGTATTTTGCATCAATACACCTTCGGCTGACTAATACAGCAGGTAATATCAGTTTGCTATAACTCATTATTATAATTGGTTAACTGATACACATAATTCCAAATTAGATAAAAAAAACATTTTAGAGTGTCAATGTAATGTATATGTAAATTAAGAATACATGAAGGCAAAATATAGAAAAGGATATTTCTAATTAGATACTTGCCTTCCTAATCACTCAAGTGTAATGCAAAACTTTGTTATTGTATTTATCCATGATTCTTCATGTCTAATTTCTTACAAATTCTTATATATTTCTCAGTCAATATGTTTTCTGAATCCACATGTTATACCTCTATACTGTCACTGATCTAATTCCATGTTTATGACCTCTAATGTAAACTTATAACTAGTTTCTATTATTCCAAACTGGTCACCACATTGGGCTCAGGACATGCTCTTGAGTCTCATGTCTTTGTATTCTTATTATCCTTTCCTCAAAGAAAGTATTTTCCATCATCACTGTCAACCCCTATTCTTACTATGTGAATCACAGTTATATATATATACATATATATATATTTAAAACATGATACTACATTCTATCTGTTCTATGCATAATTTAATTATTATGCTATATTTTTATTTACTTTATTAAATTCTGTTTTTTAAAGATAAATGGATCACAAAAAATGTTACATTAAAATATATAAGAGGTTCCCACACACCCCACCCCCCACCCATCCACTCCTCCCACATTAACAATCTCTTTCCTTATTGTGGAACATTCATTGCATTTGGTGAACACACTTTGGAGCACTGCTGCAGCACACGGATTACAGGTTATATTGTAGTTTACACTCTCACCCAGTCCATTCAGTGGGTTATGGCAGGATATATAATGTCCAGCATCTGTCCCTGCAATATCATTTAGGACAACCCCAAATCCCAAAAATGCTCCCACATTTCATCTCTTCTTCCCCTCTCCCTGCTCTCAGCAACTAGTATGGCTACTTTCTGCAGATCAATGTTATAGTTTCTTCCATTACTAGTTACAATAGTTCTATAGTAGAATACCAGTAAATTCACTTTAATTCATAATTTATTCCTCCATCCTGTGGACCCTGAGTTGGTGATGTCCACTCCACCTCTATATGGAGAGGGGGCTTAGATACCACATGAGTGATGGATGTGATTCTCCTGCTTGGATTTATAAGCACTCAAAATTTCCCTGGTGTGGTGGTTTGCCATATTATGCTATTTTGAATTGACCTCTCCATATATATATATATATATATATACACACTAACCTATTTTGCCTGGCATATTCAAATTATTATCAAATGTTTGCTTATTCCTCTTGAACAGATTTTAATTTTCAACTGGTCTCTATAACTTCATGAGCTCTAACGTGTAACCCATAGGGCACTGGATGTCCTTTCTTTCTCTCAAGCATATTGCTCTTCTCTTAGTTCCTTAATCACGTACCTCATTCCTTTTCAATATTACAATTTTATACATAGTATCCCTTTTGCTTAAAATTCACTCCTTACAAGCTTCTTCCATTCACTTGTGTGATTGCTATTTATTCTTGATGTTTCAGCTTGAAATTTTTTCTCCAGGTAATCCTTCCCAGGACTTCCAGATTAGGTTAAGTCCTGCTATTGTATTCTTTCTTAACATTCTGCCTGTTATTCTACATCGTATCTCAAATTTTGAGGTAAAGAACTATTGATGATAACCTAAATATTATTAAAGAAATAAGTGTGGTCTTTACTCCTCCCAAAATCTATAGTTGCGTCTGAAACCATATACACTGTATAGAACAATTCTACTCACAGTCTCCTATAATCCCATAATCTCTTGCACCTGTAAATTCTCAGGATTCTTTTGGTCTCCTACACCAACCTAATTTGCTTACTAATTATAACATTCTATTTAAAGTTCCTGGTCCCTTACTCTTTCATCTTCAGAATATGTGCTGCTCCCCATGGTGCGCTGCCAACATATAATTTACTGGCATTGCATATAACACCTAGGGAGTAAGCAGAATGTGGTTCTATATCAATTCTGGCTGTTTATCTCTTGATATTCTGTTCAAAATATATTTGATGCATTGTTTTGTTCTTTCCAGGTAACTATGGAGGGAGAATTTTTTAACACCTACATTTTATGATATGTATCAATATATAATTTTTTTGGTTTATCTATTCCCAAATACAGGGTGTGCTCCATGAAAACAAGGAATTTTGCCTAATTTTTTCATCATCTCGTCCCCAGTACCTACCACAGTATTTTTCACCTCATTTTTTAAAAGTTTTATCTGTTTTTAAAAAATACACATATCATACAAAATGTTACATAAAAAAATATAAGATGTTCCTATATACCCCCACTCCCCCCCACCCCCCACCTCTCCCACATCAACAACCTCTTTCATCAGTGTGGCACATTAATTGTATTTGATGAATACATTTGGAACACTGCTACACAACATGGGATATCGTTTACATTGTTGTTTACACTCTCTCCCAGCCCATTCAGTGGGCTATGGTAGAATATATAATGTCCTGCATTTGGCCTGCAAAATATTTTTTTCCATTTTTAAAGCAATTTTTGGAAGTATATCAGTTTTACATGAACATACATAATAAATATAGTAAATTTGTGACTTCATAACAAACATTCATAACATCATATTGGGCCAACATACATGACACCATCAGAATCATCTTGCATTGTTGTGAAATATTTGTAACAAATTATGAAAAAGGATCATGCAAAGGTTACTGCTAACTATAGTCTGTATCTTACATTTGGTGTAATTCCCCCTTAACCTACACTACAATATTTTCTTCATAAACCATATAATTTATCTAGAGAATAGAATAAATGGCCATTGGTATAATCAATGAATTGTGCATTCATAACTTCAATCAAAATTAGAGCATTTCATTACTCCAAAGAAAGAAAAAACAATAAAATAAAGCCATTATCACATCCATATGTTAACGCTTCTAATGACATGTCCTGTGATGTGCTGTCACCATTTCTAAATAGTTACAAATAGGTTTTTACCAATTTTGCACAGATTAAGTAGCAGTTTTCCATTCTCTAACCATATTCTTTTCTTTGTTGACTTATATTTTAGCTATTAACTCTGTGGCTTTTCTCATTATATTACTTCATAAAAATGAAATTTTACATTATTTGTCCTTTCCTGTCTGGATTACTTAATGTTCTCCATGTTCACCCATGTTATCATACACTTCATGAATTTCTTTCTTACAGTTGAATGATATTCCACCATGTGTATATACCACAGTTTGTTTTACCATTTGTCAGTTGATGGACCCTTGGGTTGATTCAATATTTTGGCAATTGTGAATAATGCTGCTATGATCATCAGTGTGTAGATGCCTGTTTGTGTCATTGTTCTCAGTTCTTTGTGTATATACCTAGTAGCTGTATTGCCATGTCACATAGTAGATCTATACCTAATTTCTTTACAAATGGCTGAAAAGACATTCTCAACAGTAGTTAAGCCTTCATGTTACTCAAATGTGGCCAGTCTCGAAGCCAAACTCAGCATGTAAATGCAATGCCTTCCCCCCAGCGTGGGACATGACACCCGGGGATGAGCCTCCCTGGCAACAAGGGACCACTATCAACTACCAACTGATGATGCAACTGGAAAAGGACCTTATACGGAAGGTTCAAAGCGGATCAGCAGAATATCCATGTCTACATAAAATACCATGACTTTAAAATGCTGTTTGACCTAAAGTAAGGGGGAAATGGAAAGGAGAAATGAGTTTATATGGCTACGAGTTTCTAAAAAAGAGTCTGGAGGCTGGCAGAAGGATTGCCCTCATGCACAACTGAGCAGAGTCAGAGAGACAGATAAAGCAGATACAACCCCCAGATATTGGTTCCTTTGAGGGCTAAAGAGACCCACGGGAGTTATGGTCATGGCCGATGGGGTTAACTACCAGGGCAGATGGCCCCTCTTTGGAAATGGTGTTTATGTGTGATGAATCTGGACTCAGATGGGATCTCCCTTCATAAGACTTCCATGCCAATGTGCTGGAGGTGCAGTTAATGTTGGGGTTTAAGATATATTTAGGGGATTTGAATCTCTGGACTGACAATGTGATAGCCAGATCCTGAGCCTCAACAGACTCCAGCACCTACAATCTGATTTATTGGACTTACCACACTCAGCTAAGATGGAGTTGAAGAAGGACAACCACCACACCATGGAGCCTAGAGTGATTACAACTGAAAATGGGAGGATTGCATCCAGCATCCATGTGGAATCTGAGCCTCCTCTTGACATAGAGGTGCAATGGACACAACCAATCCAATGTCCACATAGAAGAGGTGGCATTGGATTGGGAAAAGTGGACATGGTGGACGAAGGGTATGGGGAAAGGCAGGAAGAGATGAGAGGTGGAGGCGTCTTTGGGACATGGAGCTGCCCTGGATGGTGCTTCAGAGGTAATCACCAGACATTGTAAATCCTCACAGGGCCCACTGGATGGAATGGAGGAGAGTATGGGCCATGATGTGGACCATTGTCTATGAGGTGCAGAGGTGCCCAAAGATGTACTTACCAAATGCAATGGATGTGTCATGATGATGGGAACGAGTGGTGTTGGGGGGGGGGGAGAGGGGGGGTGGGGGGGTGGGGTTGAATGGGACCTCACATATATATTTTTAATGTAATATTATTACAAAGTTACAAAGTCAATAGAAAATATATATTATTCTAAAAAAAAAAAAAGTATTCCTATAACTCCACATCTTCTCCAAAACTTACAGTTTTAAGAGTGGCCATTTTAGTAGATGTAAAATGATTTATAGTTACACCTTTGATTTGCTTTTCCCTTATAGCTAGTGATATTGTATAATTTTTATGTGCTCTTTTTGCCATTTGTATTTCTTCTTTAGAAAGATGTCCATTTGGGTCCTTTACCCATTTGATAATTGTGTCATTTGTCTCTTTATTGTTGAGTTGTAGGGTCTTTTTATTTATCACCTAAATAAGACTTTGTTCAATGTGAGGTTTTCAAATATTTTCTCCCTTTGAGTAGTCTGCATTTTTACCTTCTTCACAAAGTTCTTCAAGGGAAGACATGTTTAATTTTAAGGCAATCCAAATTATCTATTTTTTTCCTTTGTTTTTTCTCTTTTGGGTGTAAGGCTTGAGAGACCCCTGCCTATGGCAAGGTCTTGTAGATGTTTCCTGACATTCATTATCTTTTAGGAGTTTTATGCTTAGGAGTATGATCTATTTTGAGTCATGTCTTATAGAGTGATATAGAGGAACTCTTTTTTTTTCTTTTTCCTTTTTCTTTTTGTTTCTAGCTATCTATTTCTCTGAGCACCATTTGTCAAAAATATTGCTCTGTCCCAGAATATTGGACTTGGTAGTCTTGTTGAAAATCAGTTGACCACAGAGGTAAGAACCTATTTTGGACCCTAAATTGATTCCCTTGATCAATATGACTATCTTCATGCCAATACCATGTGGTTTTGACCATTTTAGCTTTACAATACTCTTCAAGGTCTGGAAGCATTCATCCTCCAACTTTACTCTTCTAATATATTTTTGGCTATTCAGGAACACTTTAACTACAAAATAAATTTGATAATTTATTTTCTACTTCTGTAAAGAAATGTCATTGAATCTGTAAATCAATTTGGTTAGAATTGACAATTTCATGAGGTTTAGTCTTCCAATCCATGAACCCAGATTGTCCTTCTATTAGTTTATGTCATATTTGATTTCTTTTAGCAGTGTTTTTTAGTTTTCTGAATACAGATAGTTTAATTTCTGATTAAATTAATTTCTAGAAATTTGAGTGTTTTGCTATTTTAAATGGAATTCGTTTTCTTGATTTCATCCTCAGTGTACTCATTAATAGTATATAAAATGCTACTGTTTTTAATGTTAATTATGTATCCTGCCACTTAGCTGAACTCATTTATTAACTCTAATTACTTTTTGTAGATATTTTGGGATTTGCTAAATATAGGATCATGTCATCAGTAAAGAGAATTTTTTACTTCATTTTTTTCCAATTTAGATGCTTTTTATTTTTTTCTTGCCTAATTGATCTAGCTAGAACTTCTAGCACAATGTTGAATAACAGTGGTGGCAGTGGGCTTTCTTGAATTTTTCCTGATTGTAGAGGGAAAGGATTCAACCTTTCCCCATTTAGTATGATATTGGCTATGGGGTTTTCATACATATTTTTTATTTTGTTGAGGAAATTACTTTCTATACATATATTGTGAAGTGTTTTTAATCAAGAAAGGATGCTGGGATTTGTCAAATGCCTTTACTACATCAATCGGTGTGATAATGTGTTTTCCACTTTGATTTCTTAATGTGATCTATTATGTTAATTGATTTTCTTATATTGAACTTCCCTAACAATATTAGCAATAAAAGCCAATTGATCACGATGTATAAATATTTTTATATGGTGATGGATTTGATTTGCAACTATTTTGTTGAGAATTTTTGCATCTGTTTGTGTTAGTCTGCCAATGGGGTGCTGATGCAAAATACCAGAAACCAGCTGGGTTTTATAAAGAGCATTTATTTGGTGTAGAAGCTTACTGTCACAATGCCATAAAGCATAAGTTACTTCCCCCAACAAAGTATGTTACCACAGGTTGACACAAGATGGCAGGCAAAACCTGTGAGGTTTCAGTATTCCTCCAGTCTTGTCTCTCTCCCAGGGCTCAATTCTTTTGGGGCTTAGCTGCTCTGCTATCTCAACAAGGTCAGCTGTACACTATCAGGTGAATGACTTATCTCTCTTCTTTAGGTCTCTGCATTGTATAATGGAGCCTTCTCTCTTTCCCCACATATCTGCTACTCTGTGTGCTTACATTCCAAGCTCCAGGTCAAAATTCCAACTGTCTCCACTGCCTTTTTCATTTTCTCTGTGAGACCCCATACAAAACTTGGAGCTGAGACTCAATGTTGTACAGACATTGTCCAAAGCCTAGTCATAATTTAATCAAGTAAATGTGAAGTTTCTGAATTCAATACAATTAAGAGTATCACTAGTCCAGAGGAACAGATATGTTTACAAGCATAATCAGTATTTATTTTTGGAATAAATCAATATCAAACTGCGACACTCCACCCGCTGAATTCCAAAAAGACATGACAATACATAAACAATCCTAAATCAATAACAATGCTAAGTCCAAAATCATATCAAAATCAGTTTAAATAAATAGTTGCCTTGGTGCAAAGTTCCATCATCCGTCCTTAGACACCTAAAACTTACAAAATCTTTTATTTGTTTCCAATACACAAATGGACAAAGAATAAAGATTTGCATTACCATAAGGAGAAATTGGGAAGGAAATATGAGTGACTCTTCTAGAACATTTAAGAAATCTTCCTGGGTATACATAATTAGATGTCAAAGACTGAGGGTCATTCTTAAGATGCTGCTTTATTCTCCCTGGGACCTCATGAGGACTCACCCTTTCCACAGGCTTGCCCAATGGCTATTTTCTTGTTTCCTACTCTATCAAGCATATGTGTGCTGACCAAGATTCAGACCTCATCCTCAAAGTAACTTGAGGTGATGGCCACACCTTACCTGAGCTCTGAGGTAGATCTTACCTCCCCAGTAGAGTGAAGTGAAGACAACATTTCCCTAACCATTGAAATACAGTCGCAACAGTCCCGTAACTTTGGGGTGGTGATCTTAACCTCCCTAATCATTGAGAATGTGCGCCACCCTCCCTGAACCCTGGGACAGCCAAACTCTCCCTAAACTTTGGGTAGATACATCTGTATCAGTCAAACCTACCTGTATTAGTCAGCCTAAGAGGTACTTAAACAAAAGAGCAGAAATTGAATTATTTAAAAAAGATATTTATTTGGTCTAGAAGCTTGCAGATACCAGGCCATAAAACATAAGTTACTTCCCTCATCAAAGTCTATTTTCATGTGTTTGACCAAGATGGCTGCTGACGTCTGTGAGGGTTCAGACTTCCTGGGTTCCTCTGGGCTCAGCTCTTGAGTTTTCTGCACAAGATCAACAGTAGACTATCAGATGAATGGCTCTGTCTCTCTCCCTGGGGTTTCTGCCATGTCTAAGGAGCAATCTCTATTCTTCTGTGTTCTTCTCCTGGCTCAGGTTCTTTCATCCCAGAGCTTGCTTCTCTTTTCTCTGTGTGCTGACTTCCTGGGGCTCCAGTTTAAGACTTCAGCATCAAACTCCAGCATTAAAACTCCAGCATCAAAAAATCCTCAACTCTGTCCTTTGCCATTTTTTTCTGTGAATCCCCACCCCTTCAATGCCTTAATGATGTGACTTAATCAAAGCCCTAATCATAAATTAATCATGCCCAGGTACAGACCAGATTACAAACAGAATCCAATATCTATTTCTGGAATTCATAAATATATCAAACTGTTATGTTACCCTTTCTCTATACATATTTAGGGTCCCTGTCTTGGCCTAAATTGACGTCATAATTCCAGATCACAACTTCCATGGTTTTCCCCTGAAAGCTGTTTTCCCCTCCAGATCTCCCCTAAGTGTCCCCTTTATTCCATGCTGGCAATGATTTTGTTCATACAGTTGTCGCAAAAGCTTTTGGTTTAGCATATGTGAAGCAGGTGTCCAAACCATCAGGCAGTAAGACTTTCCACAAGTCTTTCCTAGATAACTGCATTTTCAATCCTGCCTGATTTACAATTTCCAAGTTTAGTTAAGCCATCAAATGGGGTACTATCATCTGGGAGCTCAATTTCCAGAGTCTTGGAATTTCCAGAATCAGTATATGTTCTCTCTGTGTCCAACAATTCAGTTCTCAGCTTATCTCTCTGGTATAGGGTTTTACTATATGCTGAAAGAAGAAACCAAGTCACATTATCCTACTTTCCTTTGAAAAGTTCTTCAGCTAAATGCCCAGGCTCACTATTTTCAAAATCTGCCTTCTATAAAATATCAAGAATTAATCTTGCTAATTCTCTGTGACTTTAAAACATAGATGGTCTTTCCTCCAGTTTCCAATAATAGTTTCATCATTTACTTCTAAAATATGATAAAACTTCTCTTCAAAATACCCTAGGTATTTTCTTTCAAAAATCTCACATTTCCTCTAAAAAATACACCCAATCCATTGATAAAAACCATCCTTGCATTTTGGTAATTACAGAAATTCTTCCCCCCTCTCTGATACCAAATTCTGTATTAGTCAGCCAAAGGGGTGCTGATGAAAAATACCAGAAACCTATTTGGTTTTATAAAAGGTGTTTATATGGGGAGAAGCTTACATTCACAATACCATAAAGCATAATTTACTTCCCTCACCAAATTCTGATGCCACATGTTGGTGCAAGATGGAAGGCGATGTCTGCGAGGTTTCAGTCTTTTTTCAGTCTTGTCTCTCTACCAGATCGCATTACTTTTTGGATTCAGCTGCTCTGTTCCCTGCGCAAGGCCGGTTGTACACTATGAGTCATTTGCTGGTGCCTCTATCATGTCTAATGGAGTCTCCTCTCTTTCCTCTCTGCTTCTCTGTGTGCTAACTTCCCAGGCTTCAGCATCAAAACTTTAACTGTCTCCTCTGCCTTGTTATTTCCTCTTTGAGTCCCAACACACCAAGGGGGATTGGAACTCAATATTTTACTGATATGACCCAATCAAACCCCTAGTCATAATTTAATCAAGTAAAAGCAAACCTCTGAATTCAATACAATCTAAGTGTATCACTAACCCAGAAGAACAGATCAGTTTTCAAACAGAATCTGTGTTTCATTTTTTAATTCATGAAAAATAATAAACTGCCACAATGTTCATTGGAGAGACTGGTCTGTAATTTTCTATGCTTGTAGTATCTTTATATGGGTGTGGAATTAAGCTGGACTTGGCTTTTTGGTTGTGGTGTTAAGGTGATCTTGGCTTCATAAAATGTTTTCAGTAACTTTCCCATTTTCAATTTTTTGGAAGAGTTTAAACATATATGGTTTTAATTCTTCTCAAATTGTTTGGTAGAATTTGACTGTGAAGCCATCTTGTCATGGACTTTTCATTGATGGAAGATTTTTGATGATTGAGTCAATGTTTTGCCTGTGATTAGTTTCATGAGTGTCTTTATTTCTTGTAGTGCCAATGTGAGTTGTTTTTGCATTTCTACAAATTTGTCTAATTTATCTTGATTATTTAATTTCTGGGCATACAGTTTCTCAAAACATCCTCTTATGATCATTTTTTCTTCTGTGTGGTCAGTTGTAATATCTTCCATTTCATTCCTAGTTTTGCTTATTTGCATCTTCCCTTTTTTTATTTGATAAACTTGCTAAAGGTTTGTCAATTTTATTTTCTCAAAGAAGCAACTTTTGCTTTTGTTGATTTGTTCTATTGTTTTTCCTCAATTTCATTTATTTCTGTTCTTGTCTTTATTTCTTTTTGCATGCTTTTAGAATGGTTTGCTGTTCTTTTTGTTGTTTCTCCAGTTGTTCAGTTAGATGTTTGATTTTAGTTCTTTCTTTGTTAATATAGGCATTTAGTATTATTAAATTCCCTCTCAGCACTGCCTTCACTGTGTCCCATAAATTTAGATAAGTTGTGTTCTTATTTTCATTCCTCTCAGGATATATAAGTTCTCTTTTAATTACTTCTTTCATCCACTAATTGTTTAGCTTCCATATATTTTCAAACTTTTCACTTTCCTTCTTATTATATATTTCTAGCTCCACTCCATTATGGTCAGTGAAGGTGCTTGGTATAATTTCCTTCTTCTTAAGTTTATTTAGAGCTATGTTGTGACCAACATGTCTGTTTTGGAGAAAGGTCTATAAGAACTTGAGAAGAATGTATAACCTGCTGATTTGTGGTTCAATATTTGCTTTTTTGTCTGTCAGACCCAGCTCATTTTACATATTGTTGAAGTTCTCTGTTACCTTGTGATTTTATCTCTAGTTGTTACATTTATTGATGTGAGTAGTATTTTTAAGTCTCTAACTATTATTGAGGCATATCTATTTCTCCTTTCAGTTTTGCTAGATGTTCCCTCATATACGTTGGGACACCCTGGTTACGTGCTTAGATATTTATGACTGGTACTCCTTCCTGGTGGATAGTCCCTTTTATTAAAATACAATAGCCTTTTCTATCTCTTATCACTTTCTTTATGTTTAAAGTCTGTTTTGTCTGAAACCAGTATAGCTATTACTGCTCTGTTTTTCTTACTCTCTATGTGAAGTATCATTTTATTTCTAACTTTTTCAGTCTGTTTGTGTCCTTGGGCCTAAGGGAAGTCTCAAGCAGACAACATATGGTTGTTTCATTATTTCATATCCATTCTATCAGCATATATATCTTTTGATTCTGTAGTGTAATCTATTAACAATCAATGTATTAATGTAAAGTCATTACATACTTTAGCCATTTATCCTTCAGCTTTCAATGTCATATCTTATGTTTTTTCTCCAAATTTTACTCAATTTATTCATTTTTTAAAAGATATTACATTAAAAAAATGAGGTCCCCATTCGCCCCCACCGCCCCCACCCGACCACTCCACCCCCAATAACACTCTCCCCCATCATCATGTCACATCCATTGAGTCTGGTGAGTACATCTCCGGGCATTGCTGCACACCATGTCCCGTGTTCCACACCATAGCCCACACTTTCCCACGTTCCATCCAGTGGGAGGACATACAACATCCGGCAATTGTCCCAGGGGCACCACCCAGGACAACTCCAAGTCCCGAGAATGTTTCCACATCTCATCTCTTCCTCCCCCTCCCTGCACCCAGCAGCCACCATGGCCACTTTTTTCACATCAATGCAACATTTTCTCAATTATTAGCCACAATAATTCATGAATAGAATATCATTATGTCCACTCTCTAATCCTTACTGTATTCCTCCTTCGTATGGACCTTGGCTTGGTTGTGTCCATTCCAAATCTATGTCAAGAGGGGGTTTAGATTCCACATGGATATTGGATGCAATCCTCTTGCTTTCAGTTGTAGGGACTCTAGGCTCCATGGTGTGGTAGTTGATATTCTTCAACTCCATGTTAGCTGAATGAAGTAAGTCTAATAAATCAGAGTATAGGAGCTGAAGTCTGTTGAGGTCAGGGCCTGGCTATCATATTGTCAGTCCAGAGATTCAAATCCCCTAGATATATCTTAAGCCCCAGCACCAACTACAATTCCAGTAAAGTAGGATGAAAGGCTTGTGAAAAGAGATCCCATCTGAGTCCAGCTCCATCATGCAGACACATCAGCTCCAAAGAAGGGCCAACTGACATGGCCGTGAACCCCACCTGCCATGACCATAGAACCTGTGGGTCTCTTTAGCCCTCAAAAGGACCAATACCTGGTGTGTATCTACTTTATCTGTCTCTGAGACTCTGCTCAGGTGTGCATAAGGGCAATCCATCTGACAACCTCCAGATTATTTTTAGAGACTCATAGCCATATAAACTTATCTGTCCTTTCCATTTCCCCATTAATTTTGGTCAAACAGCATTTTTAACTCCTGTTATTATATGTAGACAGGGATATTATGCTGGTCCATGTTGAACCTTTAATTCAAGGTCATTTTCTAGTTGCATCATCAGCTGGTACTTGGTAGTGATCCCTCGGTGCCAGAGAGGCTCATCCCTGGGTGTCATGTCCCATGCATGGGGGGAAGGCATTGCATTTATATGCTGAGTTTGGCTTCAAGAATGGCCAAATTTGAGTAACACGGAGGCTGTCAGGAGAGAACTCCTAGGCACAGTGCTGCTCTAGGCCTTGTTCTTATTTCAGGCAAAAAGGCTCACAAGCCTAGTCATTAGTATCAGGCTTACTGTTCGACCCTCATTCCTTCCTGGTCCTTGCCATTGCACCTGGGGGACTGCCGCTGCTCCCCTAGGGACCATGACAGAGCGCTCCCCCGGCCAGGAACCCAGTACCCCCCCAGCTGTAGTTTTTATTTGTTTCCACTATGAGTATATCCAAACATTTCCATGTACCCTGGACATATGCCCTGTATAACTCCCTGTCAACCATATATCGCCTGTCAATAACATCCCATACCAGTATTCCTCCGCTGCCATTGTTGAACCACTCTGTGATCCAAAACTTCCTGAAAAGTGAAGCCCAATATAATGTCAGGACGGCTAATTAGTAAAATGGAATATAGCAATGGGTTTAAAGGTTAGATATAGAATACATATTGATTTGGAAAAATTCTACATCCTATCTTTTTCTCTTCTTTTTTCCTAATTATTGAGCTTCTCTTCACAAGAGCCCTAGAGCAGAGTAATTCATATATACAATATACAGGAATCCCACACATCCACCATAAAACCTTTTCCCTTCCACAGCGATAATCTTTTAAGTTATTCATATCATATTTACTGAAACTGATGTACTCCGAGACAATAGCTTTCAAACAAGGTGACATCTGTGCTTACATTGTGGTCCATACTTTAGGATACACAGTTTTCCAATTTTTTAGTTATCCTATGTTTTACATTATGGTTTACATTATTGCTCTGTCGTCCCTTATATGTTTTGGTGTAATATTACATGTTTTATATCCATCCTTGTGTACTCTCGCGAAAGTCCTCTCTTGCCCCCATATTTACCTTGGTTCCATCCATTCAACATCCATTTTCCCCTCCCCTTGGGGCCCACAGCGACAACAAATCTCCATTTCCCGAGGAGCCATGCCCAGAGATAATTGCAACAGTGTTCAGGGCCTGACTTGCTCAACTGCCCTAATGCCCTGGGAGCCACCCTTTCTCTCGAGAGATACAGTTCCCTCTATTTGATGGCATTAGTCCTCCCCAGATGTGGGTCCACCCCCACTCTCACTACTTGGATCTCTACCCAATGGTACAACCCACCCTTGCAAAATGAGCATTGAGACATTCCCCAGGAGTCCGTCCCTTATCAGACCATCCCCTCCGAGCATCCTAAACAGATAACCCTCCTAATTATATTTTGATACGATTTTCTCAGCATTTTACTCTCAACCAACACCTGACACTCTCCTATGTTCATATTTTGCCCCTCCCTCCCCCCAATTTTTTGGGCAATATTACCCATCCGCCCTCCCCCAGCCGCCCTCAAACCGCCAAAGCCCCACCCAAAGGCAACCAATTGCCCCCATTTTATCTCTTCTTTGTGCTCATACTTACTGCCAGCTCATCATAGATTCCACCCCTGCAGACGTCAGCTCACATCCTTCCTCCACCCCCGATTTCCTGTAAGCCTATCTTCCTGTCTCTAGCTCTCTGAGGCAGCTTGCTTTATTCATATCATTGAGGTCATGTAGTATTTGTCCTTCAATGCCTGGGTTGTTTCACTCAAAATAAGGTTCTCAAGTTTCATCCATGTTATCAAATGTGTTTGTAGTGTATTTGTTCTTACAGCCAAGTAGTATTCCACTGTATGTATATACCACATGTTATTGATCCACTCATCTGTTGATGGGCATTTGGGTTGATTCCAACTTTTGGCAATAGTGAACAATGCTGCTATAAACATTGGTGTACATATATCTGTTTGTGTCCTTGTTTTCAGTTCTGCTGGCTATATACCCAGAGGTAGTATTGCTGGGTCATATGGCAAATCTATGGTTAGTTTTTTCAGAACCCACCAAACTGTCCTCAAAATGGTTGGATCTTTCTGCATTCCCACCAGCAGTGGATGAGTGTTCCCATTTCTTCACATCCTCTCCAGCATTTGTAGTCTTCTGATGTTTTCATAGTAAGATGGTATCTCATTGTAGTTTTGATTTGCATTTCCCTGATTGCTAGAGATTTGGAGCATTTTTTCATGTGCTTTTTAGCCATTTGTATTTCTTCTTTGGAGAAGTGTCTGTTTAAATCTTTTTCCCATTTTTTAAATGGGTTGTTTATCTTTTTATTTTCAAGATATAGGAGTTCTTTATATATGCAAGTTATAAGTTTCTTATCAGATATATGGTTGCCAAATATTTTCTCCCATTGTGTGGGTACCCTTTTTACTTTCTTGACAAACTCCTTTGAGGTGCAGAAGACTTTAATTTTGAGGGAGTCCCATTTATCTATTAGTTCTTTTGCTGCTCGTGCTTTTGGTGTGATATTCATGAAGACATTTCCTATTACAAGGTCCTATAGATGTTTCCCTACACTGCTTTCCAATGTATTTATGGTCTTGGTTCTTATATTAATGTCTTTGATCCATCTTGAGTTGATCTTTGTATAAGGTGTGAGATGGTAATCCTCTTTCATTCTTCTACATATGGATATCTAGTTCTCCAAGCACCATTTGTTGAACAGGCCATTCTTTCCCAGTTGAAAGGGTTTGGTGGCTGTATTGAATATTACATGGCTATATATATGAGGTTCTATATCAGAACTTTCAATTCGATTCCATTGGTCTGTGTGTCTCTCTTTATGCCAATATCATCCTTTTTTCACTACTGTAGCTTTGTAGAATGTTTTGAAGTCAGGTAGTGTAATTCCTCCAATTTCGTTTTTCTTTTTCAATATGTCTTTGGATATTCAGGGCCTCTTTCATTTTCAAATAAATTTCACAGTTAGTTTTTCTAGTTCCTTAAAGAAAGCTGTATTGATTTTTATTGGGACTGCATTGGATGTGTAGATCAGTTTTGGTAGGATAGATATCTTAATAATATTTAGTCTTCCTGTCCATGAACAGGGAATATTCTTCCATTTATTTAGGTCTTCTTTGATTTCCTTGAACAGTCTTGTATAGTTCTCAGTGTATAAGTTTTTTACATCTTTAGTTAAATTTATTCCTATATATTTGATTTTTTACTTACTATTGTAAATGGTGTTTGTTTCTTGATTTCCTCCTGATCTTGCTCATTATGGGTGTACAGAAATGCTACTAAATTTTGCGCATTGATCTTATAACCTGCAACTTTACTAAACTCATTTATGAGTTCTAGAAGCTTTGTTGTTGATCTCTCAGGGTTTTCTATGTATAGGATCATGTCATCTGCAAACAATGAAATTTTGACTTCTTCCTTTCCAATTTGAATGCCTTTTACATCTGGTTCTTGCCTCAGTGCTTGAGCAAGTATTTCTAAGACAATGTTAAATAGAAGGGGAGACAGTGGGCATCCTTGTCTTGTTACTGACTTTAGAGGGAAAGATTTTAGGTTTTCTCCATTGTAAACAATGTTGGCTGTAGTTTTTTCATATATACTCTTCATCATGTTCAAAAAAATTTCCTTGTATTCCGATCTTTTGGAGTGTTTTTATCAAGAAATGGTGCTGTATTTTGTCAAATGCTTTTTCTGCATCTATAGGTATAATCATGTGATTTTTTTCCCTTCATTCTGTCTATACGGTGTATTACATTGGTAGATTTTCTTATGTTGAAACATCCTTGCATACCTGGAATGAATCCCACTTAGTCATGGTATATAATTCATTTAATGTGTTGTTGAATATGATTAGCAAGTATTTTGTGAAGTATTTTGGCGTCTAGGTCCATTAGAGAAATTGGTCTGTAATTTTCCTTTCTTGTGGTGTTTTTGTTTGGAGAAAAATGTATATCCTGCTGTGTGTGGGTGTAATGATCTATATATGTCTATTAGATCCAGCTCCTCTAATATACTGTTCAAATATTTTGTTTCTTTAGTGATTCTCTTTTGAGATGTTCTGTCCAGAGTTGATAGTGGTGTATTAAAATCCCCCAGTATAATTGTAGATGCATCTATTCTTTCAATTAGTTTTTCCAGCGTTTGCCTCACGTATTTAGACGCGCCCTTGTTAGGAGCATAAATATTTATGATTGTTCGATCTTCTTGATAGATTGTCCCTTTCACTAATATGTAGTATCCTTCTTTGTCTCTCACAATTGTTCACATTGAAAGTCTATTTTGTCTGATATTAATATAGCTACTCCTGCCTTTTTTTGGTTATTGTTTGCTTGTATGATTGTTTTCCAACCATTCACTTTCAGCCTCCATTATTCTCTGGGTCTAAGATGTGTCTCTTGTAGACAGCATATAGATGGGTCATATTTCCTTATCCAATGTCCCAGTCTGAATCCTTTGATAGGTGAGTTTAATCCATTGATATTCAGTGTTATTACTTTCAAGGAATTATTTGTGTTAGCCATATTTTGATTGGAATTGTGTTTGTCATATTTTGTTTTTTGTTTTTTTCCCTTCTCTTTTTGTCTTTTTCGTTGCTCTTACACTCTCCTCCAACTCTGCCTGTCCTGTTTTTTCCTTTCTTCTTGCAGTACTCCCTTTACAATTTCTTGAAGAGGAGGTTTCTTGTTGGCATACTCTTTCAGTTTCTGTGTATCTGTGAATATTTTGAACTCTCCATTATTTTTGAATGCTAGTTTAGCTGGATAGAGTATTCTTGGTTGGAAATTTTTTTCTTTTAGTACCTTGACTATATCATACCACTGCCTTCTTGCCTCCATGGTTTCAGATGAGAAATCAGCACTTAATCTTATGGAGTTTCCCTTGTATATGATGGTTTTCTTTTCTCTTGCTGCTGAACAAGTATATGTCTTGGGGTGAGCCTGTTGGGGATTATGATGATTGGGGTGTGCTGTGCTTCTTGGATAAGTACATCTGCCTCTTTCAGTAGATTTGGGAAGTTTTCAGCCATTATTTCCTGCAATACGCCTTCTGACCCCTTTCCCTTCTCTTCTCCTTCTGGGATGCCTATAATACGTATGTTTGAGCGTTTTGCATTGTCATTCAGGTCCGTAAGTCCCAGCTGGATTTTTTTCTATCTTTTTATTGACCAATTCTACTATCTGGTTGATTTCTGATGTACTGTCTTCCAAATCACTAATTCTCTGCTCTGTCTCTTCTGGTCTGCTGATATTTGCTGCAAGTATATTTTTTTATTTCTTGAACTGTGGTGTTCATTCACATCATATCTGTTATCTGTTTGTGTATGTCTGCAATTTCCCCTCCAAGTGTTGTCTTCATGTTGTTAACCTCTTCCTTTACTTCATTAAATTTATTGGTGATAAATGTTCTGAGATCTTTAATTACTTGTGCAAAGTTCTGCTCCACTTCCTGGTTTTTAGTTTGTTCATTGGATTCAGCCATGTTTTCCTGATTCCTGGTTTGGTTTGTAGATTTTTGTTGCTGTCTGGTCATCATTTTATCTTGACGGGTTTAATCAGTTCCTTAGTTTCTTTGTCTAGTCTTGGGGATTAATTAGCTGTTGTTTTGCATAAGTTTTTTTTATCTTCTCTTTGTCACTTTGTTCTTCTTATTCTATTTTCTTATTGCTGGTTGAGTTCACTTTAAAGGAAAGTATTAGGGTCAGGGAAAGGCAATTGTGTAAGCAAGGAAAAGTGTAAAGTAGTATTGGTGATAAATGTTAACAGAGCAACAATATGATCTGGTAGGATGGATATTAGTTTCATGTAAGTTGTGTAGAGTTATAGCAGTAGGTAGAGTACCTACAGTGAGGTAGTTGACTGAATATGGGAGGAATATGGTATGAATTAAAAAGCTAGTGTTTTCATGAGAGAGGGAAAGAGAAAAGAAAGGCAATAGTTTCAAGAGTGGATAAAACACAGCAAACAAAACAAAGGTATTAGAAATTAAGAGACAGTTTGGGGATCAAAGAAAGGGAGGTGGAGTATAGGAGAGACAGTAGATGATGGGGGATATCAAGATGTATGGGAAAGGGGATAGTGTAGGTAGCCAAAATCAATTCACACAGAAATGAGGCAGCAGAGGATGAGGAAACCCAGCAAATGTGCGGTGTTCCCTGCAGCACCTATTGTATAATTAAGATGAAATAAAATAAGAAGAAAATGAGGGAAAAAAAGTGAGAAAAAGAAAGAGAAGAAAGGAAGAAAGAAAAAGGGGATGGATAAAGGGAGGGGAATAAGTAGGGAAAAGAAAAAAAGTTATAGAACAATCACAACAGCAACAACAACACCAAAAAAACCCTAAATAACTGGGGGAAAAAAGACTTTGGGGGATACGCTGGGAGAAAAGACTAGGAGATAATGTAATGTTAGCAATCAGGTCATTAAAAATAAATAAATAAAATAAAATAAAAATAAAAAAAACAAAACAAAAAAGAAAAGATGCAAACGTTGAGGGCTAGGACATTCAATGACCTCAGATGGACTTTAGGGCATGATGGATTCAGGGATGGAAAGTCTGAGATATTGCAGACTCAAGAGTTGTGAGTCTCTGGGGTGTGGGCCACCAGGGTTTAGGGGACTCAGACCTGGCAACCTCAAGTCTGGTTAACAGGGAACCTGGGAGCACCGCAGTGCAACACAGCCTTCAGGGATCCCTGCAGCTGGGTGCCAGCCCTATGGGTGAGGTCACATCCACAAACTCTATCCTATGTGTCTGAACCCCGCAATTCACTCACTCACTGGGGTCTTTTCTGTGAATGTATCACCAATTCGGTTTCAGGACACCTCCTACCGAGTAAGCCCCCAGAATGGCCACCTGGGGGTGCCTCTACACTGCAGCCAATTTAATGACGCAGATCAGTAGCCATACCCAGGGGTGGGGCTCCAGCCAGAAACGCTGATAACAGAGTCCAAAACTGAAATTCCCACGCTTCGCAAAATATTCCCCTAATCGACTTCCAGACGGCTGCCACCCTGCCAGACCCTGAAACAGCCTCCTGATGGCGTCTCTTTATTGCTAGTATTTTAAGTCTGCTGTAGATCAGCAGCTGGGCTTGGGGGGGCGGGGCTCTAGGCAGAAGCAGTATTATTTGTGTCCCCAATCAAAAATTACCTGCTTCGCAATAAAACTCCCATTTGTCTCCCCAAATCGGACTGCAAAGTCCTCCTGTCCTGTTAACCCCCCAATAGTCGGCTCAGGGCTTATGAATTTCCCAGTACTGCAGAGCCTCCAGAAATCATCGCTGCAGCACCGGTGCTGCGGCTCCACCCACCCCAGGAGGGAGCGTCCTGTGCAGCTCCCACCTCTGTGTAATAGAGTCTCAATTATATCTTATAGACGAATTTTCTCTGTTACCTTCCCACCAAATCAATGTCCAGACACCTCCTGCCCTGCAAAAATCCTGAAACAGCCTGGTCCCGAAGAACCTCCAACACTGCCCAGCTGCTTCTTTGCAGGAGATATTATCAGGTATGCTCACTCAGCCACCATCTTGCCCCACCCCCTCCATATCTTATTTTTAATCATCTTTTAAACTTTTTTGTTACCCTTTCTGATATTCTTCAATTCTACACTTTCCTCCAAGCCTCTTTTCTCTTCTCTTTTCCTTTCTGGTTGCAAATCTCCAATTAATGTTTCCTGCAGTGCTGGATTCTTGTTTATAAGCTCTCTTAGTTTCTGTTTACTGTGAATATTTTAAACTCACTGTCATACTTGAAGGAGAGTTTTTCCAGATAAAAAATTCTTGGCTGTCAGTTTTTCTCTCACATTTCTTTAATTCTGTTAATATCATATCACTGCTTTCTGGTCTCAAATGTTTTTGATGAAAAATCCCAACGAAATCTTAGTAGGCATCCCTTGTATATGATGTTTTGCCTTTCCCTTTCAGAATTTTCTCTTTATCTTTGGGTCTTTGCTTTATACCTTTTACGTGTCTTGGGGTAGGACTATTTGAATTTATTCTATTTCTAGTACTCTGTGATTCCTGGAAGCATATAGCCATGTGTTTCATGAGACTTGAGAAATTGTTGGCCATTATTTCCTTTTCTTCAAATACAATTTTTGTCCCTTTTTGCTTCTTGTCTCCTTCTGGGAATCTCTTAAATATATGTGTTTGTAAGCTTCTTCTTATCATTCAAATACCTGAGCCCATGCACAATTTTTCCCATTCTTTTCTCTGTCTGTTCTTTCTCTTCATTTTCAGCTATTCATTTCTCTATTTTGTTGATTCTTTCTTCCATGATTTCAAATCTGCTATGCACATCTATTATATTTTAATCTCATTTACTTTGTCTAGCATTCCCATTAGCTATTATTTTTCTATCCAAGATACCAATTTTTGTGTGTGCTCACTTAGTGTCTTCTCAATTGTGTTTTATGTCTTTAGTCATGTTGTCTTTCAAATATAAGGTTTAATTTATTATAATTGAATGAACCTAATTGATTACTTCTTTCAAGTCCCATGTCTCATCAGGAGTTTTGATTTGTTCCTTTTTCTGAGTCATTTCTTCCTTTCTCTTTTCATGGCTTACACTTTTTTACTGATTTCTAAGCATCTGATTCTGTTGCTGAATTTACTCTGATATTCAGGTTCTCTCTGTTGCCTAAGGATTTACTGTTAAGTCATTGTGTACTAACACTGTTCTTTGATTCTTGATTCAACTTGCTCTAAATATTTAAGATTGCTCATTTTTAACTGCTTGAACAAGGTCAAAAGACCCAACAATGAGGTACAGACCCATTTCCAAGGGCTTTGGAGAGGGTGACAGTAAAAGCAACTGGTGGCTCTTTATTTATTATTCCTTTTTTGTGCATTTTTCTGGTCTGGTAAGCAGATGGCATATATTGGCAGATTTCTCAGCTCAGAACCTAGGTCTTAGGGGAAAATGCATACACAGTAACTCTTCAGGCAGCTTGGTCATGCAGAAGCAATATCCTTAGGGCTGGTCAAATCTCAGAAACAAGCTTATTCAGTGGCTGTTCTTCATCCTTGGTCAGCCACACCCTCTCTTCCTCAGGCCCCACAGCAACCAGCCTGGGGCAGTAGGCAGGATGTCTGAGAAATCAAATCATCTTCAACTCACAGCTAGTTCTCAGTGCAAACAATTTTTGGCCCCACACAGCTTGGAAGCATGTGATACCCCCAATGCAGCATTTCAAGTTCCTAGGCAAAAATCTGAATTTGTAAGCTGTGTCCCTCTGTCTCCCCTTCTTGGGGAACAGGATGTCTGACATGTTTCAGTCCACAGCCACTGTCATCCACAGCTGCTACAGTCCACAAATTGCTATTCACAGTGGGATTAGATGCCCACTGCTGCTTTTGCAGGTATGCTCACTAATTTTTCAGCCAGTTGAGTTCCCTTTCCCTTGTCCCTTCCTCTTCTGATTGGTGTCTCAACTTCTCCACTATCCTGAGTCCCAGAGCAGTCCTTCAGAAAGTCTCCAAGAGTATTCTAGCTATTATTTTTATTGAACAGATGTTATCCATCTGCTTCTCTAATTCTTCCTCTTCCCGGAAGTCCCAAATTGAATTTTGCTAAATAAGTATTCATTGAAAAATAAATGGTGCTAAAAAAAAATCAATGAAATTAACACAACTTAGAACAAATCCTGATAACTAAAATATTGAATAGATGTTTGTAGAATAATAGGTTAGAAAGATATGAAGATGAGAAGTAGTTATAATCACGAATTAGTGTCAGGGAAAGTAACAAAATCTTAGCTTGTGAACTTTGGTCTTTCCATTGCAGAAGAAGGACCAAAAGGTGTGTAGTTTTCCTCACTCTTTAGCATTTTTACTGAAATTAATATACAGTGTTCTGTTTGATAAAAACAAGCAAACAAAAACCAAAAAGAACCAAGCTTTACATTTAAGTATTTAATATATTTTTTACTCTTTAGGGAACTGTTTCTTGTGCTGAGATTTGCCTTATCTTCCGATGAGTGTAGTTTCTAATTTACTCGTGATCTTATGTTCAACGAAGCAAAATATTATTTTGAATATAAGGAAGCATTTCTTATCTCTCACTCATATTTATATGTCAACATGTTAATATACACAAACACAGTCAATTCAACATTACCTAAAAAATGCACTCATCCTTGTTTTCCTATGAAATATATTTACTCTTACTCATATTACTGCTTATTTGTCCAGAATAACTTTTCAAATCTTTTTCAGTCTTAGATTTTTCCTTTTATCTTAAAATGATGGGATTAATTTTTCCTCTGTGTCAGGGTACTAAATTCATCCCATTTCCTTGGACACATTTGAGGAACTATAAAGAGATTGATGCAAATTCAAGTGCAACATTAATATTGGATTTCGAAACAAAACTATAAGTTCATATGTGCCTGATGTTCTCTGACCTATCATGCTGCCAAATGCAATTTTTATCCTTATAGCTTGCTTTCTAACAACACTTAGTTCGGATCAAGGGGAAACTGTATTCATTTTCTTGGGCTCTTTTCCAAATGGCTCTTTAAAATTCTTTTTCCTTTTTTCAAAATGGGAAGTGTGTTTGTATATGTTTGTATCCTAAAAATTTCTATTTAATGACTCCACACACATTCATGACTTATGTATTGTTCTAAATCCATATTCTAATAAAATGTATAAAATACTTTGAGTGTTGGCTGTTAGCCTGAGTTTGTTAAACTCTTGCCAATTCTAATTTGTGATTTTTTGGACCTCGTTCTTTCACTGAATGCTTTATATTTTCCTTCGTGATGGCTTCCAGTGGACAGGTTGACTCCAGGGTAATTAGCAGAGATTTGTGTTTGCCTGCTGGTTTCCCTAAATCCTCTGCCATAAGGGAACTTATGAACACTTTTTGAAGTTAAAGTACATAAAGTAGGAAGATAAAAGTAATAATAGTAAATAATCTGTGAAGATTTGAATAGTTTGAGATAGAACCTGCGGTCACCCCTCGGGCTGAAGCGTGGTTTGCTGGCCTGGCGGGGGAGCGGCCGCGGTAGGCCAAGCCGCTGCCCCCATAATAGGGTGGCTGGTCGAACTCACCGCCACCCCTGAAGGAAGCTCGGCATGGGCGCAGAGTGCCCTCGGGTCTCCCCTTCTCGGCAGCCATGCTTCCGCGGCCGCCCCTCCTCCCGGATTGCGCCACACGATGCCTTCTTTCTCCCTGCGCAGGCGCAGGGCAGAAAATTCCAGTCTGCCCTTTTCCCCTCCCCCGACAGCAGCAACAGCCAGGTGTGGGCGGAAAGGTCCAGCCCGCCCTTTTCCCCTCCCCCGACAGCAGCAACAGCCAGGTGTGGGCGGAAAAATCCAGCCCACCCTTTTCCCTTCCCCCGACGGCAGCAACAGCCAGGCGTGGGCGGGAAACTCAAGTCTGCCCTCCACCCCAGCAACAGCAGCCACCAATCCCGAAACCCTGCCCTTCCCCCAGCAACAGCAACAGCCAATCCCTAACCACCACCCCTCCCCCGTCCAGTACCGCCCACTGACCTTTTGCCGGCAACCAATCAGAACAGGGCGTGGCTTCGACCAATCAGCCTTCCCCAGCCCCTATAAAACTGTTGCCTCTCCCTCAGTAAAGTGGACTTGCGTGTTTACCTTGTCTCCGCGGTAGTTCTTCTGCCGTGCGCCCTCCAGTCCTGAGAGCCCCCGACAAGGGCCTGGCCTCCCTTGTCCCCAGTTCGTCGCCTGCTTCTCCGGGTGACCCCTTCGTCGCCTGCTTCTCCGGGCGACCCCTTCGTCGCCGGCTTCGCCGGGCGACCCCGTCAGCCGAACCGCGCAACCCCTTGTGAGACCGATCCCTCGTCTGCTGCCGGACCGACCCCTCGTCCCAGGTGGGACCGACCCCTCGTCCCAAGCGGGACCGACCCCTCGTCCAGAGCTGGACCGACCCCTCGTCCGCAGCCAGACCCCACCTCTACCGACCGAGCAAGCCGCCGCAGCTGGCGCCCAACGTGGGGCAAAGCAACCCCACCACAGCACAACGTGGGGCAAGGCAACCCCACCACAGCCTCACTCCATAACCTGGCGGCTCCCCCACCTCCTCTCTTCTCACCTTGGGACTTCTCTCGTGCAACATTGCTGCTACCTGAGCCTTGGCTACCTCATATGATCCACGGCGGTCTGGGAGAATCGCTGGATGGCTTTCTCCTTCCATGTCGGGGGTTTATACCGACCCGCTATGATTAAGAGGAGCCTTGGATTTCTCGGGAGCGCGCGCTTGCACGTCTGAAGTAATCCTACCACAGCCCTACGCCCTCCTCTCTTCTCACCTTGGGACTTCTCTCGTGCAACATTGCTGCTACCTGAGCCTTGGCTACCTCATACGATCCACGGCGGTCTGGGAGAATCGCTGGATGGCTTTCTCCTTCCATGTCGGGGGCTTATACTGACCCGCTATGATTAAGAGGAGCCTTGGATTTCTCGGGAGCACGCGCTTGCACGTCTGAAGTAACCCTACCACAGCCCTATGCCCTCCTCTCTTCTCACCCCTATCTTTTCGCTCTGCATTGCTGCTCCTGAACCTTGGTGACCTCATATGATCCACGGCGGTCTGGGAGAATCGCTGGATGGCTTTCTCCTTCCATGTCGGGGGCTTATACCGACCCGCTATGATTAAGAGGCGCCAATAACTCTCAGGAGCGCGTGCCTGAGCACCTCCACCCCTGCCTTCACCTCTGCCTCCTCCCCTCCACGCTTGCTCCCCTTTGCCTTGCTCCACTGCTCGTCGTCCCGCCCTCCCCTCGTCGGGGCCTTCTCTTGGCCCGCGACCACCGTCGGAGCCCCACCGGCTCCGACCCCTCGTCTCACCGCGCACCTCGGCTCCCATCGCCACGCTCTCAAGGTAAGGGCCCCTTTTCTTATCGGCTCCAAAAGGCCATTAGCAATGGGTAACATCCTATCTGCTAAGCAAGCCCCACAAGTTCGGGCCCTCGCCGGTCTCCTAGACACTCACCGGTGTAAGATCTCTTTCAAACAGCTTCAAGTATATCGGGAGTTTCTTCTCCCCTTTAATATTATATATTTCTGTTAATGTGTTGTAATTGTTCTGTGTTTGTCTGTCTGTTCGCTCAATGTCAACATATATTGTGATACCTCCGGATGGTAAATATAAATTACTGGAAATCTTTAAAAGAGCTCTATTCAAATGGCCAAAAATTAAATAAGCGCTTATATTAATACTTAAGTTTATTATATTAATACATAAGTTTAAATGTTAATAAGATATCTACAATTTAGAAAAATTGTAAGTCTTAATTAACAAAATTAACTGTACGTCTTCATAAAAAGTTGTTCTTGCCTAGATTAAAATGAATAACTTATTTTTCTTCACAGGATAATATAAAGAATGTAAAACTTATATGAATATTAAAAAGGTTAAAAGTTTGTAAAAATGCTAACTGAAATGTAATAAGTTTTGCAAAAAGACGTATTTTGTCCTAAAGTAGGATGGCTAATTTTTCATAAACTCTTGAAACTTAATTTGCATGCGGCAAGTGTAAAAGGTATTGTGATAACTTTACATAAGGGAATGTGTTCTGTAAAGATAAAATTTATCTTCAATAGTCTATATGGTTATAAATAATAATAAAAGGTTTAATAAAGCATTGTTTACATTAAGGTATTAAATGGCTAATTCCAAAAGGTCATTCTTAAATATATATATATAAAACTGAATTGATGATAATAATAATAAAAGGTAATTTTATAACAGGAAAGATTAACAGCAACCAAGCTTCCCTACCAACTTGCTTTTAGGAAACAGTTTCTAATATTGCATGCTACTAAGTATTTAAAGAAAAGTTATTCTTAAGGAAACAGAAGATGATTTTGTCTTTGCAGCCATTGTCTATCTAGCAACACCCCTCGCTATCGGCCTAGCCACTGTTGCGCCGGACGATTGGAACCTTAAAGAAAGACTCCTCCTCACTGTCATCTTCCTATCTATCGTTATATATTTACTGCCCTCATTCTCCTTCGTTTATAAAGCAGTCTCCTACAAACCACAAAGCTTCTGTCTTAAACATACCATTCTCAACCCTATCCTCTAAATGATCTTCTCACTTCCCCCACAGCCTTTAATACTCTATTTCTTCCTCATAACCTTTGCTTTCTTGATAATATTTTCCACCATCTGTCTAGCCGCTACCACCCCAGAAGATTGTAACCACGGCCCCCCATGCCGCCATCGCTCTCAAGCAGCTCCAGCCCCGCGAAACGGCCCGCAACCTGCTTTCCCCGGCCTGCGGCCTGCTTTCTAGCATCTAATAACGTTTCTGCTTTTAACAGCTCCCCATACTTCTGCGGAGCTTCCTCCTGTCTCGACCTCACTCCTCTTCTCAGCCATCCAAAGCGTCCTTTCTCGTCCCCCGCCCCCCTCCTTTTTTCACTTGAACCCCTACTGCGTTGCAGATTGGGCCGCCCCATGTCGGCCCGCCCCATTAACATCGGCCTCTCTCGCACCCGTGAAGACTTTGGCCTTCTTATTGTCCTCGCCTACGTCTCCACCACTCCCGACGCTGCCGCCACCACCATCGCTGGTGCCCTGACGCGACTTGTCCTCACCGCTGCGATCCTCCAGACCATCACACAGTCTGCCTCTACCGCTCTTCGCCGCCAAGAAGAGATCAACTACCTGTAACGCGCTGTCATCCTGGACTTTTAACAAGCAGATGGACCTTATAGCCACCGAGATCAACAAGAATTGGACATTGGCCACCCTTGCTTGCAACGGCAAGATACTGCCCCCCAAATTGTACATTTATCCCCGGCATACTCGCCTCCCTCTTCAGCCCCGCTTCCCTCATTGCTTACTGCCTCTTGGGCCTCAGCTACTTGTTGCTGCTGCCATCCTGGTCCTTATTTGAAAAGAAGGGGGAAATGCGGTCACCCCTCGGGCTGAAGCGTGGTTTGCTGGCCTGGCGGGGGAGCGGCCGCGGTAGGCCAAGCCGCTGCCCCCATAATAGGGTGGCTGGTCGAACTCACCGCCACCCCTGAAGGAAGCTCGGCATGGGCGCAGAGTGCCCTCGGGTCTCCCCTTCTCGGCAGCCATGCTTCCGCGGCCGCCCCTCCTCCCGGATTGCGCCACACGATGCCTTCTTTCTCCCTGCGCAGGGGCAGGGCAGAAAATTCCAGTCTGCCCTTTTCCCCTCCCCCGACAGCAGCAACAGCCAGGTGTGGGCGGAAAGGTCCAGCCCGCCCTTTTCCCCTCCCCCGACAGCAGCAACAGCCAGGTGTGGGCGGAAAAATCCAGCCCGCCCTTTTCCCTTCCCCCGACGGCAGCAACAGCCAGGCGTGGGCGGGAAACTCAAGTCTGCCCTCCACCCCAGCAACAGCAGCCACCAATCCCGAAACCCTGCCCTTCCCCCAGCAACAGCAACAGCCAATCCCTAACCACCACCCCTCCCCCGTCCAGTACCGCCCACTGACCTTTTGCCGGCAACCAATCAGAACAGGGCGTGGCTTCGACCAATCAGCCTTCCCCAGCCCCTATAAAACTGTTGCCTCTCCCTCAGTAAAGTGGACTTGCGTGTTTACCTTGTCTCCGCGGTAGTTCTTCTGCCGTGCGCCCTCCAGTCCTGAGAGCCCCCGACAAGGGCCTGGCCTCCCTTGTCCCCAGTTCGTCGCCTGCTTCTCCGGGTGACCCCTTCGTCGCCTGCTTCTCCGGGCGACCCCTTCGTCGCCGGCTTCGCCGGGCGACCCCGTCAGCCGAACCGCGCAACCCCTTGTGAGACCGATCCCTCGTCTGCTGCCGGACCGACCCCTCGTCCCAGGTGGGACCGACCCCTCGTCCCAAGCGGGACCGACCCCTCGTCCAGAGCTGGACCGACCCCTCGTCCGCAGCCAGACCCCACCTCTACCGACCGAGCAAGCCGCCGCAGAACCCAGTATTTTATATCTGTTTTTACCTTAAAACTGGTAAAGGAAAAATAACCATAAAGACAGTTGTGATATTAGCCATAATGCCAAATCACTGAATAATGTTACCAAAAGCTCTTTCATCCAATAAAATTTAGAAAGTCTTTGTGATACGGGCGCCACTGAGCCAAAATCTATTTGAAATGATCCTCTCTTATATTCTGGCTCTGACACTAATAGCTGAATGTTTTAGGTCTAATAATTTTCTCCTCTGTAGAAATAATAAAAATAGTATAACATAGGGAAATTTATGATAACAATACAAGGATAAAACAGGTCATTTAAGAGTATTACTAGAAATTATGAAGTCAGTGCTTACAAATTGCTTGAAATAGTACCTTACATCTTAAGTAAATTAAGTACTTACCTAAGTACTGCTTTAAAAATATAAGCTGTAATTGTTCTCATGTTGCCTCTACGCTGTTTTTGTGGTTACTGTTATGTCTATTGCCATATTTATTGAAAGATTCCCATATGAGTACATAAGTACAGTGACTATATTTCCCCACCTAAATATCAGAACCCATAATTTGACTATTTTGATTGTACATACAGAAATCTAAAGAAAATAATAGAAAGGTCATGACAAATAGATTCATTAGATGTTGATCACAATGTTTATTCATGTTATTTCTATTGTCAAGCTCACATCGGGGTTCAGTAAGCCTAGGAATTACTCTTAGATTTACAATTTACTTTGACTTGGAAAAGGCATCAATGACATGACTAAGAGCCCAGAGTTTTAAATTCATGCTTTGATATATTTCTTCTGAACTGGACTTACAATTTGATATCAAGTACAAGACAGGAAAGTGACTGTGTGATACTGACACAAAGGGCTAGAAAAGCTATCTCTGGATAAGTGATAATGAACAATATTTCCAGTATCAGAACTCTGCCAAAACAATGTTTACTTAGTACACTTCCAGGTTAACAGGTCTCTATTCTTTCTACCAAAGTCCAGTCTTATTGAGTATGTTGTCTTAAAAATATTTTAATTAAAATCTCCTGAAAGGAATTGCATTTATGATTTTAAAAATTAATAGTTTATATTGCATCATTTCAAACAGTCTTTCAATACACATTTATTCATAAAGTATTATCATGAAAAACTTCCCTCTTTTGAGGATTTTTGCTTTTAATATATCTGTATCATTTTATTTTGTACCTCACATGTTATGTCTTAATTCATTTAAATCTAGATAATTTTCAGGGTCTTTTAAACAAACCTATACATGGTTCTAGGTGGCTCCTTCAGCTCTGAATTTATGGGTCTTTTTTGGATAAATTGGTTATCAGCAATTCCTACATATCCTTCTAACATTTTATCTGTAGAAGCAACATTTTTAAAATGAAGCACTATTTTGAAGTTATGTAGTCAAGCTCCCATAAATTCAGTAATAACTTCGTATAGTAAAACTTACCATTCTTTGGCTACTACCAGAAACCAAATGGAAAATATAAATTAATCTTTCTTACATTACTAATATGGGGAAAGACAGTTTTCATATGAAGTACTTGCTGACAAGACCGAAACTTTATTAACACAAAGTATGACATTTAGTCTTAAGCCCTGCATTTTGTTGACTGTAAAATATGCTGAAGCTTACAAGTGGTTTTGCTATTGTATTGACACATTACTCAAGAACAATGTAAGCTCCTGGTCTGTTTACAAAGCAAGGAGCAAAAAACTAAAAAAAATCACAGCCATGAACTTTGGTATTAAGGAATTTGATGTCCAGTTGAAAAAAGAGAATGCAGTCTCAGGGAATATTGGAAGACAATTACTGTACCAGTATGCAAACAATTTCAACACAAATATAAAGCAAATACAAATTACAAATTGTATTATAGAGGAAAATGTGTAATGATGGTACAAAAATAAGACTAGGCATTGCTATGATTTTTCAAGAATGCAATTGTGCAACTACTTTACTCTAGATTTTCTGATTTGTACAGGAAATCAAGGAAATCAAAGGGGATCTCTATGATTAACCAGAAATGGGAGGAGATAATATGTCACTTCTAATTACTACTTCACTCTGCAGTCACTTTCATTTTATATATACCTCTGGAAAACCAAAGACTAGGGCTTCTGCTCTGATAGAACATGTATTTCACTTCATTTCACTCTGAAAAACTAGACAATGAACAGATGTATAAATTTTGCTTCTGTTTTTCATATTCACTTTATCGCCCTGAATCTTTCTTCTGACATTAGATTAAAACTATAGGAAAATATTTTCTGAGTCTGACCTCCCAGGCTAAAAGGCAAATACCTCCTTAATTTAAGCACTGGTAAGAAATATCGGTGTTCCTGTCCTTTCTGTTTTATAAAACAAGGCTCTCTTGAGGCAAAGACATTTTGTTTAATTTATCTTTCATCTGTTTGTACAACATGTCTCCTTTCATAAATTATCAGAAAAACTTTTCTCTAGATAGAAATTTGCAATGTTCCAAATAAAAAGCCACTGATAGCCCAGCCTTGGACCATTCACTTAGAATTCTATTTGAACTAATTGCTCAATTTTCCATTCTTTCACTTGGAAAATATTGTTGAGGAATTGGGGGTTGTCCCAAATCCAATTCACACATCTTCCATCAAATGGAAAGACTCATTCATCAAAATTAAACCTGTAGTTATGTCTTATGTTATGTCTGCACAAAGGAGGATAGCAGAGTGATACAGCTTACATTTTGCCACAGAATCAGTGAATCCAAATGCTATTGTCATTGAGCCATCTGGATTAAAATCACCTGGGGTGCTCATTTTACCATGCAGCTTTCTGAATCTTACCTCAAAACTTTTGAATCAGTTTATTGAGATTCTTACCTTGTTCATAATGTTTTCTTATTCTAGAATGCTCTTTCTGTCAATTGAAGTCCTGTTCATCACAAAAGCATCGGTTTAAAGTTTGCGTGCTCTACACAGTCATACTGAATTCACTTTCTTTCAAGAGATGATATCTTTCATGAAGCTATGGCACAAGATTATAGAAGCCAAAAATGGGGTAAAAAGGAATATTGGGGAAACTAGTATAGATCACCCAAGAGAAATATTGCAGGAAGGATATAAGATCTACATATAAATTTTGAACTTGCGTTTCAAAACATGAGCTGAAAATACTAAAATAACTAAGTAATCAATCACATAATACCTTTTTGGAGTAGGAGACCACACAAGAAAGGCTTAGTATGAAAGTGAGACAAAATAGCCAGCTTTTTAAGAAAAAGAATGCACCATGATGGAGTGGGATGTGTCAGTGAAGCTTAAAGAGGAAAAGTTTTCCTACTTAGAAAGAAAATTGATAATATTCTAATTGAACATGCATAGTTATAAGAATAGCATGAGGTTGCCAGAGATAAAAGGAAGAATCAGGATTTTGGAAGAAGCATAGCACATGGCAGCTCTGGGATATAAAGCTCTATAAGCTGGACCAAACCTCATGCTCTGAACCTCTTAAATCAGTCTGTTGGAACTATTCCTTTTCCTTATAATATCCTTGTCCTCCATCTACGCCTGTAAAAATCAGTTCAATATTTGGCATCACAGTGTTTTGCACTACTTTCTTTGATTACCACATTCTGAGGAAAATAACTGACCTCTAATGTGTCCCATCCCATTTATTTTGAGGAACATAGGGGTGAACTTTTGGGGGCCTCTTTCATTAGAATTTTCAGAGGTCCTCTGATGGAATATATAAAGAAACAGTCAACATTCCTTGGGAAGCCTAGGGTCCATGAAGCAATTTCAAGAGTATAGTCTGGGGATCATCTTCATGAGCATCACTTCTGTGTGTTTGATTGCAAGACAGACTTCAGGTATTTACCCACATCTCTTCAGTCAGAATCTCCAGAGTGAAATACAAGAATTTTATCTTCAACAACAACCCAAGTTTATTCTGATCTACACTGAAGTTTAAGAATCCAGAGTCTTAATTCTCCTAGAGAGATGAACTAGTCAACATGCAAAATCTTTGTTCAATTAAGAAGTTTTTATTTGATTAAGACAGCACAATTTTCTAAATATCAGCCTCTTTTTTAAGCATTAAATAGCAGAGTTGTTGAATCGCAACAGAGTTGCAACACTTACTCTCCTGTTCATTGATTTCACCCAGGACAACTAACAAGATGATGATGGACAATGACCATCCCAAGGAACAGTGAGAAGTAGAGCAGGCATTTCCATCCCAGAATCCTCAAGATTGGGAAAAGAATGTTGGAGTAGAGTAACCTTACTGTTATTTTACTGTAGACTTACTGTGATTCTAGCAATGGGAATTTTAGTCATTAATGAAGAGGCAATTGCTACTGGAGGTTGTGGGGGAAGGGAGAGAAATATATCTTGTCTTAATTTACAAAATTGTGTGGGAGAGAGTGTAAAATAAAATATAACCTATTATCCAGGCTTAGTGGCAATGCTTCAAAATGTGTTCATCAATTGTAACAAATATACCACAATAATGAAGGATGTTATTAAAGTGGGAAGGTGGCGGCCAACTTGGCCCAGTGATTAGGGTGTCCGTCTACCACATGGGAGGTCTGCAATTCAAACCCCAGGCCTCTTTGACCCGTGTGCAGCTGGTCAATGCACAGTGTTTATGTGCGCAAGGGGTGCCGTGCCACACAGGGGGTCCCTGAGTAGGGGAGCCCTAGGGGCAAGGAGTGCGCTCCATAAGGAGAGCTGCCCAGCGTGAAAGAAAGTGCAGCCTGCCCAGGAATGGCACTGCACACATGGAGAGCTGACACAACAAGATGATGCAACAAAAAGAAATACAGATTCCCTTATGGTTGACAACAAAAGAAGCGGACAAAGAAGATGCAGCAAATAGACACAGAGAACAGACAACTGGGGAGGGGGGGAAGGGGAGAGAAATAAATAAAATAAATAATAAAAAATAAATAAAGTGGGAAGGTATGGGAGGGGTATGGAGCAGGGAATATGGGAATATTAAGTATTTTTTATATAATATTTATGTAATGTAAGTACCTTTTAAAAAACTTAAAATGCATGTTTAAAAAAAGAAGAAATGAAAGGAGGCACTCTTTCTAGTGACTGACACCCTCTTCCAAAGCAAAAGAATAAAAATGTATGGTATGGCTATCAAAGAAGGCATATGCAACATATGTTACATTGTCTCATTTTTATAATTTTCCTCAATCTGATAACCTTAGATAATAAACTCTGGTTTTATCTGTGGCAATTATTTAAAATGTATGAATGAATGAATAGCAGAGGTGTGAATTGAAATTATTTAATTTGGGTCAAAGATCACTAAACAATACACACCATTGCTTCTATATAGAGCTGCCACACTTACAGATCCCTAGTTCAATATTTACGGAAATAATTTTAAAGAAATATTAACTGAAAATATTTAGGAAGAGGGAAAAAATAAGACATAAGCTGAAATCAGCTGAATAAAGGATTTGAGCTTCTTTCCTATCATATTTCATAGAAAATGGCCGTTATATTTCACATTAAAATCTTAGCTGATGAATTTTATAAATGTAATACACTAGATTTTTTATAAGCTTGAATTTTGCAACATGTCAACACCAAAAAGTCAGCAGATTGCAGCATGTCTAAATAGTCTTCCAATCCTTAACAATATCTAAAAAAACAAAAAAAATTATTGTTTTAAAAATAAAAGAGACTAAGATGCATTCATCACATGCAATGAATGTACCACATTAATGAAAGAAATTGTCCATGTGGGAGGAATGCGGGGTGTGGGTAGTGGGGTATATGGGAATCTCTTATATTTTTTAATGTAGCATTTTGCGTGATCAATGTATCTTTTAAAAAGATAAAAATAACAGAAAAAATAAGGGAGAGAAAAATACTAATTTTAAAAATCATAGTGGATTGAATAAATGCATTCAATGGACTTTCCTCCATTCAACCCTCTCCTCCTTCCTATTTGGGAAAAGTGGAATATTTTTCTTTGAGCTGGCAACTGTTCCCATGAAATTTACATCTTAATACTAGGACATTGACAAAGATAAAAATGAGGACAATTTATATTATATTTCCAAAAGGATGGTATGTGACACATTTTTAAAAATGTGTAATTTTTATTTTTAAAAGATTCATAAATTATATCAAATATTGTATGTAAAATATAGTGAATTCCCATATGCCCTTCTCCTCACACCTCCCACTTTTTTTCCCACATTAAAAATTTTCAATAGTGTGGAATATTCATTGCAAATGATGAACAGATTTTCACCAAATATTTATAAAAGTGTATAGTCTAAAATGTAAACCATAATGTAAACTATTGACCATGGTGAGTAACTATGTTTCAATATTTGTACATCAGTTATAACAAATGTGCCATCTATAAAAATATCACTGGTTACAGATTTTTAAAAGTATTCTCCCACTCTAAGAAGAACTGGCAGATTGCTGACAAGAAAGTTCTGTTGGTTTCTGTGTGGAGAAATGGTGGCTTGACAACATGGTACAAGTGATTTTGTATTTGGAACATATTATCTATTTTTAAGTGACAAAATTTCTAAGACAGCAAAAACTGTCATCAACATTATCATGGTTTAAACTTTCCCATAATTTATGCCTTTGCCTGAGACTCTGTTCTGGTTCTCAATTTACATTGCATTTCTTTGTCAGTGTTCCTTTGTCAGAAAGGCAGAGTGAATATTTCTATTCTCTACTCAGGCATTAGTCCTTTAAAATGTACTGCATTTTCTAAATCTGACATAGCTTCTTAAAATCTGTGCAGTTTTCTATATGACTCTTTAATCATAACAGGTACTACTTTTGAATGTCTACTACATATCAGTATATTTTTCTATTACTTACAAATATCCTGCAGATAGGTACGTTTTTTAGTAGTCTGTTATACTGGTGGCTCCCAATGAATCCTATCTCTCAGAATTCATGGCCATGTGCAGTCCTTCCTACAGTGACCATTGCCAAATGATGTGCTTTTTCCAATCACCAAATAAGATGCAAATAGAGGTTCAACAAGCACCTGCATATTAGAACTTATGCTTTTGAAATTCATTTTTCTTGAGATCCATTATCACACTGTAAGGAAGACCAGGCTATTCTGCTAGAGAGATAAGCCATATAAAGAGATCTTGAAGGATGTGACACCATGTGAGAGTAAGCCTGTGTAACAGTAGAATCTTAGTCAACTCACAGCTGAACCCAGTCTTTTGAGTGATCTCAGCCAATAACATGTAGAGAAGAAATGACTAGTCAGTTCACTGAACTTTGAGAAATAATGAATTGCTGTTTCTTCAAGACACTAAATTTTGGTGTAAGTTACACAGCAATAGATAAATTTGTGCCTTATTATTTTACAGATGAGGGATTTGGGTGCACCAAAGAAGATAAGTGATTTGTCCAAAACCACAATTATGGACACAGTTAGACCTTTGTTACTCAACCTCCAATTTTGTTCCTAAACATTCTTGAAACCAGGTAATTTTGCTCATGTGTAGTGCCCTATCACACAGAATATAGCTGACCAGTAAAACAGATAGAATTTTCTGAGGAAATGACATTGTGTGACTCCTGAGGCAAGATTATAAAAGAGGGGTTGCCTTTATGCACACCTCAGCAGAGTCGCAGGGACAGATAAAGTATTGGTTCTTCTGAGGTATACAGAGACCCATAGGTTCTATGGTCATGCCAGATGGAATTCAGTGCCATGTCAGTTGACCCTACTTTGGAGTTTGCATCTCTGTGTAATGGAGCTGGACTCAGATGTGATCTTTGTCAACAAGCTTCTCCTGTTACTTTTAACAGATCTTTATTTGGTGCTGGGGTTTAGTGTATACCAAGGGGACTTGAATCTCTGGACTGACCATGTGATAGCCAGGCCCTGAGCCTCAACAGACTTGCAATTCCTACACTTTCGATTATTAGACTTACACCACTCAGCTAACATGGAAGTGAAGAAGGTCAACCACCACACCAGGGAGAAAAGAGTGCCTATAACAGAAAGCAGGAGAATTGCATCCAGCATCCATATGGAATCTAAGCCCCCAATTGATATAGATGTGGAGTGGACATAACCATTCTAAGGTCCACAGGATGGAGGAATAGAGTATGGATTAGAGTGGACTTACTGATGTTCTATTCATGAACTATTGTGACTAGTAATCGAAGAAAATGTGGCATTGGTGTTGAGAAAGTGGTCATGGTGGCTGCTGGGAGTAGGGAGTAGGAGAAAGAGATGTGATGTGGGGGCATTTTTGGGGTTGTAGTTGTCCTGGGAAGTCCTGCAGGGACAGTTAACAGACATTTTATGTCCTCCTGTGGTCCACTGGGTGAACTGTGGGAGAGTGTCAGCTATAGTATGGTCCACGGACCATGAGGTGCAGCGGTGCTCAGAGATGTATTCACCAAGTGCAATGAATGTCTCATGATGATGGAGGAGGTGGTTGTTATGGAGGGACGAGTGGGGTGAGGGGGATGGGGGTATAATGGGGACCTCATGCTTTTTTAATATAACATTAAAAAAATAAAGACAAAAAATGGTGAGGGTGTAGGGGAGGCACATGACAGAAAGAGTCTGGGATACTGAATGACTATGTGGAGAAGAGTCTCTCTACATGCGTCATGTGGAATTATTTTTTGAGCAAGAAATTCTTTTTTTATTGTGTTTATCTCCTTATGTTTTGGAATATGCTTGCTAACTATGCTAATTAATATAAATTTTTTGAAAAAAATTATGAGGGTTTATTCAATCTTTAGAGAATAATCCTCTTATACCCATTAATGCATTCCAAGTCACAAATTTCCAATCTCCAGTGGCCTTTAATAGCAACTAAAAACATTAAGAGAAATAAAAACACTATATGTCATACATGAACCTAAAGAAAATATGGCTAATGTAAGTAATTCCTTGACAGAAATAACACTGAATGTTAATGCATTAAACTTACCAGTCAAGAGACACAGAATGGCAGAATGGATAAGGAAATAAGACCCGTCTATGTGGTGTCTACAAGAAAGCAACCTTAGACCCAGGGTTGCAAGGAGACTGAAAGTGAATTGTTGGAGAACAATTTTACAAGCAAACAATAACCAAAAAAAGGTTGGAAATAGCTATACCAATATCAGAAAAAATAGACCTTAAATGCAAATCTCTTTAAAGTGGCAAAGAACATTATATATTAATGAAAGGGGCAATTTATCAAGAAGGAAAAACAATTATTGACACTTATGCACCTAACAAAGGAGACTCAAAATACATTGGGCAAACACTGGAAAAAACAAAGCGAAGAAATAGATGAGTCTACAATTATTGTGGGGGAAATTTAATACACCATTATCAACAATAGACAGAACTTCTCTAAGAGAATCAATGAAGAAACAAAAACTTTGAATAATACATTATAGGATCTGGCCATAATAGACATATACAGAACACTAACCCCAATTACAGCAGGATATAGACTCTTCTCAAGTGCACATGGATCATTTTTAGGCATAGACCATATGCAAGGCAATAGAAAAACTCTCATTTCAGAAAGATTGACATTTCCTCAGACCAAAACTGAATGAAGGTGATAATCTCTCCTGCAAAGAAGTGGCTGAGTAGGATTGGAGTCCTGCTGGACTGGGCTGTTTTGGGTGTTTGCAGGGCAGAAGGTGTCTGGATGTTGATTTGGTGGGATGTTGACAGAGGAGATTCCTGCAAGAGGTAAAATTTCAGGTCTCTTGCATGGAGGTCTGAGGTTGTGGGCAGGACCCTTCCACCTGGTGCTGGACTCTTCTCCCTGGGGTGGCAGACTGGCTGTGGTGATTCCTGAAGGCTTTGTTGATCTGGGGTTTTCCCAAGTCCTGAGCAGGCTGTTTCGGGGGCTTGCAGGGTGGGAGGTTTCTGGATGTCGATTTGATGAGACAGTGACAGAAAAGATTCTTGCAAGAGGAGGAACTTTGTGTTTCAGACCTGGAGGTCAGAAGTTGTAGGTGGAACAGCTCCACCTAGGGCTGGCATCCTGGCTACAGCAATCCCTGAAATCTTTCTTGTGCTGTGGTGCTCCCAAAAGCTGAGTGAGCTGTTTTGGGGGCTTGCAGGGCAGGAGGTGTCCAGATGTCGATTTGGTGAGACAGTGACAGAAGAGATTCTTGTGAGAGGTGGAATTTTGGGTTTCTGAGATGGAGGTCAGAAGTTGTGGGCATGACCCTCCTCCTAAGGCTGGTGGCTGCCCCTGTGATCACTGAAGGCTGTCTTGTGCTTTGGGGCTCCTAGGCCCTGTGTTAACCAGATGTGTTGGCCCAGGTCTGTGTCCCCTAAACCATGGTGGCCCATGCTCCAGAGACTCACACACCCTGAGTCTGTAATATCACGGATTTACCATTTCCAAATTCATTGTGCCCTGAGGTCGATCTGAGGTCCACCTTCAGCATTTTGTATTGTTGTTTTTCTTCTCTCTCTCTCTCCTTGAACTTGGAGGAGTATACCAGTTGACTTGGGGAGAGTCTGGGAAGTAAGGAGAGGCGAATCTGCTGAGGAAGCCCAATTTACCTAAATGTCCTGGGATAGGAAACTTGGTCTGGGAGAAGGGGGAGTAAGAAAATCAATTAGACCTCCCCTAGCACACCTAAGGGGGAGGGACTGTAGGAGGTGCTATCCAAGCTTCCAATAACATATTTGGGTGTTCTGGTGAGGTGTAGGTGTTCTCACGCTGGAAAAAAAGAGTCATAATCTTCTGTGTTGAGTTAGATCAACAAGGACCTACTTTAATCTCCTACTGGACCTCTCATATTTAACTGCAAAGAGGATTCCTAACTTGAAACGTTGGTTCTTTTTTTTTTTTTTTTTAGTATGGTTGCTAATATTGCATTGTCTCCTGGTCTTTTCTCCTGTTTTATAACCCAAGGTCCTTTAACATTTACTTAGTTTTTTCTATTTTTCTTGCTTGTTTCTCGCCCTTTTATTTGCCCCCCTGCCTTTTTCTCTTCTCTTTTTTTTACTTTCTCTCTTTTTCTTCTTATTTTATTTTATATTCTTTATATAATAGCTGCTGCAGTGAGGGCTTCACAATTGGTGTGTTTCCTCATCCTCCATTTTCTCTTTTTTGTGTGTATTAATTTTGGCCACCTACACTTTCCCCCACATCATTCTATCCTCCATCATCTGTTGTTTCTCTTACATTCTACCTCCCTTTCATTGGCCTCCAAATTGTCTACATTTTATTTTTAATACCTTTGTTCTGTTTTTTTTTCTTTTATCCGCTCTTGATATTATTGTCTTTCTTTTTGCTTTCACTTTCTCATGAAAAACCTGACCTTTTAATTCATACTATATTCCTCCCAATTTTCAGTTGACTATCTCATTATAGGTGCTCTACATACTGCTATAACTCTACACAACTTACATGAGTCTGATATCCATTCTCACAGATCTCACATTGTTGCTCTGTTAACATTTACTACTGATACTACTTTATTCATTTTCTTTTCTTTCTCATTTGGCTTTCCCTGGCCCTAATATTTTCCTTCAAAGTGAACTTAGCCAGCAACAAGAAAATAGAGTAAGAAGAACAAAGTGACAAAGAGAAGACATAACACTTACACAAGCAACAACTAATTAATCCCCAAGACAAGACAAAGAAGCTAAGGAACTGACTATAAACATCAAGATAAAATGATGACCAGACAGCAACAAAAAAAAAACTACAAACCAAAGTAATAATCAAGAACACATGGCTGAATCCAATGAACAAACTAAAAACCAGGAAGGGGAGCAGAACATCAAACAAATAATTAAAGATCTCAAAACATATATTAGAGACCAACTTACTGAAGTAAAGGAAGAGATTAACAATATTAATAAAACACTTGGAGAGGAAATTGCAGACATACACTAAAAGATAACAGATATGATGATGATGAACACCACAGTTCAAGAAATCAAAAATACACTCTCACCAAAAAGCAGTAGATTAGAAGAGGCAGAGGAGAGAATTAGCGACATGGAAGACAATACATCTGAAACCAAACAGATAGTAGAACTGATCGATAAAAAGATAGAAAAAATCCAGCTAGGACTTAGGGACCTGAATGACAATGCAAGAGACACAAACATACGTATTATAGGTATCCCAGAAGGAGAAGAGAAGGGAAAGGGTACAGAAGGTTGTTGGAGGAAATAATGTCTGAAAACTTCTCAAATCTACTGAGAGAGATGGGTGTTCATGTTCAGGAAGCACAACATACCCCAACGACTATAAATCCCAACAGATCCACCACAAGTCATATACTTGTTAAATTCTCCAATACTCAAGACAAAGAGAAAATTCTAAAAGCAGCAAGAGAACAGAGAACCATCACATACAATGGAGGCTCCATAAGATTATGTGCTGATTTCTCATCTGAAACCATGGTGGCAAGTAGGCAGTGTTATGACATAGTCAAGGAACTAAAAGAAAATGTTTCCAACCAAGAATACTGTACCCAACTTAACTAGCATTAAAAATGTTGGAGAGATCAAAATATTCACAGAAAAACAGAAATTAAAAGAGTATGCCAACAAGAATCCTGCCTTTCAAGAAATACTAAAGGGAGTTCTGCAGGAAGAAAGAAAGAAAAAAAAAACGGGAAAGGCAGAGTTGGGTGGGAGTGTAAGAGCAACAAAAAAGATAGAGAAGGAAAACAAAACAAACAAAATATGACAAACAAAAGTCCAAAAAAGTATGGCTAACATAAATAATTCCTTGAAGGTAATAACACTGAATGTTAATGGATTAAACTCACCTGTTAAAAGATTCAGACTGGAAGATTGGATAAGGAAATATGCCCCATCTAAATGCTATCTACAAGAAACACATGTTAGACACAGAGATTCAAGAGGTATAAAGGGAATGGCTGGAAAACAATCTTACAAGCAAACAATAACCAAAAAAAAAAAGCAGGAGTAGATATATTAATATCAGACAAAATAGACTTTAAATGCGAAATAATTATGAGAGACAAAGATGTATAATACATATTAGGGAAAGGGATAATCTTTCAAGAAGAATGAACAATCATAAATATTTATGCTTCTAACAAGTGTGCCTCCAAATACATGAGGCAAACACTGGAAAAACTAAGTGAAAGAATGGATGCCTTTACAATTATAGTGGGAGACTTTAATACAACACTATCAACTTTGGATAGACTATCCCAAAAGAGAATCAATAAAGAAACAAAAACTTTGAACAGTATATTAGAGGACCTGGATCTGAAAGACATATACAGATCATTACACCAGAATACAGCAGGATATACCTTTTTCTCAAGTGCATATGGATCATTCTCCAAGATAGACCATATGCTAGGCCACAAAGAAAGGCTCAATGAATTCAGACAGATCAAAATCATGAAAATAATACCTCTGACCACAGTGGAGAGAAACTGGAAATCTGTAAAGGTCAGAGGATGAGATTTCACACCAAGATATGGACATTAACCAGCACACTCTTAGAAAAACAGTGTGTCAAAGAGGAAATCATGAAAGAAATTATTAACTACCTTAAAAGTAATGAAAATAATAACACAACATACCAAAATTTATGGGATGGAGCTAAAGCAGTACTGAGAGGGAAATTTATAGCCATAAATTCATACAACAAAAAAGGAGAAAAAGCTAAATTTGAAGAACTGATTCATATTTGGAGGAATTAATTAAAAAACAACAAATTCATCCCACAGGAAGAAGAAAGAAAGAAAGAAAAAAGGTAAGAGCAGAACTAAATGAAATAGAAAATATAAAGCACTTGAAAAAATAAACAAAACCAAGAGCTGGTTCTTTGAGAAGATCAATGTAATTGACAAACCCTTAGCCAGACTAACAAAGAAAAGAGAAGATGCTAATACAAAAAATAAGAAAGGAGATATCACCACTGACCCCACAAAAATGAAGACTATCATAAGAGGATATTTTGAAAAACTATATTCCAACAAAAATGAAAATTCAGAGGAAATGGACAAATTCCTAAAACACATAAGCATCATCTATTGATGAAAAAAGAAATTGACAATCTCAACAAACCAATCACAAGTAAAGAGATAGAATCAGTCATTAAAAACCTCCCAACTAAGAAGAGCCCCAGACCAGATGGCTTCACAGGTGAATTCTACAAAATATTCCAGAAAGAACTAATGCCAATCTTGCAGAAAATCTTCCAAAAAATTGAAAGAGAAGGAACATTACCTATTTCATTCCATGATGCCAACTCTACCCTCATACCAAAGCCAAACAAAGATACCACAAGAAATGAAAATTACATACCAATTACTCTAATGAACCTAGATGCAAAAATCCTCAAAAAAATATGTTCTTACCATATTCAACAACACATTAAACCAGTTATACCCCATGACCAAGTGGGATTCATTCTGGGTATGAAAGGATGGTTCAACATAAGAAAATCTATCAATGTAATACACCATATAAACAGAATGAAGGGGGAAAAAATCACATGATTATATCTATAGATGCAGAAAAAGCATTTGACAAATACAGCACACTTTCTTGATAAAAACACTGCAGAAGATCGGAATACAAGGAAATTTTCTGAACATGATAAAGAGTATATATGAAAAACCCACAGGCAACATTGTTTACAATGGTGAAATCTTAAAATCTTTCCCTTTAAGATCAGGAACAAGACAAGGATGCCCATTGTCTCCGCTCCTATTTAACATTGTCTTAGAAACACTTGCTTGAGCACTGAGGCAAGAACCAGATATAAAAGGCATTCAAATTGGAAAGGAAGAAGTCAAAATTTCATTATTTGCAGATGACATGATCCTATACATAGAAAACCTTGAGGTCTACAACAAAGCTTCTAGAACTCATGAGTTTAGGAAAGTGGCAGGTTATAAGATCAATGAGCAAAAATCAGTAACATTAAATACACCAATAATGAGCAAACTCAGGAGGAAATGAAGAAACAAATACCATTTACAATAGTAAATTTTAGAAAATCAAATACTTAGGAATAAGTTTAACTAAAGATGTAAAAAACTTATACACAGAAAACTACATAACACTGTTCAAGGAAATCAAAGAACTAAATAAATGTAAGAATATTCCCTGTTCATGGATAGGAAGACTAAATATTTTAAAGATGTCTATCCTACCAAAACTGATCTACACATTCAATGCAATCCTAATAAAAGTCAACACAGCATTCTTTAAGGAACTAGAAAAAATACAATGACATTTATTTGGAAAGGAAAGAGACCCCGAGTAGCCAAAGACATATTGAAAAAGAAAAAAACAAATTGGAGGAATCACACTACCTGACTTCAGAACATACTACGGAACTACAGTAGTGAAAACAGCATTGTATAGGCACATGGAGAGACACACAGACCAATGCAACCAACTTGAGAGTCCTGATATAAATCCTCACATATATAGTCATATAATATTTGATAAAGCCACTAAACCCTCTCAACAGGGAGACAATGGCCTATTCAATAAATGGTGTCTGGAGAACTGGATATCCATATGTAAAAGAATGAAAGAGGATTTCCATCTCATACCTTACACAAAAATCAACTCAAGATGGACCAAGGAACAAAATATAAGAGCCAAGAAAATAAAGACTTTGGAAAACAGTGTAGGGAAGCATATACAAGACCTTGTAATAGGAAATGGTTTCATGAACTTCAAACCAAAAACACGAGCAGCAAAAGAACAAATAGATAAATGGGACTTCCTCAAAATTAAAGCCTTCTGCACCTCAAAGGAATTTGACAAGAAAGTGAAAAGTGAGCCTACACAATGGGAGAAAATATTTGGTACCATATATCAGATAGGAGACTTATAACCTGCATATATTAAAAAACCTCCTATATCTTGTAAATAAAAAGACAACCCATTTAAAAAATGGGAAAAAGATTTAAACAGACACTTCTCCAAAGAAGAAATACAAATGGCTAAAAAGCACATGAAAAAATCCTCCAAATCTTTAGCTATCAGGGAAATGCAAATCAAAACTACAATGAGATACCATCTTACTCCATAAGATTTCCAGCTATGAAAAAAAAACCTAGGACTACAAATGCTGGAGAGGATGTGGAGGTTTGGGAACACTCATCCACTGCTTGTGGGAATGCAGAAGGATCCAGCCATTCTCAAGGACAGTTTGGCGGTTTCTCATAAAACTAGCTATAGATTTGCCATATGACCCAGTAATTCCACTGCTGGGTATATACCCAGTAGAACTGAAAACAAGGATGCAAACCGATATATGCACAACAATGTTCATAGCAGCATTGTTTACTATTGCCAAATGTTGGAACCAACCCAAATGCCCATCAACAGATGAGTGGATAAATAAAATGTGGTATATACATACAATGGAATATTACTCAGCTTTAAGAACAAATACACTACAAACACATGTGATAACATGGATGCATCTTGAGAACCTTATGTTAAGTGAAGCAACCCAGGCATTGAAGGACAAATACTACATGACATGACCTCAGTGATATGAAATAAGTAAACCAAGCTGCTTCATAGAGCTAGAGATGAGATGATAGGCTTAAAGGAAAATGGGGGGTAGAGGAAGGATGTAAGATGACACCTTCATGGGTGAAATCTATGATAAGCTGGAGGTAAGTATTTGTACAAGGAAGGGATAAAATGGTGGAATAGGGTTACCTTTGCATTGGGTTTTGCAGGCTTGAGAGGGGCTAGGGATGGGAGAAAGGGTAATATTGCCCAAGAAATTTGGGGGAGGGCAGGGCAATGTACGAACATAGGAGATTGTCAGGTATTTGGTTAAGAATATAATGCTGAGAAATCCTTTCAAAAATATAATAAGGAAGATTTCCTGTTTAAGATGCTTAAAGGGGATAATCCGATGTACGACAGGCTCCTAGGGAGTGTTTGAGTGTTCATTTTGCCATAGTGGGATATATAATTGGACAGAGACCCATATAATGAGAGTGAAGGTATACCTACATCATGGGGAGGACTGATGTTCTCAAATAGAGTGAATTGTATCTCTTGAGAGAAATGGTGTCTCCCAATGTGTTACGCCAGTTGAGAATACCAAGCCCTCAACACTGTTGCAAGTATCTCTGAACATGGCCCTTCAAACAATGAAGATTGACTGTGGCTGTGGGCCCTAAGGGTAGAGGGAAAGAGGTATTGAATAGATGGAAACAATGAAACAGTGTGGGCAAAAGAAGTGTTTCACAAAATCGCGCAAGGGTGGATATAAGACATGTTAAATTACAACAAAAATATATAGGCACTGATAGGCTAAAATGTAAATGATAATGTAAAACATAAGATAACTAAAAATTTAGAAAATTGTATAGTCTAAAATAAAAACTGCAATGTAAACCCAAATGTTACCTTGTTTGAAAGATATTGTCTCAATATCTGTATATCAGTTTCAGTAAATATAGTATGAATATGTAAAAGATTATTGCTGTGGAAGGGAAAATGTTTTATGTTGGATATGTGGGAGTACTGTATATTATATATATGAATTACTGTGATCTAAAACTTCTGTGAAGATAAGCTAAATAATTAGGAAAAAATAAAAAGGTAGGACACAGACACTGAGGAAAAGACGGAAGAAGTTGACTTGTCAATTTGCATACAGGGAAACACTTATTGCAGTGATGGAAGGCAAAATATCAAAAACAAAGCCTTTGCATTTTTAAAATTTTTTACCCCAATTTATTTTTCCTTAAGTTTTATAAATTAATATATATTTTATATCTAACCTTTAAATTCATCACTATATTCGATTTTACTATTAATGGAACCTGGCAATATATTGGGCTTCACTTTTCAAGAAGTTTTGGATCACAGAGAGGTTCAACAATGGCAGGGGAGGAATACTGGTGTGGGATGTTATTGACAGGGGACACATGGTTGGCAGGGAGTTCTCCAGGGCATATAACCAGGGAACATAAAAATGTTTGGAAATTTTCATAGTGATTACAATTAAAAACAACAACTGATGGAGTGGTGAGTTGCTAGCCAGGGTTGCTCAATCACAGTCCTTAAAGGAACAGCAACAATCCCCCAAGTGCAATGTCAAAGACCAAAAAAGAAGGAAGGTACAACAATGAGCCCTTGATACTAATGACTATGCTTGTAAGCCTGTGCACCTGAAATAAGAACAAGGCCTAGAGTTGCAGGGTGCCTAAGAGTTACCTCCTGAGAGCCTCCATGTTGCTCAAATGTGGCCAGTGTCAAAGCCAACCTCAGCATGTTAATGTGTTGCCTTCCACCCAGCATGGGACATGACTCCCAGGGATGAGCCTCCCTGGTGCCGAGGGATTACTACCAAGTACCAGCTGATGATGTAACTAGAAAATGACCTTGAATAAAATGGTCAACTCTGACCAGCAGAATATCTCAATCTACATATAATACCTGGAGTTAAAATTGTTTTTGACCTGAATAAAAGTGGGAAATGGAAAGGACTATGAGTTTATATGCCTATAAGTCTCCAAAAAGAGCAGGGAGGTTATCAGAGGAATTGCCCATATGCAGAGTACCAGAGACAGATAAAGTCGATACATTCCCAGGTATTGGTTCTTCTGAGGGCTACAGAAACCCTCAGGGTCTATGGTTATGGCAGATGGAGTTCAGTGCCATCTCAATTGGCCCTACTTTGGAGTTTGTGTTTCTGTGTGATGGAGCTGGACTTAGATGTGATCTTTGCCCAAATGTCTCTCCTGTTACTTCTACAGGAACTGTAATTTTTGCTGGGGTTTAATGTATACCCAGAGGACCTGAATCTCTGGACTGACCATGTGATAGCCAGGCCCTGAGCCTTAACAAACTTGCAACTCCTACACTCTGGTTTATTGGACTTACCCCACTCCTCTAACATGGAGGTGAAGAAGGTCAACCATCACACCAAGGAGCCAAGAGTGCCTACAACAGAAAGCAGAATTGCATCCTGTATCCATGTGGAATCAAAGCCCACTCTTGATATAGATGTGGAGTGGACACAACCAGTCCAAGTTCCACAGGATGGAGGAAAAGATTATGGATTAGAGTGGACTTACTGATATTCTATTCATGAACTATTGTGATTAGTAATCAAAGAGAATGTGGCATTGGTGCAGAGAAAGTGGCCATGGTGCCTGCTGGGGTAGGGAGTGGGAAGAAGAGATGTGATGTGGTGGCATTCTTGGGACTTGGAGTTGTCCTGGGTGGTGCTGCATGGACAGTTACCCGACATCCTATGGCCCACTTGGTGGACTATTGTAGAGTGTGGGCTATGATGTGGACCATTGACTATGAGGTGCAGTGGTGCTCAGAGATGTATTCACCAAGTGCAATGAATGTCTCATGATGATTGAGGAGGTTGTTATTGGGGGAGGAGTTGGGTTGTGGGATGCAGAGTATATGGGGACCTCATATTTTTATTTGAATGCACCATTAAAAAAATAAATAAAGACAAAAAATAAAAAAAATGAATGAAGCTGGAAATCAGAAAGGGGCAGCGATGATTAGGCACAATGATAAGGAAGTTAAACAATATACTCTTAGACAAACTGTGGGACAAGGAGGAAATCACAAAATAAATCTCTAACTACCTTGAAAGAAATGAAAATGACAACAAATATATCCAGAACAATGAAATGCAGCAAAAGTTATACTGAGAGGGAAGTTCAGACATAAATGCCTATATTACAAAAGAAGTAAGAGCTAAAATCAAAGACCTAACTATTCATGTGGAGGAAATTGATAAAGGATAAACTAACGCCAAAGGAAATAGAAACAAGGAAATGACAATTACTAGATCAGAGCCAAACGAAATTGAATTTAAGGAAGCACTATAAAAATTAACTAAGCCAAAAACTAATTCTTCAATAAGATTAATTAAATTGTCAAACCCTTAGTTATCCTGGCAATGAAAAAATGTAAATTCATAAAATAAGAAAGAAAGAAGGGGATATCATCTCTGACCCTACAAAAATAAAGGGTATCATAAGAGGACACTTTGAAAAAATTTGTGCCAACAAGTTGGATAATTTACAGGAAATAAACAAATTCCTAGAAACACACAGACTACATTGACAAAAGAAGAAATTAAGAAATCAACAGAAAAATCAGAAGCAACAAGATAGAATTAGTCACCAAATACATCCCAAATAAGAAAAACCCCAAACCAGATCACTTCACAGGAGCATTTATCAAATATTCCAAAAAGAACTAGCACCAATCCTGCTTGACCTCTTCCAAAAAATAGAAGTTGAGGGATCATTGCCTAACTCATTCTGTGATGCCAATATCACCCTAATAGCAAAGCCAAGCAAAGATGCCATGAAAAAGGCAAAGCATACACCAATCTCTCTAATGTATGCTAGATGCTAAAGCCCTCAAGAAAATACTTGTTAATCATATTCAACAACACAACAGATGAATTATACACCATGTCCATTTGGGTTTTATTCCTGGTATGCAAGGATGGTTTAACAAAAAATCAATCAGTGTAATACACCAAATAAAATAATAGAAAGAAAAAAAAACCGTTTATCATCTCCCTCCACAGATACAGTATAAGAATTTGACAAAATTCAGCACCCTTTCCTGATAAAAAACACTTCCAAAGATAAGAATAAAAGGAAACCTCCTCAACATGATAAAGGGAATATATGGAAAACCCTCTGCTAACATCATATCCAGTGGTAAAATTTTAAATGCTTTCCCTCTAATATCTGGGATAAAAATGATGCCACTGTCATTGCTCTTATTTAACATTGTATTAGAAGTACTTGCTCAAATACTTAGGCAAGAAAAAGATATGAAAGGCAACTAAATCGGAAAAGAAGTGATAGAAATTTCACTGTTTGTAGATGATATGATCCTACACCTCATAAACCCTGAGAAATCTTCATCAAAGCTTCTAGAGCATATAAATGAGTTCAGTAAACTGGCGGGTTATAAGATTAATGTGCAAAAATCAGATCACTAGCATTTCTGTGAGCCAATAATGAACACTCTGAGCAGGAATTCATGAAAAATAATATATCATTTAAAATTACAATAGCAAATAAAGTTTCAAACACCTAGAAATAAAATTGACTAAAGATGTAAATGGCTTGTACACAGAAAAGTAGACAAACCATTCTAAGGGAAATCAAAGGAGACCTAAATAAAAGGAAGAATATTCCTTCTTCATGGATAGGAAGAATAGACATTAAGATATCTATCCTATCCAAACTTATCTGCAGAATAATTCAATCCCAATAACCATCAACACAGCATTTTTTTTTCTGAATTAGGAAACCTTAAGATGAAATTTATTTGGAAGGGCAATAGCCAAAGACATATTGAAAAAGAAAAATTAAACCAGAAGACTCACTTTACCTGACTTTTAAATACATTACAAAACTACATTATTCAAAATTGCATGGTATTGGCAAAAGAATAGACACACAGACCAATGGAATAGAATTGAGAATTCTGATATAGATCTTCATATATACATCCAGTTGTTATTTCACAAGGCCACCAAGCCAAATCAACTGGGAGACAATGGCCTCTTCAACAAATGGTGCTTGGAGAACTAGATATCCAAACCCAAATAATGAGAAAGGAACACCATCTCATAACTTATAAAAAATTAACCCAAGATTGGTTAAACATCTAAACATAAAAGATCTTGGAAGAAAATGAAGGAAGCATCTACACGATTTTGTATTTCAAATGGTTTCATGAACTTTACACCCAAAGCACAAGAAATGAAAGAGAAAATCGATAAGTGGAAACTCTTCAGAATTATAAACTTTTGTACCTCGAAATAGATTGTCAAGAAAGTGAAAATGCAGTCAACACAATGGGATAAAATATTTTATAACTATATATATGATAGGGGTCTAATATCCAGCATATATAAAGAAATCCTATATCTCAAATTAAAACGACAAGCAACCCATTTAAAAAATGGGCAAGTGATTTGAATAGACACTTCTCCAAAGAAGAAATATAAATGATTATAAAGCAAATGAATAGTTGCTCAACATCACTAGCTATTAGGGAAAGGCAATTCGAAACTTCAATGAGATATTATCTTTCACCTATTTGACTGGTGGTTTAAAAAAAAGCAAGCAGGGAACTACAAGTTTTGAAGAGGATGTGGATGAATGGCAACCTTCATCCACTGCTGGTTGGAATGTAGAATGATGCAACCATTATAGAGGATAGTAGGTAGTTCTTTCAAGAAGCTAACTATGGGAATGCCTTATGGTCCAGCAGTTCCACTACCCAGAAGAACTGAAAATAAGGACATTAACAGATATATACACAACAATGTTTAGAGTGGCATTATTAATTTTGCCCAAAGTTGAAATCAACCCAAATGCCCATTAACAGATAAATTAAATAGAAATTTTTGGCATATACATACTATGGAATACTGCTCAGTTGTAAGGAGGTATACAGTATTAACACATGGGATATCATGGTTGAATCTTGAAGACTTATGTTGAACAAAACAAGCCAGTCAGTAACGGACAACTAGAATGACCACATTAATATGAATTAACTAAATTTAGTAGATTCAGAGAGCTAGAGTCTGGAAGATAGGTTTACATGCAAAATAAAGGGAGAAGAAGTTTGTGAGTCAATGCTCATATGGGCAAATTCAATGATAAGGTGGAAGTAGGTCGTTGTGCAGGGGATGGGCATGACAGTGGTTTATTGATACTTCTTGGTTAGGCAGTGCTGGTTTGTCAGGAGTTAGTATGGGGAGGTGGGTTGGTCTGTCCATGGAACTACAGGGAGGTTTGGGGGAGTGAGCCGATCAACACTAGGAATTAGTATGTGACTGATTGAAACTTCAATGTTGGAAAAATTCTTTTTGTAACATGGCAGGGGAGGGTTACTTGTTTGGGTTGTGGGGACATTTGGGAAAAGGCACAGCTGGGGTTTCTAGGAAATGTGTGACTATTCATCTTGTAATAATGAGTTGAATCAGTGGATGGAGACCCATAAAGTGAGTGGGAAGATGTTGGACTCTCTTCCTGGGGAGTCCAGCTATGTTCTCAAATAGAGGGGTGGGAGTCTCTCAAAAGCATATCCGTGTCTAATAGGTGAGAACAGAACAGTATGCCAAGCCCTCAATGTTGTTGCAATTAACTATGAACCATTTTCTTCAAACAGTGAAGCCTGGTGGTTGTCATGCTTCCCAAGGGGAGGGGTGGGGGAATAGAATAGATGGAACATGGGACATTTTGAGGGGAATGGAAGTGTTCTGCATAATCTTGCAATGATAGATTCAGGCATTGTTAAATTTCATCAAAATTTATAAAATCATAAGGTCAAAAATGTAAACCATACTGTAAACCATGACCATGGTTGAGAACTATGTTTCAATATTTATATATAAATTGTAACTAATGTAACTTCCACATATAAAATGTTATTAATAGGGGAAAAGTGAAAAGGGGGATGATGCTGGGGATATGAGAATCCCCTATATTCTTTACATGACTTATTTATAAACTGAAAGTTCTTTGGAAAAAAATGAAAAAAAGTAAGACACTGAGAAATAAACAGAAGAAAAGAACAATATACATACAAGACATCAGATCTTATTGTGAAGAAAGATACAATGTCAGAAAAAATATTTTCACTATTTTTATTATTCATTTTTTCTTTTTTGTATTCTATTTCTTATTTTTTAAAATTATCATTATTTTATTTTATTATTAATTGTATTTGGCTCTTTCATTGGCTTCAGTTTTGAAGAAGTTTTGGATCACAAAATTGCTAAAACTATGACAGGGTAGAAACATTTGTGCATTTGTCAGTTATGGGTGATACAAGGGAGGAGGTTCACATGGGCATATATATATAAGGCATATAAATGTGTTCAAATGTTTATCTGACAATGTCACAGTGTGTGGAGATTTACACAATAACCGAAAGCATATCAAATTCCCATCCTGAAGAGCACTGCCACATTCTGTAATGGAACAACAAGAATTCCCTGAATAGAGGGGCAATAACTAGTGAAGCAGGATGATCCATAGATGGGGCATTAATATTGATGCCTATACTTATGAACCTTTTCTGTAGAAATTGAAACTAGCCTAGTATTATAGGGCACCTAAAAGTTACCTCAAGAGAGCCTCTCTCTTGCTCAAATATGGCCTCTCTCTAAGCCAAACTCAGCATATAAATGCACTGCCTTCCCCCCACTTAGGGAAATGACCACAGGGGATAAGTCTCCCTGGCACTGAAGGATTACTATGAAGCACCAACTAACAATGCAACTGGAAAAAGTTCTAGATCAACAGGGGGAATAGATAAAGATAAATGAGTTTTTAAGCTAAAAGAAGCCAAGTGGGTTGGGAGGTCATTCCAGAGTTTATGTTAATGCACATCTCAGCAGGATCTTGTTGACTGTCATAGTAAATATTACCTCAAATAGTGGGGCTCATGAAGGCAATAGTCACGGCAGATGGCTCAGGAGTTTGATTCCTTGCCACATGGCCCTACTTTAGAATGTATGCTCCCCATTTTGATAGAGACAGACTCAGTTGTGGTTTCCCTAACCATGGTTCTTATGATCCTTCTGTTTAAACCTAAATCAGTACTAGGGTTGAGAGTTATATATTCAAGAGACTAAAATCTTTGGGTTGTCCATATGCCAACTGGGCCCTGAATCTCAGCAGACTTGCAACACCACTCTTCAGGTCATTGGACTCACCCAGGACATCTAACAAGGAAAATGTGATGGATAATGTCCATCCCAAGGGACCAAGAGAGTGTACAACTGCAAGCAAGAGTGTCCCATTCTTCTATGTATTAAAACAAAGCCCTCTCAATTAGAGGTGAAGGGGGCATCACCATGACAGATTCCTCAGGGTTGGGGAATGAAATCTGGATTAAAGTAGATTTACTGATATTCTACTATTGACTAATTTTTATTCAAGCAAAGGAAGAAATTATATCATTGTTGTGGAGGCATTGGAAACTTGAGGGTCTGAGGACAGGGAAAAAGGAAATCAGATGTAATATGGGGACATTTTGGAGGCTTGGATATTGTCCTCAATGACATTATAACAGCAGATACAGAATATTACCTATTTTGCCATATACTACAAAATTTTGTGGGAGAGAGTGTAAACTATGATATAAACTATAACCCATGCTTAGTGTCAATGCTCTAAAATGCTTTCATCAATTGTAATGTATGTACCACACTAATGAAGGATGTTGTTAATGTGGGAAAATGTGGAAGGTGTAGGGGTTAGGGCATATGGGAATTCCCTATATTCTTATGTAACATTTATATAACCTAACTATTTTTAAAAATCTATAAAAATATTTTACAAAATGAGTTTGAGTGTTTTATAGTCCTGAAGGTTTGCTTTGTATGAACATTGACTTATCTTTAGTAATCCTCAATTCAAATTTTCCTAAATAAAATTTAACTGATATAAAAGCATGACTGGATTATCCTAAATGGAAATAAGTTTTTCTCTATAAAGAATCATATATATATATATATATTTATTATAACATTCTAAAGCACAGGTAAAGATAACGATTTGTAATTATAGAAAACCAAATCATAAATTAATCTCAGCTATGCTGTTTAAATTTAAATGTTTATGAAGAATTTCTTTGTCCTAGAGAATATTTTTAGGTATATTTTATTTTATATTTTTGTTTGGCCATTGATCATTGATTGCCTTTTAAGATGCTTATACAATGTGGTCTACATACATTTGCAGATTTTTAAAAATTCTTTTATTATCTTTTTAAAAGATAATTAAATCACAGAAAATGTTACAATAAAAAATATGAGTTTCACATGCACCCAACTCCCCACACCTCCTCCTCTTCCACACTGACAACTTCTTTCATTAGTGTGGTATATTCATTGAATTTGATGAGTACAATTTGAAGCTACACTGCATGGCTTATTGTTTAGTTGTAGTTTACACTTTATCTAAATCCATTCAGTGGGCTATGTAGGATATATAATGTCCTGCATCTGTCTCTGCAATATCATTCAGAGCAATGTTAAATCCCCAAAATGCCCCTATATCCCAACACTTTTTCGCACTCCTTGCCTTGAGCACCTCCCATATCCACTGTCACCACATCGATGATATGATTTTGTCCATTGCTAGAGTAACAATAATTCTATAGTAGAATAATGGTAAGTGCCCTCTAATCCGAATGTTTTTCCTCTATCCTGAAGACCCTGAGATGGAAAGGTCCACTCCACCTCTCTATTGACAGGGGTCTTAGACACTACCACATGGCTCATGGGTGGAATTCTCCTGCTTGCATCTATAGACACTATCCATTCCCTGGTGTGGTGATTGATCACCATCACCTCCCTGTTAGCAAACCAGTGTATGTCCAATGAGCAAGAGAGTAGGTGATGCAACTCTGCTGAGGTTATGGGCCAAGCTGGCACATAGATAGTGCAGAGATTCAAGTCTTCTGAGGATACACTAACCCCAGTTCCAACCATATGTTCATTAAAAGTGACAGAATAAGCATGCTTAGAGAGATCACATCTGAGTCCAACTACATCACTCTCAGGAAAACAAATTCTAAAGTAGGGCCCACTGGCAAAACACCAAACTGCAGAGCCATCTGTCATTACCATAGGGCCACGATGTCTCCATAGTTCTCAGGAGCACCATTAACTGGGGTGGTATCTACTTAGGCTGTTTCTGAGATCCTGCTGAGATGTGCATATTGTGACCCCTCTGATGATCTCCTGACTCATTTTGAAGTCTCTTAGTCATATAAATTCATTTGTCTTTACTATATCCCCATTTTATTCAAGGTCTTTTTCTGGCTTCATCACTAGCTGGTGCTCAGCAGTAATCCCTTGGCACCTTTGAGGCTCATACTCGTGATTCATGGCCCACACTGGGGCAAGGTAGCATATTTACATACTGATTTTGGCTTAGAGAGAGGCTATATTTGAGCAGAATGGATGTTCTCAGGAGGTAACTCTTAGGCATCCTGCTGCTCTAGGCTGAGTTTAATTTACAAGCACAGGTTCATAAGCACAGTCATCAGAATCAAAGGCCCATCATTGCACCATCATTCTTCTCTGGTCTTTGCTCTTGTTCTTGGAGGATTGTTGCTGCTCCATTGGGGAGTGTGACAGAGTTTCCTAACATGGGAACTCAGGACACCCTCAGTTGTCCTGTGAAACTCTACCTGCTATGTCAATACCCAATGAGCATTTGAACATACCTATATAACCTATATACATGCCCTGAAGAATTCGCTCCCACCCATGCATCCACCCCACATCAGTGCCCCTCACCTGCCATAGTTGAATTCCACAGTGATCCAAAACTTCTCCAAAATAAAGTCTGATATATTGTCAAATACAATTAATAGGAAAATGAAATAATAATGATAGGTTTATAGATTAGAAATAGAATGCATAATAATTTAGAAAAACTAAAATAAAGTAAAAAATAAATTGGGCATTAAAAATTAAAAAAAATATTCACAAACATGTTTATGATATTTTATCTTTCATCACTGTTATAGATGTTGCCCTGTTTGGACATTGGCAAGGAAATCTCTTCCATTTCTTCCTGCATGTCTACATCCTTTTTTAAAATATGCAAAAAAAATTTGGTCACAGTAAAATCACATATAGAATATAGAGAATTCCCGTATACCCAGCATCAAATCACTTTCCCAATTCCCCAGCAATGATCTTTTACATGTGGAGGTTATATTTTCTGCAACTGATGTTAAAATATTGACACATAGCTACCGACCATGGTTCCATTATGGTTTACATTGTTATTTGCATTTTAGACTATACACTTTTATAAATTTTTGGTTACATTATGGTTTATATTTTAGACTATACCTCTTTATAAATTTTGGTGATTTTTTAAATGGCCCATATCCATCATTGCAGGATCATGCAGAAGACTTAATTGTACCCCAGTTATCCTCTCTTCCATCTATGCTACTCCTCTCTCACTCACCCTCCTCTTAGGGCCCACAGTGACAAACAAGCTTCTCTGATTGAAGGACAAAATTCATAGATACTTGCAACAATGCTGAGAACTTAACACACTAGTCTGTTATCCCCCATTGAGAGCCACCCATGCTCTTTAGATAATCTCACCTACCTTTTTGAGAACTTCATCCCTCCTCAGGATGGAGGCATAACACCTTCATGTTCATTGTATGGTTCTCCACACACTGATATAATACACTGACATCATGAGAACTCACACAATCCTTAGAAGCCTACATCAGCTGCACACTGTGCCAGATGCACCCCTTCAAACACTTAAGCCAGTAACCCTTCCTTATTGTATTTTCTAGAGTTTTCTCAATATTATAGTTTTGACCACATATCCGACAATTTCCTGCATTGACTTGCTCCCCCAGTCTCCCCCACATTCCTTGGACCATCTGCACTATCCTCCCAACCCAGGCCCCACTCAAGCCTCCAAAGTGCAAAATAAGAGGGTCCCTATGCCCCCATCTTATCCCTTCACAGCACAACTACTTATCTACAATTTATCACAGATTTTGCCCATGTGTGTTTTGTTTCACAAACTTTCTCTACCTTATTATTTCCTATAAGCATATCTTCCAATTGCAAGGTCTCTGAGACAGCTTGGTTTGCTTAATTTATATCAGAGAGGTCATGTAGTATTTGTCCTTCAATGTCTGGCTTGCTTCACTCAATATAAGGTCCTCAAGATTCATCCATGTTATACCGTGTGTTTAATACTGTATTACTTCTGACAGCTGAGTGGTATTCCATTGTATGTATATGCTATATTTTGTTTATCCATTCACCTGTTGATGGGCATTTAGGTTGATTCCAACTTTTAACAATAGGGAATAATGTCACTGTGAACATTGCTGAGCATATATCAGTCTGTGTCCTTATTTTCAGATCTTCTGAGTATATACTTAGCAGTGGAATTGCTAGGCCATATGAAAAATCTATAGCTAGTGTTTAGAGGAACTTCCAAACTGTCCTCCAGAAGGGTTACATCATTCTGCAGTCCGACCAGCAGTAGATGATGTTTCTATTCCTCCACCTCCTCTCCAACACTTGTAGACTTCTGATTTTTAGTAGCCATCACTTTAAAGGGTGTATGATGGTATCTCATTGTAATTTTGATTTGCATTTCCCTAATAGCTAGAGGTGTTGAACATCTTTTCATGTGCTTTTTAGCCTTTTGTATTTCTTCTTTGGAGAGGCTCTGTTCAAATCTCTTGCCCATTTTTTAAATGGATTGATTGACTTTGGGGGGGGGGTTGGATTTCTTTATATATGCTGGATATTAGGATCCTATGAGATATAATGGTTACCAAATATTTTGTCCCATTGGGTAGATTGTCTTATCACTTTCTTGATAAAAGCCTTTAAGGTGAAAAGGCTTTAAATTTGAGGAGGTAACATTTATTTATTTTTGCTTTCCATGCTTGTGCTTTGGGTGTGGAGTTCATGAAGCCATTTCCTATTACAATGTCCCATAGAAGCTTCCGTATATTGTCTTCCAAGGTCTTTATGATCTTGGTTCTTATATTTCGGTCTGTGATCTATCTTGAGTTGAATTATGTATAAGGTTTGAGAAGGTAATCTTCTTTCATTCTTTTTTTTTAATTTTATTTTTTAATTCATTTTTTTAAAATATTACATTCAAAAAATGTGAGGTCCCTATTCATGCCCCACCACCCCCACCCCACCACTCCCCCCATAGCAACACTCTCCCCCATCATCATGACACATCCATTGCATTTGGTGAATATATCTCTGGGCATCACTGCACCTCATGGTCAATGGTCCACATCATAGCCCATACTCTCCCATGTTACATCCAGTGGGCTATGGGAGGATCTACAATGTCTGGTAATTTTCTCTGCAGCACCACCCAGGACAACTCCAAGTCCCGAAAATGCCTCCACATCTCATCTCTTCCTCACATTCTCCGCACCAAGCAGCCACCATAGCCACTTTTTCCACACCAATGCCATGTTTTCTTGATTACTAACCACAATAGTTCATGAATAGAATATCATTAAGTCCACTCTAATCCTTACTGTATTCCTCCATCCTGTGGACCTTGGATTGGTTGTGTCCATTCCACATCTATGTCAAGAGGGATTTAGATTCCACATAGAAACTGGATGCAATCCCCCTGCTTTCAGTTGTAGGCACTCTAGGCTCCAAGGTGTGGTGGTTGACATCCTTCAACTCCATGTTAGCTGAGTGGAGTAAGTCCAATAAATCTGAGTGTAGGAGCTGAAGTCTGTTGAGGCTCAGGGCCTGGCTATCATATTGTCAGTCCAGAGATTCAAATCACCTAGATATATCTTAAACCACAGCAACAACTACAATTCTGGTAAAGTAACAGGAAAGGCTTGTGAGAAGAGATCACATCTGAGTCCAGCTTAATCATGCAGAAACACCAACTCCAAAGAAGGGCCAACTGACATGGCAGTGAAGTCCATCTGCCATGACCGTAAAACCTATGGGTCTCTTTAGCTCTCAGAAGAACCAATACATGGGGTTGTATATATTTTATCTGCCACTGAGACTCTGCTCAGGTGTGCATATGAGCAATCCTGATAAACTCCAGACTCTTTTTTAGAAACTCATAGTCATATAAACTCATTTGCCCTTTCCATTTCCCCCTTGATTTAGGTCAAAAAGCATTTTTAACTCATGCTATTATATGTAGACAGGGATATTCTGCTGGTCTGAGTTGAACCTTTTATTCAAGGTCATTTTCTAGTTACGTCATCAGCTAGTAGTTGGTAGTGATCCCTTGGCGGCAGGTAGGCTCATCCCCGGGTGTCATGTCCCATGCTGAGGGGAAAGCAGTGCATTTACATGCTCAGTTTGGTTTCGAGACTGGCCACATTTGAGTAACACAGAGGCTCTCAGGAGGGAACTCTTAGGCACAGGGCTGCCCTAGGCCTTGTTCTTATTTCAGGTGTATAGGCTCACAAACATAGTCATAAATATCGGGGGTTCACTGTTGGAACATCATTCCTTCCTGGTCCTTGCCGTTGCACCCTGGGGACTGCCACTGCTCCACTAGGGACCATGACAGAGACCCCCCGGCCAGGAACCCAGCACCCTCCCAGCTGTTGTTTTTAATTGTTTCCATTATGAATATATGCAAACATTTACATGCACCCTGGACACATGCCCTGTATAATTCCTTGTCAACCATATGCCCCTGTTAATAACATCCCATGCCAGTATTCCTCCACTGCCATGGTTGAACCACTCTGTGATCCAAAACTTCCTGAAAAGTGAAGCCCAATATAATGCCAGGTTCCATTAATAGTAAAATGGAATAAAGCGATGAGTTTACAGGTTAGTTATAGAATACTTATTGATTTGGAAAAATTCTACATCCTATCTTTTTCTTTTCTTTTTTCCTAATTATTAAGCTTCTCTTCACAAGAGCTATAGATCACAGTAATTCATATATACAATATACAGTACTCCCACATATCCAATATAAAACCTTTTCCCTTCTACAGCAGTAATCTTTTTACATATTCATACCATATTTACTGAAACTGATGTACAGATATTGAGACAATAGCTTTCAAATAAGGTAACATTTGTGTTTACATTGTGGTTTATACTTTAGTCTATACAATTTTCTAAATTTTTAGTTATCCTATGTTTTACATTATGATTTACATTATTAGTCTGTCAGCCCTTGTATATTTTTGTGTAATATTACATGTTTTATATCCATCCTTGCATACTCTTGTGAAACACTTCTATTGCCCTCACATTTACATTGGTTCCATCTATTCAATATCTATTTCCCCCTCCCCTTGGGGCCCACAGTGACAGTCAATCTTCATTTCTTGAGGAGCCGTGTTTAGAGATACTTACAACAGTGTTGAGGACTTGATATACTCAACTTCCCTAATGCCCTGGGATCCACCATTTCTCTTGAGAGATACAATTCCCTCTATTTGATGGCATTAGTCCTCCCCTGGATGTGGGTATGCCTTCACTCTCATTATATGCGTCTCTACACAATGATATAACCCACTCTGGCAAATGAGCATTCACATATTTTCTAGGAGTCTGTTCTACATCAGATTATCCCCTTTAATTATCTTAAACAGGTAACTTTCATAATTATATTTTGAAAAGTTTTTCTTAGCATTATACTCTCAACCAATACCTGACAATCTCTTATGTTCATATGTTGCCCCACCCTGCCCCCAATTTCTTGGGCAATATTACCCATCCGCCCATCCCTAGTCCCCCTCAAGCATGCAAAGCCCCATCCAAAGGTAAACCTATGCCCCATTTTATCCATTCCTTGTACACAAACTTACCTCTAGCTTATCATAGATTTCACCCATGTATATGTCAGTTTACATCCTTCCTATACCCCCCATTTCCTGTAAGCCTATCATCCAGTCTCTAGCTCTCTGAGACAGCTTGGTTTACTTATTTCATATCATTGAGGTCATATAGTATTTGTCCTTCAATGCCTGGGTTGCAACAGTCAACATAAGGTTCTCAAGATTCATCCGTGTTATCACGTGTGTTTGTAGTTTATTTGTTTTTAAAGATGAGTAGTATTCCATTGCATGTATATAACATATTTTATTTATCCATTCATCTCTTGATGGGCATTTGGGTTGATTCCATCTTTTGGCGATAGTGAATAATGCTGCTATGAACATTGGTGTGCATATATCGGTTTGTGTCCCTGTTTTCAGTTCTACTTGGTATATACCCAGGAGTGGAATTGCTGGGTCATATGGCAAATCTATGGTTACTTTTTTGAGAAACTGCCAAACTGTCCTCCAGAATGGTTGGATTCTTTTGCATTCCCACCAGCAGTGGATGAGTGTTCCCATTTCTCCACATCCTCTCCAGCATTTGTATTCTTCTGTTTTTTTCATAGCTGACAGTCTTATTGGAGTAAGATGGTATCTCATTGTAGTTTTGATTTGCATTTCCCTGATAGCTAAAGATTTGGAGCACTCTTTCATGTGCTTTTTAGTCATTTGTATTTCTTCTTTGGAGAAGTGTCTGTGTAAATCTTTTTCCCATTTTTTAAATGGGTTGCTTATCTTTTTATTTTCAAGATATAGGAGTTCTTTATATATGCAAGTTATAAGTCTCTTATCAGATATATGGTTGTGAAATATTTTCTCCCATTGTGTAGGCTCCCTTTTTACTTTGTTGACAAACTCCTTTGAGGTGCAGAAGGCTTTAATTTTGAGGAAGTCGCATTTATCTATTTGTTCTTTTGCTGCTCGTGCTTTTGGTGTGATGTTCATGAAGCCATTTCCTATTACAAAGTCTTGTAGATGTTTCCCTACATTGTTTTTCAAAGTCTTTATTGTCTTGGCTCTTATATTTAGGTCTTTGATACTTCTTGAGTTCATTTTTGTATAAGGTGCGAGATGGTCATCCTCCTTCATTCTTCTACATATGGATATCCAGTTCTCCAGGCACAATTTTTTGAATAGGCCATTCTCTCCCCGTTGAGAGGGTTTGGTGGCTTTATCAAATATTATATGGCTATATATATGAGGTTCTATATCAGAACTTTCAATTCGATTCCATTGTTCTGTGTGTCTCTCCTTATGCCAATACCATGCTCTTTTCACTACTATGGCTTTGTAGTATATTTTGAAGTCAGGTAGTGTGATTCCTCCAATTTCGTTTTTCTTTTTCAATATGTCTTTGGCTACTTGGGGCCTCTTTCCTTTCCAAATAAATTTCATAGTTAGTTTTTCTAGTTCCTTAAAGAATGTTGTGTTTATTTTTATTAGTATAGTATTGAATGTGTAGATCAGTTTTGTTAGGGTAGATATCTTAATAATATTTATTATTCCTATCCATGAACAGGAAATATTCTTACACTTATTTAGTCCTTCTTTGATTTCCTTGAACAGTCTTGTGTAGTTCCCTGTGTATAAGTTCTTTACCTCTTTAGTTAAATTTATTCCTAAATATTTGATTTTTAAATTTACTATTTTAAATTGTATTTGTTTCTTGATTTCCTCCTGATCTTACTCATTATTGGTGTACAGAAATGCTACTGATTTTTGCTCATTGATCTTATAATCTGTGACTTTAATAAACTCATTTATGAGTTCTAAAATCTTTGTTGTAGATCTCTCAGGGTTTTCTATGTATAGGATCATGTCATCTGCAAATAATGAAATTTTGACTTCTTCCTTTCCAATTTGAATGCCTTTTATATCTGGTTCTTGCCTTAATGCTTGAGCAAGTACTTCTTAGACAATGTTAAATAGAAGGGGAGAGAGTGAGCATCCTTGTCTTCTTCCTGAATTTAGAGAGAAGGATTTTAGGATTTCTCTTTTTACATATATACTTTTTATCATGTTCAAAAAATTTCCTGTATTTCGATCTTTTGGAGTGTTTTTTATAAAGAGAGGGTGCTCTAGTTTGTCAAATGATTTTTTCTGCATCTATAGATATAATCATGTGAATTTTTTCCTTCAATCTGTTTATATGGTGTATTAAATTGATTGATTTTGTTATGTTGAACCATCCTGCATACCTAGAATTAATCGATTTGGTCATGGTGTATAATTCATTTAATGTGTTGTTGAATACGATTAGCAAGTATTTGCTTAAGTATTTTTGCATCTAGGTTCATTAGAGAAATTGGTCTGTAATTTTCCTTTATTGTGGTGTCTTTGTTTGGCCTTGGTACTAGGGTCATGTTGGCATCATAGAATGAGTTAGGCAATGTTCCTTCTCTTTTGAATTTTTGGAAGAGTTTCAGCAGGATTGGTGTTAGTTCTTTCCGGAATGTTTTGAAGAATCCACCTGTGAAGCCATGTGGCCCTGGGCTCTTCTTCATTGGGAGGTTTTTAACGACTGATTCTATCTCTTTATTTGTCATTGGATTGTTGATATCATCAATTTCTTCTTTCATCAATATAGACTGCTTATGTGTTTCTAGGAGTTTTTCCATTTCCTCTGAATTGTCGTTTTTGTTGGAATATAGTTTTTCAAAGTATCCTCTTATGATAATCTTTATTTCTGTGTGGTCATTGGTGATATTTCCTTTCTCATTTCTTATTTTGTGTATTTGCATCTTCTCTCTTTTTTTCTTTGTCTCACTAAAGGTTGGTCAAATTTATTGATCTTCTCAAAAAACCAGCTCTTGGTCTTGTTTATCTTTTCAAGTGCTTTCTTATTTTCTATTTCATTTAGTTCTGCTCTTATCTTTGTTATTTCTTTCTTTCTTCTTTCTGTGGGATTACTTTGTTGTTTTTTTATTAATTCCTCCAAATGTGCAGTTCATTCTTCAATTTTTGCTCTTTCTTCTTCTTTGATGTATGAATTTATGGCTATAAATATCCCTCTCAGTACTGCTTTTCCTGCTCCCCATATGTTTTGGTATGTTGTGTTTAATTATCATTTGTTTCAAGATAGTTATTGATTATTTTGAGATTTCCTCTTTGTCCCATTGTTTTTCTAAGAGTGTGCTGTTTAATTTCCATATCTTGGTGTGAAATCTGGGCCCCTGGCCCTTGCAGATTTCCAGCTTCACTCCATTGTGGTCAGAGATATTATTTTGTATGATTTCGATCTTTCTGATTTCATTAAGCCTTTCTTTGAGGCCTAGCATATGGTTTATCTTGGAGAATGATCCATGTGCACTTGAGAAAAATGTATATTCTTCTGTGCTTGTGTGTAATGATCTGTATATATCTATTAGATCCAGTTCCTCTAATATACTGTTCAAATATTTTGTTTCTTTAATGATTCTTTTTTGAGATGTTCTGTACAGAGTCAATAGTGGTGTATTAAAATCTCCCACTATAATTGTAGATGCATCTATTCTTTCACTTAGTTTTCCAATGTTTGCCTCACATATTTGTAGGTGCCCTTGTTAGGAACATAAATATTTATGATGGTTTAATCTTCTTCAGAGATTGTCACTTTCACTAATATGTAGTATCCTTCTTTATCTCTCACAATTATTTTGCATTTAAAGCCTAATTTGTCTGATATTAATATAGCTTCTCCTGCCTTTTTTTGGTTATTGTGTGCTTGTTAGATTGTTTCCCAGCCATTTACTTTCAGCTTCCATGAGTCTCTGGGTCCAAGATGTGTCGCTTGTCGACAGCATATAGATGGGTCATATTTCCTTATCCAGTGTCCCAGTCTGAATCTTTTGATAGGTGAGTTTAATCTGTTGACATTCAGTGTTATTACTTTCAAGGAATTATTTATGTTATCCATATTTTAATTGGACTTTTTTGTCATATTTTGTCTGTTTTTTTTTCTCTTTTTGTCATTTTGTTGCTCTTACACTCTCCTCCAACTCTGCCTGTCCTGTTTTTTCCTTTCTTCCTGCCAAACTCCCTTTGGTATTTCTTGAAGGGGAGATTTCTTGTTGGCATGCTCTTTCAATTTCTTTTTATCTGTGAATATTTTGAAACCTCCATCATTTCTGAATGCTAGTTTAGCTGGCTAGAGTGTTCTTGGTTGGAGATTTTTTTTCTTTCCATACCTTGACTGTATCATACCACTGCCTTCATGCCTCCCTGGTTTCAGATGAGAAATTAGCACTTGATCTTATTGCGCCTTCCTTGTATGTGATGGTTTTCTTTTCTCTTGCTGCTTTTATAATTTTCTCTTTGTCTTGAGCATTGGATAATTTCACAAATATATATCTTGGGGTGAGCCTGTTGGGGTTTATGATGTTTGGTGTGCATTGTGCTTCTTGGATATGTTCATTTGTCTCTCTCAGTAGATTTGTGAAGTTTAAAGTCATTATTTCCTGCAACACCCCTTCTGACCCCTTTCGCTTCTCTTCTCCTCCTGGGATGCCTATAATATATATGTTTGTACGATTTGCATTGTCATTCATGTTCCTAAGTCCTAGCTGGATTTTTTCTATCTTTTTATCGATCAATTCTACTATCTGTTTGATTTCCGATGTACTGTCTTCCACATCACTAATTCTGTCCTCTGCCTCTTCTAATCTGCTGCTATTTGCTGTGAGTGTATTTTTGAGTTATTGATCTGTGGTGTTTATTCCCATCATATCTCTTATCTTTTTGCATATATCTGCAATATCCTGTCCATGTGTTTTCTTCATATTGTTATACTCTTCCTTTACATCATTAAGTTTGTCTCTGATATATGATCTGAGATCTTTAATTACTTGTCCGAAGTCCCTGCTCCCCTTTCTGGTTTTTAATTTGTTTCATTGGATTCAGACATGTTTTCCTGATTACTGGTTTGGTTTGTCATTTTTTGTTGCTGTCTGGTCATCATTTTATGGTGACAGGTTTAATCATTTCCTTAGCTTCTTTGTCTAGTCTTGGGAATTAATTATCTGTTGTTCTTGTGTAAGTGTTATATCTTCTCTTTGTCATTTCATTCTTCTTATTCTAATTTCTTGTTGCTGGCTGAGTTCACTTTGAAGGAAAATATTTGCACCAGGGAAAGGCAATTTTGTAAAAAAGGAAAATGAGTAAAGTAGCATTGGTAATAAATGTTAACAGAGCAACAATTTGAGATCTGTGAGGATGGATATTAGATTCATGTAAGTTGTGTAGAGTTATAGCAGTAAGTAGAGTACCTATAATGAGGTAGTCAATGCAATATGGAAGGAATATAGTAGGAATTAAAAAGCCAGTGTTTTCATTGGAGAAGGAAGGAGACAAGAAAGATAATAGTATCAAGAGTGGATAAAAGGTTTTCGGGGATTTTTGCTAGTTGGAAGGTGTCTGGATGTCAATTCAGTGGGAAGGTAACAGAGAGGATACGTCTATAATATATAAACGGAGATCCCAGCTGGGCGCGGGAAGTTCCCTCCTTGGGTGGGCGGAGCTGCGGTAGCGGGCCCTCTTGCAGCTCCGGAGCCGTGGCGGCCAGGGTTTTTGTTTTTTTTTCCTTTACCTGGAGGCTTTGCGGTGCTGAGAAATTCGCGGATACTGTGCTGGCTGGTGGGGGATTGTTGGGACAAGACTCCTTGGCGTATTGATTTGGGGAGACAGACGGTGTTTTCTTGTGAAGCGGGGGATGTTTTAGTCGCCGGACAGGGGGGGTAGTGCTTCCGCCTGGAGCCCCATCCCCACAGGTCCGGCTGCCGATCTGCAACGGAATTGGATTTTGAGCAATAAGGGGACACAATTGGGAGACTGTTGTAGGGTGCAGTGAGGGAGGAGGACACGTCTGGAAACTGATTGGGGAATATTTTGCGAAGTTTGGGATTTCGGATCTTAGAGTCTGTTTTCCGCGTTTCCAGCTGAAGCCCACCCCACCCGGTGGGGCTTGGGATCTGGGTCATTGAACGGGCCATGGTGTAGAGGCGCCCTCAAGTGGCCGTTGTGTGGGAGCACAGGGAGCGAGCTGTCCAAAGGCCGATACCCTGAGGAGTAGGTGAATTTCAGGGATTAGACATTCAATTTAGAATTCGCGGATCTGGCTTCCCCCACGGGGCTGGCACCCTGCTACAGGGATCCCTGAGGGCTGTGTTGCACTGCGGGGCTCCTAAGCTTTCCGTGGACCAGATTTGAGGTTCCCAGGTCTGGGTCCCCTGGACTCTGGCGGTCCACACCCCAGACTCACACCTCTTGAGTCTTCAGTGTCTCAGACTTTCCACCCCTGAATCCATCACGCTCTGGGGTCTACCTGGGATCCTTGAGTGTTTGGACCTTAACGTTTGTGTTTTATCTATATTGGTTCATATTGTTTTGTTTTTATTTTCACTTTATCTTATTTTTTACTCTTTTTGACGCCCTGATTGCTAATATTGCATTATCCCCTAGTCTTTTCTCCTAGCGTGTCCCCCAAAGTCCTTTTTTTTTATATACAGTTATTTAGGGGTTTTTTTGGTTGTTGTTTTAGATAGCATTGCAAATGTGACACGTGTATACCTGTATCACTCTTCCCCCTATCTGTTCCCCACCATTTGCTTATCCTCTTTTTCTTTCTTCCTTTCTTCTTGTCTTTCTTTTTTTCTTTATTATAATTAGTTTTTTTTTTTCGGTTTTCTCTTTCCCTCTTGTCCCTCATTTTCCACTTATTTTATTTTAATTCAAGTACACAATAGGTGCTACAGGGAACACCTCACATTTGCTGGGTTTTCCCATCCTCCACTGCCTCATTTCTGTGTGAACTGATTTAGGTTACCTACACTATCCCCCTTCCCCTGCATCTTGATATCCACTATCATCTACTGTCTCTACTATATTCCAACCCCCACCTCCCATTCTTTGATCCACAAAGTGTCTAACTCTTAATTTCTAATACCTTTGCTCTGTTTTCGGTCTGTTATCCACTCTTGAAACTATTACCTTTCTTTTCTTTTTCCCTCTCTCATGAAAACAATAGCTTTGTAGTTCATACCATATTCCGCCCATATTCAGTCATCTACTTCATAAAAGGTACTCTACCTACAGCTATAACTCTGTACAATCTACATGAATCTAACCTCCATCCTCCCAGATCTCATATTCTTGCTTTGTTAACATACATTACTAATACTACTTTACACTTTTCCCCTGCTGACACAATTGCCTTTCCCCAACACTAATACTTTCTTCTAAAGTGAACTTAACCAACAACAAGTAACTTGAATAAGAAGAAAAAAGTGACAAAGAGAAGATATAACACCTATGCAAAAATAACAGCTAATTAACCTCCAAAAGCAGACAAAGAAGCTAAGGAACTGATTAAATTCGTCAAAATAAAGAGATGACCAGAAAGCAACAAAAATCTACAAACCAAACCAATAATCAGGAAAACATGGCTGAATCCAATCAACAAACCAATAATCACGAAGGGGAGCAAAACTTGGCACAAGCAATGAAAGATCTCAGAACATTTATCACCGACAAATTTGATGCAGTAATGAAAGAGGTTAACAACATGAAGACATCACTTGGAGGGGAAATTGTAGACATACGCAAAAACATAACAGATATGATGGGAATGAACACCACAGTTCAAGAAATCAAAAATACACTTGCAGCAAATATCAGCAGACTAGAAGAGACAGAGCAGAGAATTAGTGATGTGGAAGACAGTACATCAGAAATCAAACAGATAGTAGAAGGGGTCAATAAGAAGATACAAAAAATCCAATTAGGATTTAGGGACCTGAATGAAAATGCAAAACGCTCAAACATACGTATTATAGGCATTCCAGAAGGTGAAGAGAAGGGAAAGGGGTCAGAAGGAGTGTTGCAGGAAATAATGGCTGAAAACTTCCCAAATCTACTGAAAGAGACAGATGTACATATCCAAGAAGCACAGCACACTCCACAAGTCATAAACCCCAACAGGCCCACCCCAAGACATATACTTATCAAATTATCGAAGGCTCAAGACAAAGAGAAAATCCTAAAAGCAGCAAGAGAAAAGAAAACCATCACATACAAGGGAAGCTCAATTAGATTAAGTGCTGATTTCTCTTCTGAAACCATGGAGGCAAGAAGACAGTGGTATGATATAGTCAAGGTACTAAAGGAAAAAAACTTCCAACCAAGAATACTCTATCCAGCTAAACTAGCATTCAAACATGAAGGAGAGTTCAAAATATTCACAGACAAACAGAAACTGAAAGAGTATACCAACAAGAAACCTCCCCTTCAAGAAATTCTAAAGGGAGTTCTGCAGGAAGAAAGGAAAAAACAGGAAAGGCAAAGTTGGAGGAGAGTATAAGACCAACAACAACAACAAAAAGACAAAAAAATATATACAAACAATATATGACAAACACAAATCCAATCAAAATATGGCTAACACAAATAATTCCTTGATAGTAATAACACTGAATGTCAACGGATTAAACTCACCTATCAAAAGATTCAGACTGGGACACTGGATAAGGAAATATGACCCATCCATATGCTGTCTACAAGAGACACATGTTAGACCCAGAGACTCATGGAGGTTGAAAGTGAATGGCTGGAAAAAAATCATACAAGCTAACAATAACCAAAAAAAGGCAGGAGTAGCTATATTAATATCAGACAAAATAGTCTTTAAATGTGAAACAATTGTGAGAGACAAAGAAGGATACTACATTTTAGTGAAAGGGAAAATCTGTCAAGAAATCGAACAATCATAAATATCTATGCCCCTAACAAGGGTGCCTCTAAATACGTCAGGCAAACGCTGGAAAAACTAAGTGAAAGAATAGATACATCTACACTTATAGTGGGGGATTTTAATACACCACTATCAACTCTGGACAGAACATCTCAAAAGAGAATCACCAAAGAACAAAACATCTGAATAGTATATTAGAGGAGCTCGATCTAATAGACATATATAGATCGCTACACCCAAACACAGCAGGATATACATTTTTCTCAAGCGCACATGGATCATTCTCCAAGATAGATCATATGCTAGGCCACAAAGAAAGGCTGAACGAATTCAGAAAGATTGAAATCATACAAAACATTATCTCTGACCACAGTGGAGTCAAGCTGGAGATTTGCAAGGGACAGAAGGCCAGATTTCACACCACGATTTGGAAATTAAACAGCACACTCTTAGAAAAACAGTGGGTCAAAGAGGAAATCTCAAAAGAAATCAATGACTACCTTGAAGCAAATGATAATGATAACACAACATACCAAAATTTATGGGATGCAGCAAAAGCAGTACTGAGAGGGAAGTTTATAGCCATAAATTCATATATCAAAAAAGAAGAAAGAGCAAAAATTGAAGAACTAACTGCACATTTGAAGGAATTAGAAAAACAACAACAAAGTAGCCCAACAGGAAGAAGAAGGAAGGAAATAACAAAGATAAGAGCAGAACTAAATGAAATAGAAAATAAGAAAGCACTTGAACAGATAAACAAGACCAAGAGCTGTTTTTTTGAGAAGATCAACAAAATTGAAAAACCTTTAGCGAGACTAACAAAGAAAAAAAGAGAGAAGATGCAAATACACAAAATAAGAAATGAGAAAGGCGATATCACCACTGACCCCACAGAAACAAAGACTATCATAAGAGGATATTTTGAAAAACTATATTCCAACAAAAATGACAATCTAGAGGAAATGGACAAATTCCTAGAAACACATAAGCAGCCCATATTGACGAAAGAAGAAATTGATGATCTTAACAAACCAATCACAAGCAGAGAGATAGAATTGGTTATCAAAAATCTCCCAACTAAAAGAGCCCAGGGCCAGATGGCTTCACAGGTGAATTCTACAAAACATTACGGAAAGAACTGACACCAATCCTGCTGAAACTATTACAAAACATTGAAACAGAAAGAACATTACCCAATTCCTTCTATGATGCCAACATTACCCTAGTACCAAAGCCAAACAAAGACATCACAAGAAAGGAAAATTACGGACCAATTTCTCTAATGAACCTAGACGCAAAAATACTTAACAAAATACTTGCTAATCGTATTCAACAACACATTAAACGTATTATACACCACGACCAAGTGGGATTCATCCCAGTTATGCAAGGATGGTTCAACATAAGAAAATCAATCAACGTAATACACCATATAAACATATTGAAGGAAAAAAATCACATGATTATATCTATTGATGCAGAAAAAGCATTTGACAAAATACAGCACCCTTTCTTGATAAAAACACTCCAAAAGATTGGAATACAAGGGAATTTTTTGAACATGATAAAGAGTATATATGAAAAACCTAAAGCCAATATTGGTTACAATGGAGAAATCCTAGACTCCTTCCCTCTAAAATCAGGAACAAGACAAGGATGCCCACTGTCTCCGCTTCTATTTAATATTGTCTTAGAAGTACTTGCACGAGCACTGAGGCAAGAACCAGAAGTAAAAGGCATTCAAATTGGAAAGGAAGAAGTCAAAATTTCATTATTTGCAGATGACATGATCCTATACATAGAAAACCCTGAGAGATCTACAACGAAGATTCTAGAACTCATAAATGAGTTTAGTAAAGTCGCAGGATATAAGATCAATGCGCAAAAATCAGTAGCATTTCTGTACACCAATAATGAGCAAGATCAGGAGGAAATCAAGAAACAAATACCATTCACAATAGTAAATAAAAAAATCAAATACTTAGGAATAAATTTAACTAAAGAGGTAAAGAACTTATACACTGAGAACTATACAAGATTGTTCAAGGAAATCAAAGAAGACCTAAATAAATGGAAGACTATTCCTTGTTCATGGATAGGAAGACTGAACATTATTAAGATGTCTATCCTACCAAAACTGATCTACACATTCAATGCAATCCCAATAAAAATCAACGCAGCCTTCTTTAAGGAACTAGAAAAACTAACTATGAAATTTATTTGGAAAGGAAAGAGACCCCGAATAGCCAAAGACATACTGAAAAAGAAAAACGAAATTGGAGGAATCACACTACCTGACTTCAAAACATACTATAAAGCTACGGTGGTGAAAGCAGCATGGTACTGGCATAAGGAGAGACACATAGACCAATGGAATCGAATTGAAAGCTCTGATATAGAACCTCACATATACAGCCACATAATATTCGATAAAGTCACCAAACCCTCTCAATTGGGAGAGAGTGGCCTATTCAACAAATGGTGTCTGGAGAACTTGATAGCCATAGGTAGAAGAATGAAAGAAGATTACCATCTCACACCTTATACAAAGATCAACTCAAGATGGTCAAAGACCTAAATATAAGAGCCAAGACCATTAAAACCTTAGAAAGCAGTGTAGGGAAACATCTACAGGACCTTGTAATAGGAAATGGATTTATGAATATCTCACCAAAAGCACGAGCAGCAAAAGAACTAATAGATAAATGGGACTTCCTCAAAATTAAAGCCATCTGCACCTCAAAGGAGTTTGTCAAGAAAGTAAAAAGGGAGCCCACACAGTGGGAGAAAATATTTGGCAATCATATATCTGATAAGAAACTTATAACTTGCATATATAAAGAACTCCTATATCTTGAAAATAAAAAGATAAACAACCCATTTAAAAAATGGGAAAAAGACTTAAACAGACACTTCTCTGAAGAAGAAATACAAATGGCAAGAAAGCACATGAAAAAATGTTCCAAATCTCTAGCTATCAGGGAAATGCAAATCAAAACTACAATGAGATACCATCTTACACCCATAAGATTGGCAGCTATGAAAAAAAACAGAAGAATACAAGTGCTGGAGAGGATGTGAAGGAAGGGGAACACTCATCCACTGCTGGTGGGAATGCGGAAGGATCCAACCATTCTGGAGGACAGTATGGCGGTTTCTCAAAAAACTAGCCATAGATTTGCCATATGACCCAGCAATACCACTGCTGGGTATATACCCAGCAGAACTGAAAACAAGGACACAAACCGATATATGTACACCAATGTTCATAGCAGCATTGTTCACTATTGCCAAAAGTTGGAATCAACCCAAATGCCCATCAACAGATGAGTGGATCAATAAAATGTGGTATATACACACAATGGAATACTACTCGGCTGTAAGAACAAACACACTACAAACACATGTGATAACATGGATGAATCTTGAGAACCTTATGTTGAGTGAAGCAACCCAGACATTGAAGGACAAATACTACATGACCTCAATGATATGAAATAAACAAGCTGCCCTAGATAGCAAGAGACTGAACGATAGGCTTACAGGAAATCGGAGGGTGGAGGAAGGATATGAGCCGATGTCTGCAGGGGGGGAATTTAAGATGAGATGGTGGTAAGTATGAACACAAAGAAGAGATAAAATGGGGGCAAGGGGTTGCCTTTGGTTGGGGCTTTACGGGTTTGAGGGTGGCTGGGGAGGGATGGTTGGGTAACGTTGCCCAAAAGTGGGGGGAGGGAGGGGGAGCATACGAACACAGGAGAGGGTCAGCAGGTGGTGGAGAGTAAAAGGGCGAGAAAATCATATCAAAATATAATAAAGAGGGTTACCTGTTTAGAATGCTTGGAGGGGAGGGTCTGATGCAGGACGGGCTCCTGGGGAATGCCTAAATGCTCATTCTGCCAGAGTGGGTGACACCATGGGGTAAAATCCCAAGTAGTGAGAGTGGGGGTGGACCCACATCCTGGGGAGGACTAATGCCACCAAATAGAGGGAACTGTATCCCTCGAGAGAAAGGGTGGCTCCCAGGGCATTGGGGCAGTTGAGCAAGTTAGGCCCTGAACACTATTCCATCTATTTCTGGAAGTGGCTCCTCAGGAAACGAAGGTTGGCTGTCACTGTGGGCACCAAGGTGGAAGGGAAAATTGACGTTAAATATGTGGAACCAAAGTAAAAGGGGGGCAAGAGAGGAGTTTTTTGAGAGTACACAAGGATGGATATAAAACATGTAATATTACACCATAACATATAGGAGATGACAGACTGATAATGTAAACCATAATGTAAAACATAGGATAACTAAAAATGTAAAGAACTGTGTATCCTAAAGTATGCACCATAATGTAAGCACAGATATTACCTTGTTAGAAAGCTAATATCTCAGACTCTGTACATCACCTTAAGTAAATATGATGTGAAAAGGGTGTAAGAGTATCTCTGTGGAAGGAAAAAGGTTTTGTGGCGGATGTATGGGAGTGCTGTATATTATATATATGCATTGCTGTGGTCTAGGACTCCTGTGAAGAAATGCTGAATAATTAGGGGGGGGGGGAAAAAAAAAAAAAAAAAGGATAGGATGTGGAATTTTTTCAAGTCAACATTCTTTATCTAAGTTCTTTTTCTAACTTTATCCAAGTTCTTTATCCATCCTTTAAACCCATCGCTATATACCATTCCCTAGTAAGGGACCATGACATTATATTGGGCTTCAACTTTCGGGGAGTTCTGGACCACAGAGTGTTTCAACAATGGCAATGGAGGGATACTGGTATGGGATACCAATGACAGGTGATATATGGCTGACAGGGAGCTGTACAGAACATATGTCCAGGGGGCATGGTAATGATTGGATATACTCATAATGGCAACAATTAAAAACCACAGCAGGGGGGGTATTGGGTTCCTGGTCAGTGGTGCTCTGCCGCGGTCCCTAGGGGAGCAGCAACAGTCTCCCAGGTACAGCGGCGGGGACCTGGAGGGAGTGAGGGTTCAACAGTGAGCCCCTGATGCTAATGACTATGCTTGTGAGCTGATAAACCTAAAATAAGAACAAGGCCTAGAGCAACATTGTGCCTGGGAATTTCCTCCTGTCAGCCTTCATGTTACTCAAATGTGGCCAGTCTCGAAGCCAAACTCAGCATGTAAATGCAATGCCTTCCCTCCAGCGTGGGACATGACACCTGGGGACGAGCCTCCCTGGCAACGAGGGACCACTATCAAATACCAACTGATGATGCAACTGGAAAAGGACCTTATACGGAAGGTTCAATGCGGATCAGCAGAATATCCATGTCTACATAAAATAACATGACTTTAAAATTCTGTTTGACCTAAAGTAAGGGGGAAATGGAAAGGAGAAATGAGTTTATATGGCTACAAGTTTCTAAAAAAGAGTCTGGAGGCTGGCAGAAGGATTGCCCTCATGCACAACTGAGCAGAGTCAGAGAGACAGATAAAGCAGATACAATCCCCAGATATTGGTTCCTTTGAAGGCTAAAGAGACCCATGAGAGTTATGGCCATTGCCGATGGGGTTTACTACCAGGGCAGATGGCCCCTCTTTGGAAATGGTGTTTATGTGTGATGAATCTGGACTCAGATGGGATCTCCCTTCATAAGACTTTCATGCTAATGTGCTGGAGGTGCAGTTAATGTTGGGATTTAAGATATATTTAGGGGATTTGAATCTCTGGACTGACAATGTGATAGCCAGGTCCTGAAACTCAACAGACTCCAGCGCCTACAATCTGATTTATTGGACTTACCACACTCAGCTAAGATGGAGTTGAAGAAGGACAATCACCACACCATGGAGCCTAGAGTGATTACAACTGAAAATGGGAGGATTGCATCCAGCATCCATGTGGAATTTGAGCCTCCTCTTGACATAGAGGTGCAATGGACACAACCAATCCAATGTCCACATAGAAGAGGTGGTATTGGATTGAGAAAAGTGGACATGGTGGACGATGGGTATAGGGAAAGGCAGGAAGAGATGAGAGGTGGAGGTGTCTTTGGGACATGGAGCTGCCCTGGATGGTGCTTCAGAGGCAATCACCGGACATTGTAAATCCTCACAGGGCCCACTGGATGGAATGGAAGAGAGTATGGGCCATGATGTGGACCATTGACTATGAGGTGCAGAGGTGCCCAAAGATGTACTTACCAAATCCAATGGATGTGTCATGATGATGGGAACGAGTGTTGTTGGGGGGGGAGAGGGGGGGGTGGGGGAGTGGGGTTGAATGGGACCTCACATATATATTTTTGATGTAATATTATTACAAAGTCAATTAAAAAAATAAAAAAATAAAAAATAATAAAATAAAATAAAAAATAAAAAAAAAAGAGTGGATAAGAGTGGATAAAAGACAGACAACAAAACAAAGGTATTAGAAATTAAAAGTTAGACAATTTGGGGACCAAAGAAAAGGAGGTGGAATATAGGAGAGACAGTAGATGATGGAGGATATCAAGATGTGGGGGAAAGTGGATAGTGTAGGTAGGCAAAATCAATTCACACAGAAACGAGGAAAAGGAGGATGAGGAAACCCAGCAAATGTGAGGTGTTCCCTGCAGCACCTATTATATAATTAAGATAAAATAAAATAAGAAGAAAAAGAGGGAAAAGAAAAAAAGGAGAATAAAAAAGGGGGGGTGGGCAAAGAAAAGGGAGGGAAATAAGCAAGAAAAAGAAAAAAAGAAAAAGAAAAAAAAAACAACCCCTGAGTAAATGAAAAAAGTCTTTAGGGGATACAATGGGAGAACAGGCTAGGAGATAATGCAATATTAGCAACCAAGACAATAAAAAAATAGAAAAAACAGAAAAAGGTAAAAAAAGAAAAGAAAAAAAATGCAAACATCAAGGACTAGTACAATTAAGGACCTCCGATGGCCGACAGGGCATGGTGGATTCAGGGATGGGAAGTCTGTGATATTGCAGACTCAAGTATTGTGAGTCTCTGGCATGTGGGCCACCAGGATTTAGGGAACACAGACCTGGCAACCTCAAATCCAGTTAACAGGGAGCCTGGGAGTGCTGCAGTGCAACACAGCCTTCAGGCATCCCTGCAGCTGGGTGCCAACCCTATGGGGGCAGTCACATCTGCAAACTCTGACCTCTGTGTCAGAAACCCAAAATTCTTCCTCTCACAAGAATCTCTTCTGTTGCTGTCTCACCAAGTAGACTTTAGGACACCTCCCGCCCTGCAAGCCCCTGAAATTGCCTGCTGGGGCACCTCTCTATTGCAACCAATTTAAGGACCACCGCAGATCAGCAGTCAGCCCTAGGGCGCGGGGCTCTAGCCAGAAGCGTTAATCTCTGTGTCAGAAACCTGAATTTCCATGCCTCGCAAAAAAACTCCTCCATCTCAGTTTCACCAAATTGGCTTCCAGACACCTCCCTCCCTGCAAGTCCCCGAAACAGCCTGCTGGTGACACCTCTAAATTCCAACCATAAAGAGCGCTGCAGATCAGCACCAGACCTAGGGGATGGGACTCTAGCTGGAAGTGCTGATCTCCATGTCAGAAACCCAAAATTCCACACCTCGCAAAAATTCCTCTGTCTCTGTTTTACCAAATCAGCTTCCAGACACCTCCTGCCCTGCAAGCCCCCGAAACAGACTGCTGGTGATGCCTTTATATTGCAAGCAATTTAGGGAACACTGCAGATTGGCAGCCAGCCCTAGGGGTTGGGGCTCTACCTGGAAGCACTGATCTCCATGTCAGAAACCCAAAATTTCATGTCTCGCAAAAAACTCCTCCGTCTCTGTCTCACCAAATCGGTTTCCAAACACCTCCTGCCCTGCAAGGCCCGGAATAGCCCACTCAGGGTTTATGAATTCCCCAGCACAGTAGAGCCTCCCGGAATGACTGCTGCCATGTCACCTGCCCCAGGGGGAAGTGTCTTGTGCACAGCCCCTATCTCTGTGAAAGAGAGCCTAAATTCTACCTTTTACATGAATCTTCTCTGTCACCATCCCACCAAATCGATGTGCAGACACCTCCTGCCCAGCAAAACCCTTAAACAGTCTGGTCCTGAAGAATTTCCAACTCTGCCCAACTGCTTCTTTGCAGCTTCTTTCATTCTTTTGTGTAGGGACATCCAATTTCCCAAGCCCCATTCATTGAAGAGAACATTCTCTCCCAGTTGAGTGACTTTGCGGTCTTGTCAAATATAAGATGGCTCTATATGCAAGGACCTATATGAGAACTCTCAATTTGGTTCCTGTGGTCTGTATATCTACACTTGTGCCAAAACCATGTTGTTTTAACCACTATAGCATTGTAATATATTTAAAGCCATGTAGTGTGATTCCTCCCATTTGATTTTTGCTTTTCAATGTGTTTGGCTATTTGGGGTCTCTTTCTCTTCCAAATAAAATTCATAGTTATGTTTTCCAGTTCATTAAAAAATGTTGGTCGTTTTTACTGGGATTGCAGTAAAACTGTAAATCATTTTAGATAGGATAGACATCGTGATGATATTTAGTAGTTCTAACCATGAGGAGGGAATATTCTTCCATTTATTTAAGTCTTCTTTCCTATAATGGTGTTGTGCAGTTTTCTGTGTATAAGTCTTTTATGTCTTTAGATAAATTTATTCCTAGGTATTTGATTTTTTATTTTGCTATATTAAATGGTATTTTTTTTCTTGGTTTCCACTTCAGATAGCTTATTATTGGTGTACAGAAATTCTCCAGATTTTTGCACATTGATCTTATTACCTGTGACTTGACTGAACTCATTTATGTTTTCTAGAAGCTTTGATATAGATTTCTTAGGGCTTTCTATTTATAGATTCATATCACTGCATTAGTGAAATTTTGACTTCTTTCTCATCAGTTTATATGCCGTTTATATCTGGTCATTTCCTTAGTGCTCGAACACATACTTCTAACACAATATTACATAGAAGGGGTGATAGTGGACATTCTTGTCTTTTTCCTAATCTTAGATAGAAAAATTTTATGATTTCACTGCTGTCAATGATGTTAATTCTGGTTTTTAATTTATACCATTTATCATGGTCAGAAAATTTCCTTCTAGTCTTATTCTTTGAAGTGTTTTTATCAGGAAAGTGTGTTGTTTTTGTCAAATAATTTTCTGCATCCATAGATATGATCATGTGATTTTTTCTTTCAATATGTTTATGTGGTGTATTACCTTGACTGATTTTATTATGTTGAAACATTCTTGCATACCAGGGCTAAAATCCACTTTGTCATGTTGTATAATTTGTATGATGTGTTGTTGAATTTGAATAGCAAGTGTTTTGTTTAAGATTTTAGTCTAGGTTCATTAGAGAGATTGGTCTGTAATTTTCCTTTTTTGTTAGGTCTTTGTTTGCTTTGGTATTAGGGTAATGTTGGCATCATAGAATCAATTAGGCAATGCTACTTGCATTTAAATATTTAAGAAGAGTTTAATCAAGATAGATGTTATTTCTTTCTGGAATGTTTTGTGGAATTAACCTGTGAAGCAATATGAACCAGGACACTTCTTAGTTGGGAGGTTTTTAATGACTGATTCCATCACTTTACTTGTTATTGCTTTGTTGAGATTATCAATTTCTTCTTTTGTAAATGTAGGGACCTTATGTATTTCTAATAATTTGTCCATTGCCTCTAAATTTTCCTTCTTGTTGGCATATAGTTGTTCAAAATATTCTCTGGTGTTATTCTTTTTTTGTGTGGGGTCAGTGATGATATTCCCTTTCTCATTTGTTACCTTTTGTATTTGCATCTTCTCTCAATTTTTCTTTGTTAGTCCAGCAAAGGGACTGTCAATTTTATTGATCTTCTCAATGAACTAGCCCTTTGTTTTTTCATTGTTTCTAGTGATTTCTTATTTTCTATTTCATTTTGCTCTGCTCTGATCTTTGATAAGCCATTCTTTTATCCTCCCTTGGGATTTTTTTAAAATTTTATTTTCTAATTCCTCCATGTGTGGAGCTATGTCTTTGATTTTAGCACTGTCTTCTTTTTTGATGTATGAATTTATGGCTTTGGATTTCCCTCTCAGTACAGCTTTTGCTGTAGCCCATGATATGTTGTGTTGTCATTTTCATTGATTTCAAAGTAGTTTCTTATTTCTTCTGAGATTTCCTCCTTGACTGTTTCTCTAAGAGTGTGATACTTTACTTCCATATCTTTGTGTCTAATCTGGGCCTCTGGCATATGCAGATTTCCAGCTTCATTCCTCTGTGGTCACAGAAATTATTTTGCATGATTTCTATCTTTTGAGTTCATTGAGACTTTCTCTGTGGCCAAAATGTGGTCCCTCTTGGAGAATGATCCATGTGCACTTGAGAAGAATGTATATCCTGCTGTATTTGGGTATAGTATTCTATATATGTCTATTAGGTCCAAATCCTCTAATATATTATTCAAAGTCTTTGTTTCTTTATTGATTCTGTGTTGAGCTCTTTATCTAATGATGTATTGAAATCTCCCACTATAATTATGGCAGCATCTATTACTCCAATTAATTTTTCCCATGTTTCCCTCACATATTTTCATGCAATCTTGTTAGGTTCTTTCTTCTTGGAAGATTACCCCTTTTACTAATATGTAGTGTTCATCTTTATCCCTCACAATGGTTTTTCATTTAAAGTTTATTTTTTCTATATTATTATAGCTAATCCTGACCTTTTTTGGATATTCTTTATTTGTAAGATTTTTTTCCATCCATTCACTTTCAACCTCCTTGAAGACCTGAGTCTAAGTTGGGTTTCTTGTATACAGCATATAGATGGGCCATATTTCCTTATACATCCTACCAATCTGTGTTTTTTGACAGGTAAGCTCAATCCATTAGCATTCAGTGTTATTACCCTCAAGGAAACACTTACATTACCCATATTTTCTTTGGATTTGTGTATGTCATAGGTTGTTTTATTTCTCTTTTTGTATTTTAGTTGTTCTTGCACTCTCCTCTAACTCTGTATCTTCTCATTTTTTCTTTCCTCCTGCAGAACTCCTTTGGTATTTCTTGAAAGGTAGGTTTCTTATTGGCATACTCTTAATTTCTGTTTATTTGTGAATATTTTTAATTGTCATTTTTGAATGTCAGCTTTGTTGGATAGAGTATTCTTTGATAGACTTTTTTTCTTTTAGTTCCTTGACTGTGCCATACCACTGCCTTCTTGCTTCCAATATGTCAGATGAGAGATCAGCACTTAATCTTATTAAGCTTCCCTTGAATGTGATGGTTCCCTTTTCCATTGCTGTTCTCACTATTTTATCTTTATCTTGAGCATGGATAATTTTATGAGCACATGTCTTGTAGGCCTGTTGGTATTTATAGCATATGGGGTTCATTGCACTACCTGGACATCTACATCCATCTCTTTCAATAGGTTAGGGAAGATTTCATCAAATATTTTCTCCAACATTCCCTCTGTCCCCTTTACCTTCTCTTCTCCATCTGGGATGCCTATAATGTGTAAATTTGTCCATTTTGTGTTGTATTTCAAAACCCTAAGTCCCTGCCAGATTTTTTCTAACTTTTTATGAGTGAATTCTACTATCTGTTTGATTTCAGAAGCACTGTCTTCCACATCACTAATTATTTCCTTTGCCTCTTCAAATTAGCTTTTATTTGCTGAGAGTGTATTTTTTGATTTCTTGGATTGTGCCATTCATCATCATCATATCCATGATCTTTTTGCATATGTTTACAATTATTTCTTTATGTTCTCCAAGTGTTTTCTAAATATCCAGGATCTATTACTTCACTTCATTAAATTGGTCCATGTTTTTTCTGTGTGCTTTGATTAGTTGTTCACTGTTCTTCTGCTCTTCCTACTTTTTAATCTGTTAAACTTATTGGACCATGTCTTCCTGATTATTGGTATGCTTTGTAATTTTTTTGTTCCTGTTTGATTATCATTTTATCTTGATGTATTTGTTCAGTTGATTAGATTCCCTATGTAGTCTCAGGGTTTATTTAGGTGCTGCTTGTGTGTGTGTGTTAACTCTTCTCTTTGACACTTTGTTATTGTTCTATTTCCTTGCTGTCATCTCAGTTCCCTTTAAGGAACATAATAGGGCCAAGGAAAACAAAAGAGATTAGAAAAGAAAAAGTATAATAGTAGTATTGATAGGAAATGTTAGCAGAAGAACCATGTGAGAACTAGGAGAATGGATATTAAACTCATGTAAGCTGTGTAGAGTTATAACAGTAAAAAAAGAGGAGCACCTACAGTGAGATGCTTAAATGAATATGGAGAATAATATAGTAAGAATTAAAAGGCCAGTGTCATCAGGAGAGAGGGAAAAAGAAAAGAAAGGACAATAACATATTGAAGGAACAAAAGATAGAAGCAGAATAGATGTGTTAATAATAAAAAGTCAGAAAAATTGGGGAATAAACAAAGAGAGGTGGAATGTAATAGAAACAATAGACAATGGAAGTTAGAATAATGTAAAGGAAAGGGGATAGCATTGGTAACCAACATCAGTACACAGAGAAAAGAGGAAATTGAGGTTGAGGAAGCACAGCAAATAAGAAACACTGCCTGCAGCACCTAATAGAAAAAAAAGAGAAAAAGAAAAAGAGAATAAAAAAGTAAAAAAGGGCCATGGGGGTTAAAGAGGAAGGAAAGACCAGAAAAGAAACAAACAAGAAAGACCAGACAAGGCCTCAGGCAAGGAATCCTCTTTGCAATTGAAAAAAGTGCTAAGGAGTCTATTCTTCCCACCTTCTCATTCTTCACTTCCTTATCTCCCAGGGAGCAGGATGGCCATGTGAGAACTCTCTTCCAAGTTTCAAATGGGACCCTGTTGAACCAACTCACCTCAGAAAGAGAGAAAACACACCTTGCCAGGAACCCTAAATATGCTATTGGAAGTCACCAAGCATTTCCTACTGCCCCCTCCCTTGGGTGTGCTGTGCCAGATTAGTTAATTGCCTAACTCCACATTCTCCCAGACCAAGGTTCCCTATCCCAGAGCATTTAGGTAAATTGGGTTCTCTCAGCAGATTCATCTCTCCTCACTTCCTAGCCTCTCCCTTAGCCAGCTGTCATGCACCTCCATGCTCAAAAAAAAGGCGGAACCAGACAATTAAAACTGCACTCCTCAGGCCCCTTGGCACCCTTCACCAAACCCTCCCACTCTTGGAGTTTGTCTGAGACCAGAGGCCTAGGGACATGCTGGGGTCCAGGGAATGCTGAGTTCAGGGAACATGGGCTTGGGAGAATGTAGGCTTGGGGAGCATGGGTTTGGGGAACATACCTTAGGGAGAATGTGGGTTTCAGGGAACATGAGGTTTGTGTTCAGGGAACACAGGTTTGTGGATCATGTGTTTGAGGAACAGAAGGCTCAAGACTGCCACTGTGTGATGCAGTATTCAGTGAATGCTGAGGCTATCAGCCCTGGGGGAAGAGTTTACCCAGCTCTAGTCTCAGAAACCTGTGGTTTTAACTTGAGCAAATATTCCTTTTGTCAAACTCTCTCCAGGTCAATGTCCAGAAAACTCCTGCATTGTGGGTTCCCAAAACTGTTCATTTGGCCATGATTATGTCACCACTTAGCCAGTTTTTTGCAGGAGAAATGACAAATGCGCACTCACTAAGATGCCATCTTTCCCCACTTCATAATGTTACCTTAATATGTTTGTTCAGTTGATTAGCTTCTCCCTCTAGTCTCAGGTTTTATTTAGTTGCTGTTTTTTTGTTTAAGTTTTCTCTTTCACACTTTGTTCTTCTTATTCTGTTTCCTTTTTGCTGTCTAATTTCCCTTGAAGGAAAAATATTAGGGCCAGGGAAAACAAAAGAAGTAAGAAAGTATTATAGAAATATTAATGGTAAAATTTAGCAAAAGAACTATATAAGTCCCAGTTGAATGAATATTAAACTCATGCAGGTAGTGTAGAGTTAGAGGAATGAAAAAGTTGAGCACCTACAATGAAATGGGAAACTGAATATGGAGATGAATATAGTATGAATTAAACAGCCAGGTCTCTGATGAGAGGGGAAAGAGAAAACAAATGAAAAAAAAAAGAGTTAATAAAGATAGAAACGAGAATAGAAATGTTATAAATAGAAAGCCAGAAACATTGGGTTCCATACACAGACAGGTGGAGTGCAAAAACAACAGCAGATGGTGGGGGATAGAATGATGTAGGAGGGAAAAGAGATAGCATTGGCAGCCAAAATCAGTACACACAGAAAAGAGGAAATTGAGGAAGAGGAAACACGGCAAACAAGAAACAAACTGGCAACACCAAATTAAAAAGAAAATGGGGGAACTATAGAAAAGAACAACAACAAAAAAACAAATCTCAAGAAAGAAGTCAACCAAACACTAAGAAAAGAAGGACTTCCCTCTTAAGTCGCTGTGGAGCTTCTCAGGCTGCCAATGTTTATCAACCTATTACCCTGCAGCATTCTCACTGAAGATTTTGAAGGGGGTTTTAGTGAGTAAACTAACTTAAATTATATAACAAAAGTAAACATTTTTTAAGGAAAAATAAGATAGCCAAGGAAAGCTAATAAAAGGATAATGTCTGTTTTCCCTATCCTAAAGTATCAACTAGATGTTTAATATCCTTTTGGGACACTACTCTAGGAGAAACAGGGAATTGAGGTAGATACCTTCTATATTCAAGGCTGAAACTCCTCCACTGAGTCATACCTTCCTGCTGGGTTAATTAGGTCTTCAGAAAGAGTCCATTGCCCTGGGGAAGGACTGACTCTGCAATTGGATAAACTGCTAATGAGGAATCTGTCCTCCCCTCCCCCCTTTTTTTCTAACTGCTTTCTCTTCCAGGGCAGCTGAAAGTAATAACCTGTGTGGGTTCCCTTTTGAATTTCAAATGGCACCCTGGAGATTAACTCACCATAGATAAAATGACTCTCAATCTCTTTGAGAGAGAGCACCCACATCTTTCCAGGAACCCTAAATATGCTCTTGGAAGCTTATTAAGAATTTACTATTGTCCCCTTCCCTTAGTTGGGTAGCACTGTACTAGTTAATTGTCTGATTCCTCCTTCTCCCAGACCAATTTCCCTATCCCAGAGAAGTTAGGTAAATCAGGCTGCTTCAGAAGATTCACCTCTCCTATCTTCCTGGTTTCTCCTCAAACAGCTGGTATATTCCTTAAAGCTCAAAAAAAAAGGGGGTTGAGAGAATTGAATCTGCACTCAGGGGACCCTATCCACCCTTCCTCAAAATCCTCCCACTCTCATAGATTCTCTCTCCCTGCTGACTGCCCAGCGATGGTCAGGGAATGCTGCAGCTTCTGGCACTGAGGGAAAGACTTAGGCATCCCACATTTCTAGCCTCAAGTGCCAGAAAATCATGGTTTTACCTTGAGTCATCACTCTTTTTGTTGTGCTCTCTCCAGATCAATGCCCTGAAGCCTCCTGCACTGTGGATTCCAAAACAGCTCACCTAGGCAGGATTTTGTCCCCACTCAGCTGGTTTTTTTTGTAGAAGAGATGATCTGTGTGCACTTAATCAGATACTATCTTGCCCTTCCTCCTAAAGCCAGGATTTAAACTCAGTTCCATACATGGTCAATTCCACAATGTACAATAACCATACTACTCCTCTACATTTGCTACAGGAAAAGACCTATTATTCTACTTTTCTTGAATATGGTAGTCAGGGAAATGTAAATGTCATTGCGTTATCTTGTTTACTTGCTCAGAAAACAGTATGGCACCAGAATTTTATCACTGCTATACCCTACCCAATTTTCCATCATTACTGAGTTCCTATTAACACTTTTCCAGCCTCCAAATAAATATAAAATGTCAGTCATTTTTTTGTAAAAATGTCAAGTGTTATTTTCTCTCATCATCTCAAGGTGAAACTAAATGTGCTTGGGCTTGAAATCAGCTCAGTGCAGGAATTGTTGAATGAAAAGTATTTTTTTAAATTTTTAAAAAAATTTTTAATTGTCTTTTATAAAAGATACATAGATTACAAAAATGTTACATTAAAAATATGAATTTCCTATATATCCCATACCCTACGCCCCACTCATCCGACATCAACAATCTCTTTCATCATTGTGGCACACTCACTGCGTTTGGTGATTATTCGGAGCACTGCTACATCACCTGGATTATAGTTTACATTGTAGTTTACACCCTCCCCCAGTCCCTTCAGTGGGCTATGGCAGGATATATAATTTCTAGCATCTGTCCCTGCAATATCATTTTTGGGACAACTCTAAGTCCCAATAATGCCCATGCATCTCATCTCTTCTCCCCTCTCCCTGCACTCAGGAAATCCTGTGAAAACTGTCCCCACATCAATGATACAATTTCTTCCATTACTAAAGTCTCAATAGTTCTTTTTTTTTTTTTTAATTTTTTTATTTTTTATTGACTTTGTAATAATATTACATTAAAAATATATATGTGAGGTCCCATTCAACCCCACCCCCCCACCCCCCCCTCTCCCCCCCCCCAACAACACTCGTTCCCATCATCATGACACATCCATTGGATTTGGTAAGTACATCTTTGGGCACCTCTGCACCTCATATACATTGGTTCACATCATGGCCCATACTCTCCTCTATTCCATCATGTAGGCCCTGTGAGGATTTACAATGTCCGGTGATTACCTCTGAAGCACCATCCAGGGCAGCTCCATGTCCCGAAGACGCCTCCACCTCTCATCTCTTCCTGCCTTTCCCCATACCCTTTGTCCATTATGTCCACTTTTCCCAATCAAATGCCACCTCTTCTATGTGGACACTGGATTGGTTGTGTCCATTGCACCTTTATGTCAAGAGGAGGCTCAGATTCCACCTGGATGCTGGATGCAATCCTCCCATTTTCAGTTGTAATCACTCTAGGCTCCATGGTGTGGTGGTTGTCCTTCTTCACCTCCATCTTAGCTGAGTGTGCTAAGTCCAATAAATCAGATTGTAGGTGCTGGAGTCTGTTGAGGCTCAGGATCTGGCTATCACATTGTCAGTCCAGAGATTCATATCCCCTAAATATATCTTAAACCCCAACATTAACTGCACCTCCAGCACATTAGCATGAAAGTCTTATGAAGGGAGATCCCATCTGAGTCCAGATTCATCACACATAAACACCATTTCCAAAGAGGGGCCATCTGCCCTGGTAGTTAACCCCATCGGCCATGACCATAACTCCCATGGGTCTCTTTAGCCCTCAAAGGAACCAATATCTGGGGGTTGTATCTGCTTTATCTGTCTCTCTGACTCTGCTCAGTTGTGCATGAGGGCAAACCTTCTGCCAGCCTCCAGACTCTTTTTTAGAAACTCGTAGCCATATAAACTCATTTTTCCTTTCCATTTCCCCCTTACTTTAGGTCAAACAGCATTTTAAAGTCATGGTATTTTATGTAGACATGGATATTCTGCTGATCCGCATTGAACTTTCCGTATAAGGTCATTTTCCAGTTGCATCATCAGTTGGTAGTTGATAGTGGTCCCTCGTTGCCAGGGAGGCTCATCCCCGGGTGTCATGTCCCACGCTGGGGGGAAGGCATTGCATTTACATGCTGAGTTTGGCTTCGAGACTGGCCACATTTGAGTAACATGAAGGCTGACAGAAGGAAATTCCCAGGCACAAAGTTGCTCTAGGCCTTGTTATTATTTTGGGTTTATCAGCTCACAAGCATAGTCATTAGTATCAGGGGCTCACTGTTGAACCCTCACTCCCTCCCGGTCCCCACCACTGTACCTGGGAGACTGTCGCTGCTCCCCTAGGGACCACGACAGAGCACCACTGGCCAGGAACCCAGTACCCCCCCTACTGTGGTTTTTAATTGTTGCCACTATGAGTATATCCAAACATTACCATGCACCCTGGACATATGTTCTGTACAGCTCCCTGTCAGTCATATATCACCTGTCATTGGTATCCCATACCAGTATCCCTCCATTGCCTCAATAGTTCTTTAGTAGCTATAGTTTCTGTCTTATTATATCCCTTTTGTTTTTCAAATTTACTTCTTTTTATAGCAAATCTTACAGGAAAAGTGTAGGCAATAGAGAAACTGTTCTGTTATTCAGTATATCCAGAGAGTCAATATTTCTGTTACCCAGAGAATTATGTGAGGTCGCACCGCCAGGGATTGTACCAATGTCCTCAAATGTGGGAAGCTGGAGCCCAACCACTGAGTCATATTGACTTCCCTGAGTTGTTTTATTTTTTATTTGTTTATGTTTTGCTGTTTGTTTATTTGTTTTTAGGAGGCACCTGGAACCAAACCCATGACCTCACATGTGTGAAACAGGTGCTCAAACACTTGAGCCACATCCATTCCCAAATTACCTGGATATATTTACAATATTTTAAAGGGTGTTCTATGTGAAATAACATTTCATGGAATTAGAACTAAATAATGCAACAAAATTTCAATGAAGTTTCTTGAATAATATTTATATAAAACCTCATGGGATGTTAAGTTTTCTTCATAAGTTCTATGAATCACAGCTGCTTATATTTAAAGCTGTCAATCAGACAACTATTACATCACCCCTTTTTTGTCCTTATCCAGGTGTTAGCAGAATACATTATAGAATATATATATATATACATATATATTTTTCTGTCCTTATTACTTCCTCATCATTCTCCATCTCCACTCCCAGCTGTATAACCATGACTTCTTTTCTCCCAGTTCTCTCTGAAATGGAAGGATCATAATCAGTTTGACAAACTTTTGATTGATTGGCTTATTATAGTTCAAATCTCAATTTGCAAACTAATATATTTCCAAGGTTGAGGAATTTCATGTGTAAAGAAGACAGAGCTGTTATTTATTAATTGATCCATTTGGCTTTGGAAGTGTGGGTTGCGGGAGGAAGATATTGCTGAAATCACAGCCAACCAACAGGCTCTGAAATTCAAATGTCAATGTGATATATTTTTTTCTATGTTAATTGGGAGTGGGTGTGGGAGGAGAATGTTAGCCACAGAATTATAGAGGGCTTCTAATTTATGCTATGCTTGGCCAACAGCCAGTAAACTTTAATACCCAGAGACTATTTCCTAACACTGACTAACAGGAAAGAATTTGGAATTTCTAATAATATTTCCAGTCACAATATTTGTGATACTATTGCAAGAAATAAAATGCTTGTTGGTTTCCCAGATTTTCAAGGTAAATTTACATAATAGATTATGGGATATTTCTTTTACAAAAATATCCTGGAAGAAAACAAACTTCAATATATTTGAGATAAAATCTCTAAAATATGCTTATTCCAGGGAAGCATCTGTGGCTCAGTCTGTTGATGTCCTATCTACATATGGAAGGCCCTGGGGTCATGCCTGGGGCTTTCTTGTGAAGACAGACTCACCCACATGCTGAAGAAACCCACCCAGCCTGCAAGTGCTACATAGCACCACCTAACCCACAGATGCCAAGGAGCACTGCCTGCCCACAGATACCATGGACCCCTGCCTGGCCCACAAGTGCCATGGAGCACCATCCGGCCTGCAGATGCCATGGAGTACCACCAGGCTCACAAGCACCATGCAGAGCCAACTCAGCACTGTGATGCAACAAAAAAGGGATACAAGCAAAAAAACCCACAGAGGAGCATTCAGCAAATGGACACAGAGAGAAGAGAGCAAGCAAGTCGCAAGGGGGGAGGGGAAATAAAATAAATAAATACAGGCACAGAAAAATGCACAGCAAATTGACACAGAGAGCAGACAGCAAGCAAAAAGTCACAAGGGAGTATAATAATAATTTTATAAATGCTTATTCTGTCCCAACAAATGTTATACTAGGATTCATGGGATGGGTTTCTTAGCCTGCCTGGCTTTCATAAATGGGCAACCTAAAGATGAAAAGACAACTAAATAATGGGTGCTCTGTCTGAATTTCTTTATTCTTAGTCCTTTCACCTACCTCAATTTCCCCACTTCTCCATGGTTTACCATGGGGATATTTTATTTAAATTCCTAGAATTAATATACTTGAAAATATGCTAATTATATTAGCACTGATTTTTAACCTGTGTGCAATATAAGAATCACCTGCTAGACTTTTTAAAAAATAACTAAGTTAGGGCCCTACTTCAGACCTACTGAATAACAATGCCCAGAGGTTTGTTCCGAATATGTGCGTTTTTAACAAAGCCTTCTAAGTGATACTGGTATGTACCCTGGCTGTTTATTTCTACTTAACAAAAGAAACAGTTCCATGTTAAATGATTTATTAAAAGAGACTTTTTACTTTCTTTTGAAACTGTGTGACAATATTTCTGAGATATATATATAAGAATGGGACTATAGGCCTTGGGCTATACATATTCTGATACTCAGTTTGCTTCCCAGAATTTGCATCATTTTATATTCTCACTAACAGCATATGAGATTTTTTATTACCCCAAACCACTCTCAGTACTTAAAAATATGTCCAATATACCCTAAGAAAGATGTTAAAATATATATCAGTAAATTTCCTTAGTTTATTATTTTTTCTATTTTCTGGAACTACTTATTCAAGATAGGAAGATATATTATATGTTTATTGAATTTTCAGTATAACCCAACTATAAAATTGTCTGATCCTGGGCATGTTGGCAGTGAAGGGTATAGTGGCAGGAGAATTTATTACCATATCAATTTATGTAGTGATGCTTTGTATTTCTACATTTTCCTGTATTATCGTGTGTTCACGTTGGCACTTCATATTTTTCTGGAAAAGCATCAACTTCCTTCATTTATCAAACTTTTGTGATAAATATGGATAATTTTGGTATTATTTTACCCTGTTTATTCTATCTATAGTTATTAAGAGCAAGTCATTTTGTCTCTATGTTTAAAATATCCATTATATATATAAAATAACTTCTTGCCACCCACTCTGCTACAATTCTGAGCCAGTGATCTCTAAACTGATGTTGATTTTGTCTGATTATTAGGCAATGTGTGAGGACATTTTTGGATGTCTCACCTGGGGTCAAGGAGGTGTGTTTCCATCATTTACTGCATACTACAATGCACAGGGCAGTCGTCTGCCCATGATTTATGCAACATATAATTACCTGCCCCAAAATATCAATAGTGTCAAGGTTGAGAAATCCTCTCCTGGGCTAGAGAACTCACCTGAACTGCTCAAATAACTATCTTACAATTACGTTGTATTCCATTTTATTTACCTTCAGTCTACATTTTGCATATCTAACATAAATCTTTTAAAAATTAATTCAGCTTGAAAGCCCACATTCCTAAATTTCTAAAATAGAAGCGGCTGGGCAGCTTTGGAGATTCTTCGGGACCAGGCTGTTTTGGAATTTTGCAGGGCGGGAGGTGTCTGGACATGGATTTCGTGGGAAGGTAACAGAGAAAATTCGTGTGGAGGATAAAATTGGGGCTCTTTTACACGGAGTTGGGGACTGCGCGCGGACACTCCCCCCTGGGGAGGGCAGACCCACGGCACCGGTGCTGCAGCTGTGATTCCTGGAGGTTCTGCGGTACTGGGGAGTTCATGAGCCCTGAGCGGGCTATTGGGGGGTTGACAGGGCAGGAGGATTTCGCAAACTGATCTGGTGAGAGGGCGGGATTTTATTGCGAGGCGGGGAATATTTGATTTCTGACACGAGCAAGAGCAGTTCCGACTGGAGCCCTGCCCCCAAGGCCGGCTGCTGATCTGCAGTGGCCGTGGATCGCTCGCAGTAAGGAGACGTCTTACCCGGGAGGCTGTTTCGGTGGATTGCAGGGTGGGAGGCATCTGGAAGCCGATTAGGGGACTCTTTCGCCAGGCATGGGATTTTTGGTTTTGGACACTGATACAGCACTTCCAGCTAGAGCCCCGCCCCCTAGGTCTGGCTGCGGATCTGCAGCATCCTTAAATTAGCTGCAATATAGAGGCACCCCCAACTGGCTGTTTCAGGGGCTTGTAGGGCAAGAGGTGTCCTGAAATTGAATTGATAATACAGCCACAGAAGAGACCCTAGACAGAGGGGGAATTGTGGGTTTTGGACACATAGGTCAGAGTTTGGTATGTGACCTCTGCCATATGGCTGGCACCCAGCTGCAGGGATCTCTAAAGGCTGTGTTGCACTGTGGTGCTCCCAGGCTCCCTGTTAACTGGATTTGAGGTTGCCAGGTCTGCGTCCCCTAAACCATGGTAGCCCGCACCCCAGAGACTCACACCTCTTGAGTCTGTAATATCACAGACTTTCCATCCCTGAATCCACCATGCCCTGGGGCCCATCTGAGGTCCTTGATTGTCCTAGCCCTCAACATTTGTGGGTTCTTTTTTATTTCAATTTTAATTTTTAATTTTTTAATTTTTATTGTCTTGGTTGCTAATATTGCATTATTTCCTAGGCTTTTTTCCCATTGTATTCCCCAAGGTCTTTTTTTTTTTCATTTATTTAGGGGTTTTTTGTTGTTGCTGTTGTTGGTGTTCTATATCTTCTTTTCTTTTCCTTACTTGTTCCCCTCCCTTCTCTTTACCCACCCACCCTTTTTCTTTCTTTCTTTCTTCTCTCTTTTTTTCTCTCTTTTCTCTTGTCCCTCATTTTCTTCTTATTTTATTTTATCTTAATTATACAATAGGTGCTGCAGGGAACACCTCACATTTGCTGGGTTTCCGCATCCTCCATTGCATCATCTCTCTGTGAATTGATTTTGGCTATCTACACTATCCTCATTCCCCCACATCTTGATATCCTCCATCATCTACTGTCTTTCCTATATTCCACCTCCCTTTCTTTGATCCCCAAATTGTCTAACTCTTAATTTTTGATACCTTTGTTTGGTTTTCTGTCTTTAATCCACTCTTGAAACTATGGCCTTTCTTTTCTCTTTCCCTCTCTCACAAAAACACTAGCTTTTTAATTCATACCACATTCCTCCCATATTCAGTCGACTACCTCATTTTAGATACTCTACCTACTGCTATAACTCTACACAACTTACATGAATCTAACCTCCATCCTCCCAGATCTCATATTGTTGCTCTGTTAACATTTATTACCAATAATACTTTACACATTATCCTATCTTACACAATTGCCTTTCGCTGGCCCTAACACTTACCTTCAAAGTGAACTCAGCCAGCAATAAGAAATTAGAATAAGAAGAACAAACTGACAAAGAGAAGATATAAGACTTATGTAAAAATATGAGCTAATTATTCCCCAAGACTAGACAAAGAAGCTAAGGAACTGATTAAACCCGTCAAGATAAAATGATGACCAGACAGCAACAAAAATCTATAAACCAAACCAGTAATCAGGAAAACATGGCTGAATCCAAAGAATAAATTAAAAACTAAGAAAAGGAGCAAAACATCACACAAGTAATTAAGGATCTCAGAACATATATCACAGACAATTTTAACGAAGAAAAGAAGAGGATAAAAATATGAAGACAACACTTGGAGGGGAAATTGCAGACATACACAAAAAGATAATAGATATCATGGGAATGAACATCACAGTTCAAGAAATCAAAAATACACTCACAGCAAATAGCAGCAGATTAGAAGAGGCAGAGCACAGAATTAGCGATGTGGAAGACAATACATCGGAAATAAAACAGATTGTAGAACTGATCGATAAAAAGATAGAAAAAATCCAGCTAGGACTTAGAGACCTGAATGACAATGTAAAATGCACAAATATATGTATTATAAGCATCCCAGAAGGAGAAGAGAAGGGAAAGGGATCAGAAGGAATGTGGCAGGAAATAATGGATGAAAACTTCCCAAATTTAAAGAAAGAGACAGATGTACATATCCAAGAAGCACAGCACACCCCAAACATCATAAACCCCAATAGGCACACCCCAAGACTTATACTTGTCAAATTATCCAATGCTCAAGACAAAGAGAAAATTCTAAAAGCAGCAAGAGAAAAGAGAAACATCCCATACAAGGGAAGCTCCATAAGATTAAGTGCTGATTTCTCATCTGAAACCATGGAGGCAAGAAGGCAGCGGTATGATATAGGCAAGGTACTTAAAGAAAAATTTTTCCAACCAAGAATACTCTATCCAGCTAAACTAGCATTCAAAAATGATGGAGAGTTCAAAATATTCACAGATAAACAGAAACTGAAAGAGTATGCCAACAAGAAACCTCCCCTTCACGAAATTCTAAAGGGAGTTCTGCAGGAATAAAGGAAAAACAGGACAGGCACAGTTGGAGGAGAGTGTAAGAGCAACAAAAAAGACAAAAAGAGAAGAAAAAACAAATGAACAAAATATGACAAACACAAGTCCAATCAAAATATGGCTAACATAAATAATTCCTTCACATTAATAGCACTGAATGTCAATGGATTAAACTCACCTATCAAAAGATTCAGACTGGGACATTGGATAAGGAAATATGACCCATCTATATGCTGTCTACAAGAGACACATCATAGACCCAGAGATTCATGGAGGCTGAAATTGATGGTTGGAAAACAATCTTACAAGCAAACAATAACTAAAAAAAGGCAGGAGTAGCTATGTTAATATCAGACAAAATAGACTTTAAATGCAAAGCAATTGTGAGAGACAAAGAAGGATACTACATATTAGTGAAAGGGAAAATTTTTCCAGAAGAATGAACAATCATAAATATTTATGCTCCTAAAAAGGGTGCCTCTAAATATGTGAGGCAAACACTGGAAAAACTAAGTGAAAGAATACATGCATCTACAATTATAGTGGGTGATTTTAATACACCACTATCAACTCTGGACAGAACATCTCAAAAGAGAATCACTAAAGAAACAAAAAATTTGAACAGTATATTAGAGGAGCTGGATCGAATAGACATATACAGATCATTACACGCAAACACAACAGGATATACATTTTTTCTCAAGTGCACTTGGATCATTCTCCATGATAGACCATATGCTAGGCCACAAAGAAAGGCTTAATGAATTCAGAAAGATCTAAATCATACAAAATAATATCTCTGACCACAGTGGAGTGAAGCTGGAAATTTGCAAAGGCCAGAGAACCAGATTTCATACCAAGATATAGAAATTAAACAGCACACTCTTAGAAAAACAGTGGGGCAAAGAGGAAATCTCAAAAGAAATCAATGACTAAATTGAAACAATGATAATGATAACATAACATACCAAAGTTAATGGGATGCAGCAAAAGCAGTACTGAGAGGGAAATTTATAGCCATAAATTCATACATCAAAAAAGAAGAAAGAGCAAAAATTGAAGAATGAACTGCACATTTGGAGGAATTAGTAAAAAAACAACAAAGTAATCCCACAGGAGGTAGAAGGAAGGAAATAACAAAGATAAGAGCAGAACTAAATGAAATAGAAAATAAGAGAGCACTTGAAAAGATAAACAAGACCAAGCGCTGGTTTTTTGAGAGGATCAATAAAATTGACAAACCTTTAGTGAGACAAAGAAAAAAAGAGAGAATATGCAAATACACAAAAGAAGAAATTGGAAAGGAGATATCAACACTGACCCCACAGAAATAAAGACTCTCATAAGAGGATAATTTGAAAAACTATATTCCAACAAAAACGACAATTCAGAGGAAATGGACAAATTCCTAGAAACACATAAGCACCCTATATTGATGAAGGAAGAATTTGAAGATCTCAACAAACCAATCACAATAAAGAGAATCAGTTATTAAAAATATCCCAAATAAGAAGACCCCAGGGCCAGACGGCTTCACAGGTGAATTCTAAAAAACATTATGGAAAGAACTAACACGAATCCTGCTAAAACTCTTCCAAAAAATTGAAACAAAAGGAACATTACCTAACACCTTCTATGATGCCAAATTTACCCTAGTGCCAAAGCCAAACAAAGACACCATAAGAAAGACAAATTACAGACCAATTTATCTAATTAAACTAGACACAAAAATACTTAACAAAATACTTGCTAATTGTATTCAACAATACAATAAAAGAATTATACACTACAACCAAGTGGCATTAATCCCAGGTATGCAAGCATGGTTCAACATAAGAAAATCAAGCAATTTAATACACCATATAAACAGATTGAAGGAAAAACTCACATGATTATATCTATAGATGCAGAAAAAGCATTTGACAAAATAAAGCACACTTTCTTGATAAAAACACTCCAAAAGATTGGAATAGAGGGAAATTTTTTGAATATGATAAAGAGTATATACGAAAAACCCATGGCCAACATTGTTTACAATGGAGAAATCCTAAAATCCTTCCCTCTACAGTTAGGAACAAGACAAGGATGCCCACTCTCTCCCCTTCTATTTAACATTGATTTAGAAGTACTTGCTCGAGTACTGAGGCAGGAAACAGATATAAAAGGCATTCAGATTGGAAAGGAAGAAGTCAAAATTTCATTATTTGCAAATGACATGATCCAATACATAGAAAACCCTGAGAGGTCTACAACAAAGCTTCTAAAATTCATAAATGAGTTTAGTAAAGTCACAGGTTATAAGATCAATGCACTAAAATCAGGAGCATTTCTGTACACCAATAATGAGCAAGATCAGGAGGAAATCAAGAATCAAATACCATTCACAAGAGGTAAATAAAAAAATCAAATATTTACGAGTAAATTTAACTAAAGATGTAAAAAACGTATACACCGAGAAATATACAAGACTTCAAGAAAATCAATGAAGACCTAAATAAATGGAAGAATATTCCCTGTTCATGGATAGGAAGACTAAATATTATTAAGATGTCTATCCTACCAAAACTTATCTACACATTCAATGCAATCCCAATAAATATCAACACGGCCTTCTTTAAGGAACTAGAAAAACTAACTATGAAATTTATTTGGAAAGGAAAGAGGCCCCGAATAGCCAAAAAAAAATATTAAAGAAAGAAAAAGGAAATTGAAGGAATCACACTACCTGACTTCAAAACATACTACAAAGCTACAGTATTGAAAACAGCATGGTATTGGCATAAGGAGAGACACACAGACCAATGAAATCGAATTGAAAGTTCTGATATAGAACCTCATACATATAGCCATATAATATTTGATAAAGCCACCAAATCCTCTCAAGTGGGAGAGAATGGCCTATTCAACAAATAGTACCTGGAGAACTGGATATCGATATGGAGAAGAATGAAAGAGGATTACCATCTCACACCTTATACAAAGATCAACTCAAGATGGATCAAAGACCTAAATATAAGAGCCAAGACCATAAAGACATTGGAAAGCAGTGTAGGGAAACATCTATAAGACCTTGTAATGGGAAATGGCTTCATGAACATCACCCAAAAGCACGAGCAGCAAAAGAACAAATAGATAAATGGGACTTCCTCAAAATTAAAGCTCTCTGCTCCTCAAAGGCGTTTGTTTAGAAAGTAAAAAGGGAACCTACACAATGGGGGAAAATATTTGGCAAACATATATCTGATAAGAGACTTATAACTTGCATATATAATGAACTCCTATATCTTGAAAATAAAAAGATAAACAACCCATTTAAAAAATGGTAAAAAGTTTTAAGCAGACACTTCTCCAAAGAAGAAAAACAAGTGGCTAAAAAGCACAGGAAAAAATGCTCCAAATCTTTAGCTATCAGGGAAATGCAAATCAAAACTACAATTAGATACCATCTTACTCCCATAAGATTGGCAGCAATGAAAAAAAGAGAAGAATACAAATGCTGGAGAGGATGTGAAGAAAGGGGAACACTCATCCGCTGCTGGTGGGAATGCAGAAGGATCCAACCATTCTGGAGGACAGTTTGGTGGCTTCTGAAAAAACTAACCATAGATTTGCCTTATGAGCCAGCAATTCCACTGCTGGATATATACCCAGCAGAACTGAAGGCAGGGACACAAACCAATCTATGCACACCAATGTTCTTAGCAGCATTGTTAACTATTGCCAAAAGTTGGAAATGAATCAAATGCCCATCAAGAGATGAGTGGATCAATAAAATGTGGTATAAACATACAATGGAATACTACTCAGCTTTAAGAATGAATACACTACAAACACACTTGATAACTTGAACAAATCTTGAAAACCTTATGTTGAGTGAAGCACCCCAGGCATTGAAGAACAAATACTACATGAACTCAATAATATGAAATAAGCAAGCTGCCTCAGAGAGCTAGAGACTGGAAGATACGCTTACAGGAAATTGGGGGGTAGAGGAAGGATGTGAGCTGACATCTACATGGGTGAAATCTAAGATAAGCTGGAGGTAAGTATGTTTACAAGGAAAGGATAAAATGGGGGCATAGGGTAAACTTTCGGTGGGGCTTTTGGGGTTTTAGTGTGGCTGGGGATGGGCGGATGGGTAATATTGCCCAAGAAATTGGGGGGAGGGTGGTGCAACATATGAACAGAGGAGATTGTCAGGTGTTGGTTGAGAGTATAATACTTAGAAAACTTTTTAAAAATATAATTAGGAAAATTACCTGTTTAAGATACTCAAAGGGGATAATCTGATCAGGACAGACTCTTAGGGAATATCTGAATGCTCATTTTGCCAGAGTGGGTTATACCATTGGGTAGAGACCCATACAATGAGAGTGAAGGTAGACCCAATACCTGGGGAGGACTAATGCCATCAAATAGAGGGAACTGTATCTCTCAACAGAAATGGTGTCTTCCAGGGCATTAGGGCAGTTGAGCAAGTCAAGCCCACAACACTGTTGCAAGTATCTCTGAGCATGGCTCCTCAAGAAATGAAGGTTGACTGTCACTGTAGGCCTCAAGGGGAGGGGGAAATAGATATTGAATAGATGGAACCAAAGTAAATGTGAGGGCAAAAGAAATGTTTCACAATTGTACACAAGGATGGATATAAAACATGTAATATTACACCAAAAACATATAGGGGTGACAGACTAATAATGTAAATTATAATGTAAAACATAGGATAGCTAAAAAATTTAGAAAACTGTATAGTCTAAAGTATAAACCACAATGTAAACAGAAATGTTACCTTTTTTGAAAGCTATTGTCTAAATATCTGTACATCAGTTTCAGTAAATATGATATGAATAAGTTAAAAGATTATCACTGTGGAAGGGAAAAGGCTTTATAATGGATATATGGGAGTACTGTATATTGTATACATGAATTTCTGTGATCTAAGGCTCTTGTGAAGAGAAGCTCAATAATTAGTGAAAAAAGTAAAGAAAAAGATAGGATGTAGAATTTTTCCAAATCAATATGTATTCTATATCTAACCTTTAAATGCATCACTATATTCCATTTTACTATTAAGGAAAACTGACATTATATCGGGCTTCACTGTTCAGGAAGTTTTGGATCACAGAGTGGTTCAAAAATGGCAGTGGAAGAATACTGGTATGGGATGTTATTGACAGGGGACATATGGTTGATAGGGAGTTATACAGGGCATGTGTCCAGGGTGCACGGAAATGTTTGGATATTCTCATAGTGGAAACAATTAAAATCAACAGCTGGGGGGATAATGCGTTCTTGGCCAGGGGCTCTGTCATGGTTCCTAGGGGAGCAGAGGCATTCCCCCAGGTGCAACGGCAAGGACCAGGAAGGAATGCGGGTCCAGCAGTGATCCCCTGATACTAATGACTATGCTTGTGAGCCTATACACCTGAAATAAGAACAAGGCCTAGAGCAGCACTGTGCCTAAGAGTTCCCTCCTGACAGCCTCTGTGTTACTCAAATTTGGTCAGTCTCAAAGCCAAACTCAGCATGTAAAAGCAATGCCTTCCCCCAGCGTGGGACATGATACACGGGGATGAGCCTCCCTGGCACCGAGGGATCACTACCAAGTATCAACTGATGACGTAACAAGAAAATGACCTTGAATTAAATGTTCAACGTAGACCATCAGAATATCCTTGTCTACATATAATAACAGGAGTTAAAAATGCTGTTTGACCTGAAGTAAGGGGGAAATGGAAAGGACAAATGAGTTTATAGGCTATGAGTCTCTAAAAAAGAGTCTGAAGGTTTTCAGAAGGATTGCCCTTATGCACACCTGAGCAGAGTCTCAGAGATAGATAAGGTAGATACAACCCCAGGTATTGGTTCTTTTGAGGGCTAAAGAGACCCACAGGTTTTATGGTCATGGCAGATGGGGATCCCTGCCATGTCAGTCGGCCCTTCTTTGGAGCTGTTGTTTCTGTGTGATGGAGCTGGACTCAGATGGGATCTCTTTTCACAAGTCTTTCATGCTACTTTACTGGAATTGTGGTTGGTGCTGGGGTTTAAGATCTATCTAGGGGATTTGAATATCTGGACTGACCATATGATAGCCAGGCCCTGACCCTCAACAGACTTCAGCTCCTACACTCTGATTTATTGGACTTACCCCACTCAGCTAACATGGAGTTGAAGAATGTCAACCACCACACCAGGGAGCCTAGAGTGCCTACAACTGAAAGCAGGAGGATTGAATCCAGTATCCATGTGGAATCTTAGCCCCCTCTTGACATAGATGTGGAATGGACACAACCAAGCCAAGTTCCACAGGAAGGAGGGATACAATAATGATTAGAGTGGACTTAATGATATTCTATTCATGAACTTTGTGGTTAATAATTGAGAAAAAGTGGCCTTGGTGTGGGAAAAGTAGCCATGGTGGCTGCTGGGTGTGGGGAATGAGAGGAAGAGATGAGATATGGAGGCATTTTCGGGATTTGGAGATGTCCTGAGTGGTACTGCAGGGACAATTGCCAGACATTTTATGTCCTTCCATTGCCCACTGGATGGAACGTGGGAGATTGTGGGCAATGGTGTGGACCACAGGCCATGGCGTACAGCAATGCCCAGACATGTACTCACCAGATGCAATGGATGTGTCATGATGATGGGGGAGAATGTTACTGTGGGGGGAGTGATGGGGTAGGGGCAGTGGGGGTGAATGGGAACCTCATAATTTTTAATGTAATATTTTTTAAAAAAATGAATAAATAAAATAAAATTTAAAAAAAGAAAAGAAAATTAGTATAGAAAATGAGGAGCTGAAGCTTAATTTGTACAGAATTTTTATTACTGTGGATTGAAAATATTTTGAAATGGTTAGAGGTAATGATAGCACATTATACTGATTATAATTAGTGGCACTATTTGTGGGTATGATAGTGGGTGGAAAGGAATGATTAAGATTATGTTTGTCACTGGAAGGAAAGTTAATGGGTGTAACATTGTATTTTACAGTATAGTGAAAAATTTGTGGAAAATTAGTGTGGTTAATGTAAAAATGTAAATATGTTTTCTCATGAAAAAAAACAAATATACCTTGGTATTATAAGATGTTAATAATAGAGTGATATTTAGACAAAATTCACCCAAAACAATCTATGGACTGTAGAGAATGTTAATATACTAATACTTTACATGTATTAAAAAAAGAGAATTATACTAAGTGAAAGAAAGATGAAAACACTACATAGTTTCACTCCATGTATACAAAATATAAATAAATTTATAGAGATGAAAGTAATGTAATGGTTATGTATGGCAGAGGGCAGCTAGAGGGGTTGAGTGGTGACTGCTAAGGGGTAGGGAAATTTTCTTTTTGGAGTATTGAAAATGTTCTAATATTGAGCACAGTGATTAATGCACAGCTCTGTGACTATACTAAAAGCTTTAAATGTATACTTTAGATCAGGGGCCCCTGTATCCCCAAGTGGTCTGTGGAAAGATTTCAGGGGATCTGTGGGATTGAATTGAAAATAATCAAATTATATACTTATTTTACCTGACTTCTTACTGAAATCTATCATTTCCTTCATTACAAATGTATGTAATAAATAAATTACAGTGACATTCATTTCATCTGACTAGTAAAACTGTCCATGGATCAAAAAATTATTATGAACCCTCATTTAGATAGATTGTATGGCTCATGAATATGTCTCAATAAAATTGCTGTAAAAATAAACAAAACATGAACTCTCAAAAATTTCAGGGAGTGACATCATCAACATGTTGATGTAAGTCATCCTCTGAAAAATCCTCCCCAGAGATTTATTGAATAAAATAACTCCCATTTTATTAGAATACTGAAGGACAGTAGAGACTGGAGAAGGACACCAACAATGTTGATTTGAAGAAACAGAAAAATCACAAATATGAGATTTCTCTTGCAGATGCTGGTCACCTCCTGATTCCCTCCCCCTCAATTGGTCTCACAAAACTTGGAATTAACACAGAGGAAGGATGGTCCAGTTTCCTCTCACTGTGGAATGGGACTGTGGGATCACAGTAGTGAGTTAGAACTCCATGCATATCTAGGGATGGGGCCTAAGTCCACAGAGACCCACGGTGGAGCATCAGCTGTTGAGGTATGCTTCATTCTAAAGGGCCCCCAGAGTCAAAAAAAAAAAAAAAAAGAAAGAAAGAAAGAGAGAAAGAGACTGTGGCAGAAAAGTTAGTAAGATTATTTGTGCCCTAATTCAATTCAGTTTCAGGTAGCTGGTGTTATGGTTAGTCTATGTTTCAAATGGCCATTTAATTGTGCCCAGTTGGTCAAGCAAGCACTGGGTTAATTGTAATATGAGGGCATTTAAAGCTTTTAGTCATCAGTGAGTTTACTGCATTGATGGTTGATTACATCTAAAATCAACCAGGGAGATTGCCATCAACAATGAGTGATGCATTACCTAATCAGTTGAATGCTTTAAAATGAGAAGTGGATTGTGATGTGGGGCAAGAGGGCATCTGAGTGAGTGCACCTCATAATCTCTCCTGCAAAGAAGCAGCTGAGTAGGGTCAGAGTCCCGCTGGACCAGTCTGTTTCAGGTCTTTGCAGGGCAGGAGGGGTCTGGATGTCGATTTGGTGGGATGGTGACAGAGGAGATTCTTGCAAGAGGTAGAATTTTGGGTCTCCTGTGCAGAGGTCAGAGGTTGTGGGTGGGACATTTCCCCCTGGGGCTGGTGGCCGGCTGTGGCAATTCCTGAAGGCTTTGTTGTGCTAGGGTGTTCCCAAGTCCTGAGCAGGCTGTTTTGGGGGCTTGCAGGGTGGGAGGTGTCTGAATGTCGATTTGGTGAGGCAGTGATGGATGAGATTCTTGTGAGAGGTGGAATTTTGGGTTTCTGACACAGAGGTCAGAAGTTGTGGGTGGAACCTCTCCCGCTAGGGCTGGCAGCCTGGCTGCAGCGATACCTGGGAATTTTGTTGTGCTGCAGTGTTCCAAGTACCCATGTTAACCAAATGTATGGTTCCCAGGTCTGTGTCCCCTAAACCCTGGTGGCCCACACTCCAAAGACTCACACACCTTGAGTTTGCAATATCACGGACTTCCCATCATTGAATCCACCATGCCTGGAGGTCCGTCTGAGGTCCTTGATTACCCTACCCCTTGGTGTTTTGAATTTTTTTTTCTCTCTCTCTCTCCTTGAACTTGGAGGAGTGTACCAGCTGACTTAGGGAGAGTGTGGGAAGAAAGGAGAGGTGAATCTGCTGAGAAAGCCAAATTTACCTAAAGGTCCTGGGATAGGAAACTTGGTCTGGGAGCAAGTGGAGTCAGAAAATAACTTGGGCCTCTCCTAGCACACCTAAGGGGGAGGGTCTGCAGGAGGTGCTATTCAAGCTATCAATAGCATGTTTGCAGTTTCTGGTGAGCTGTAAGTGTTCTCATGCTGGAAATAAAGAGTCATAGTCTTCTCTGTTGATTTGGTTTAACAAGGACCTACCTGAATCTCCTACCGGAACTCTCAGGCAGCTTTCTGCCTGCACTGGGAGAGAAAGAAGTGAGGAAAGGAGAAAGGGGCAAAGTTAGATCCCTAAGTGTATTATTTAACTGCAAAGAGGATTCTTATTCTGAAACATTGGTTCTTTTTTTATTTTTTATTATTTATTTTTGTGGTTGCTAATATTGCATTGTTCCCTGGTCTTTTCTCCCATTTTATTGACCAAGGTCCTTTATCTTTTATTTAGTTTTTTTTCTTTTTTTTTCTTTCTTGTTTCCCCTGCTTTTCTTTGACCCCACTTTTTCTCTTCTCATTATTTTCTCTCTTTTTCTTCTTTTTTTATTTTCTTTTCTTTATATAATAGGTGCTTCAGGGATCACTTCACACTTGCTGTGTTTCCTCATCCTCCATTTCCTCTTTTCTGTGTATATTGATTTTGGCCACCTACAATATCCCCTTTCCCCCACATTGTTCTATTCTCCATCATCTACTATTTCTCTTATATTCCACCTCCATTTCTTTGGCCCCCAAATGGTTTGAATTTTTATTCCTAATACCTTTGTTCTGTTTTCTGTCTTTTATCCACTCTTGATATAATTGTCTTTCTTTTCTCCTTCCCTCTCTCATGAATACACAGGCCTTTTAATTCATACTATATTCCTCCACATATTCAGTTGACTATCTCATTATAGGTACTATATTTACTTCTATAACTCTACACAACTTACAGGAGTCTAAAATCCATTCTCATAGATCACACATTGTTGCTCTGTTAACATTTATTACCAATACTACTTTATACATTTTCTTTTCTTACTCATTTTGCTTTCCCTGGCCTAATAATCTCCTTCAAAGTGAACTTAGCCAGCAACAAGAAAATAGAGTAAGAAGAAAAAAGTGACAAAATAAAGACATAACACATATTCACAAACAACATCTAATTAATCCCTAAGACTAGACAAAGAAGCTAAGGAACTGATTAAACCCATCAAGATAAAATGATGCTCACACAGCAGCAAAAAACTACAAACCAAAGCAATAATCAGGAAAACATAGCCAAATCCAATGAACAAACTAAAAACTAGGAAGGGGTTCAGAACATCAGACAAGTAATTAAAGATCTAAAAACATATATTAGACACCAACGTAATGAAATAAAGGAAGAGATTAATATGAAGAAAATATTTGAGAGGAAATTGAAGACATATGCAAAAAGATAACAGATATGATAGTGATAAACACCACAGTTCAAGAAATCAAAAATACACTCTCAGCAAAAAGCGGCAGATTAGAAGAGGCAGAGGAAAGAATTAGCGATGTGGAAGACAGTACATCTGAAATCAAAGAGATAGTAGAAATGATTGACAAAAAGATAGAAAAAATCCAGCTGGGATTTAGGGTCCAGAATGACAATGCAAAACACACAAACATACGTATTATAGGCATCCCAGAAGGAGAAGAGAAGGGAAAGGGAACAGAAAGGGTGTTGGAGGAAATAATGCCTGAAAACTTCACAAAGCTTCTGAGAGAGATGGATGTACATGTCCAGGAAGCACAATGCACCCCAAACATCATAAATTCAAAGAGGCCCACCCCAAGACATATACTTGTCAAATTATCCAATGCTCAAGACAAGTCAAAGAGAAAATTCTAAAAGTGGCAAGAGAAAAGAGAACCATCACACACAAGGGAGGCTCCATAAGATTAAGTGCTGATTTCTCATTTGAACCATGGAGGCAAGAAGGCAGTGGTATGATATAGTCAAGGTACTAAAAGAAAAAAATTCCAACCAAGAATACTCTACCCAGCTAAGCTATGATTGAAAAATGATGGAGAGTTCAAAATAATCACAGATAAACAGAAATTAAAAGAATATGCCAACAAGAACTCTGCCCTTCAAGAAATACTAAAGGGAGTTCTGCAGGAAGTCAGAAAAAAAAAACAGGAGAGACAGAGTTGGAGCAGAGTGTAAGAGCAATAAAAAAGACAAAAAGAGAAGGAAAAAACACAAGAAAATATGACAAACACAAGTCCAAACAAAATATGGCTCGAATAAATATTTCCTTGAAAGTAATAACACTGATTGTCAATGGATTAAACTCACCTGTTAAAAGATTCAGACTGGAAGATTGGATAGGGAAATATGACCCATCTATATGCTGTCTACAAGAAACAAATCATAGACCCAGGGATTCATGGAGGTTGAAAGTCAATGGCTGGAAAACAATCTTACAAGCAAACAATAACCAAAAACAGCAGGAGTATCTATATTAATATCAGACCAAATAGACTTTAAATGCAAAAAAACTGTGAGAGACAAAGAAGGATACTACATATTAGTGAAAGTGATAATCTTTCAAGAATACTGAAAAATCATAAATATTTATGCTCCTAACAAGTGTGCCTCCTAATATGTGAGGGAAAAACTGGAAAAACTACATGAAAGAATAGATGCCTTTACAATTATAGTGGGAATTTTAATACACCACTATCAACTTTGGACAGAACATCTCAAAAGAGAATCAATAAAGAAACAAAAACTTTGAACAGTATATTAGAGGAGCTGAATTTAATAGACAAATACAGATCATTACACCCAAATACAGCAGGATATAACATTTTCTTAAGTGAACATGGAACGTTCTCCAAGATAGACCATATGCTAGGTCACAAAGACAGGCTCAATGAATTCAGAAAGATTGAAATCTTATAAAATAATATATCTGACCACAGAGGAATGAAGCTGAAAATCTGGAAGGACCAGAGACCCAGATTTCACAACAAGATATGGAAATTAAGCACTCTCTTAGAAAAACAGTGTGCCAAAGAGGAACTCTCAAAAGAAATTAATAACTACCTTGAAACTAATGAAAATGACAGCACAAAATACCAAAACTTATGGGATGCAACAAAAGCAGTACTGCGAGGGAAATTTATAGCCATAAATCCATACATCAAAATAGAAGAAAGAGAAAAATTTGAAGAACTAACTGCACATTTGTAGGAATTAGAAAAAAAAAAAACACAAAGTAACCCCATCGGAAAAAGAAAAAAAGAACAAGGATATGAGCAGAACTAAATGAAATAGAAAAGAAGAAAGCACTTGTAAAGATAAATAAAACTAAGAACTGGTTCTTTGAGAAAATCTATAAAATAGACAGATTTTAGCTAGACTAGCAAAGAAAACAAAAGAGAAGATGCATATACACAAAATAAGAAATGAGAAAGGAGATATCACCATTGACCCCACAGAAATAAAGGCTGTCATAAAAGGATAATTTGCAAAACTATTTTCCAAAAAAAAAAAATGGCAATTCAGAGGAAATGGACAAATTCCTAGAAACACATAAGCAGCCTGTATTGACGAAAGAAGAAACTGAAGATCTCAACAAACCAATCACAAGTAGAGATAGAATCAGTCATTAAAAACCTCCAAGCTAAGAAGAGCCCAGGGCCAGATGGCTTCACAGGTGAATTCTACAAAACATTCCAGAAAGAACTACTTTCAATCTTACTGAAAATCTTCCAAAAAATCAAAACAGAAGGAACATAACCTAAGTCTTTCTATGATGCCAACATTACCCTAGTATGAAAGCCAAACAACGTACCACAAGAAAGGAAAATTAAAGACCAATTTCTCTAATGAACCTAGATGCAAAAATCCTCAACCAAATACTTGCTAACCATATTCAACAACACGTTAACGAATTATACACCATTACCAATGAGATTCATTCTGGGTATGCAATGATGGTTCAACGTAAGAATATGAACCACTGTAATACACCACATAAATAGATTGAAGGAAAAAAAAATTACATGATTATATCTACACATGCAGAAAAAGCATTTGACAAAATATAGCACTCTTTCTTCATAAAAACACTGCAAAAGTTGGAATACAAGGAAATTTTCTGAACATGATGAAGAGTATATATGAAAAAGCCACAGTCAACATCTTTCAAAGTGGTGAAATCCCAAAATCTTTCCCTCTAAGATCAGGAACAAGACAAGGATGTCCACTATCACCTCTTCTATTTAACATTGTCTTAGAAGTACTTGCTTGAGCACTGAGGCAAAAACCATACATAAAATGCATTCAAATTAGAAAGGAAGAAGTCAAAAGTTCATTATTTGCAGATGACATGATATTATACATAGAAAACCCTGACAGGTCTTCAACAAAGCTTCTAGAATTCATAAATGATTTTAGTAAAGTCGCAGGTTAAAAGATCAATGTGCAAAAATCCGTAGCATTTCTGTACACCAATAATGAGCAAGCTCAGGAGAATATCAAGAAACAAATACCATTTACAATAGTCAATAAAAATATCAAATACCTAGGAATAAATTTAACTGAAGATGTAAAATACTTATACACTGAGAACTATACAAGACTGTTCAAAGAAATCAAAGAAGACCTAAATAAATGGAAGAGTATTCCCTGTTCATGGACAGGAAGACTAAATATTATTAAGATGTCTATCTTACCAAATCTGATCTACACATTCAATGCAATCCCAATAAAAATCAACTCAGCATTCCTTAGTGAACTTGAAAAACTAGCTATGAAATTTATTTGGAAAGGAAAGAGGCCCCAAATAGCCAAAGACATATTGAAAAAGAAAAAACAAAATTGGAGGAATCACACTACCTGACTTCAAAACATACTACAAAGCTACAGTAGTGAAAATTATGGTATTGGCACTAGGAGAGACACTCAGAACAATGGAACTGAATTGAGAGTTCTGATATAGATCCACATATATATAGGTATATAATAATCGATAAAGCCACCAAACCCTCTCAACTGGGAGAGAATGGCCTATTCAACAAGTGGTGCTTGGAAAACTGGATACCCAATTGTAAAAGAGTGAAAGAGGATTACCATCTCACACCTTATACAAAAATCAACTCAAGATGGATCAAAGACCTAAATATAAGAGCCAAGACCATAAAGATTTTGGAAAGCAATGTACAGAAGCAGCTACAAGAACTTGTAATAGGAAATGGCTTCATGAAATTTACACCGAAATCACGAGCAGCAAAAGAACAAATAAATAAATGGGACTTCCTCAACATTAAAACCTTCTGCACCTCCAAGGAGTTTGTCAAGAAAGTGAAGAGAGAGCCTACACAATCAGAGAAAATATTGGTAAACATATATCTGATAGGAGACTTATGACCTGCATATATAACGAACACCTATATCTTGAAAATAAAAACACAGACAACCCATTTAAAAAATGGGAAAAAGATTTAAACAGACACTTCTCCAAAGAAGAAATACAAATGGCTACAAAGCACTTTAAAACATGCTCCAAATCTCTAGCTATCAGGGAAATGCCAATCAAAACTACAATGAGATACCATCTTACTTCCATAAGATTGACAGCTATGAAAAAAACAGAAGACTACAAATGCTGGAAAAGATGTGGAGAAATGGAAACAACCATCCACTGCTGGTGGGAATGCAGAAGGTTCCAGCCATTCTGGAGGACAGTTTGGCGGTTTCTCAAAATACCTAGCTATAGATTTGCCATATGACCCAGCAATTCCACTGCTGGGTATATACCCAGTGGAACTGAAAACAAGGACACAAACAAATATTTGCACACCAATGTTCATAGGAGCTTTGTTCACTATTGCCAAAAGTTGGAATCAACCCAAATGCCCATCAGCAGATAAATACATAAATAAAATGTGATATATACATACATTGGAATACTACTCAGCTTTAAGAATGAATACACTACAAACACATGTGATAACTCGAATGCATCTTGAGAATCTTATCTTGAGTGAAGCAACCCAGGCATTGAAGTAGAAATACTACATGACCTCAATGATATGAAATAAGTGACCTAAGCTGGTTCAGAAATCTAGAGACTGGATGATAGGCTTAAATGAAATTGGGGGTAGAGGAAGGATGTAAGCTGACACCTACATGGGTGAAATCTAAAATAAGCCGGAGGTAAGTATTTACACAATGAAGGGATTAAATGGGGGAATTGGTTGACCTTTGTGTGGGGATTTGCAGGCTTGAGGGGGGCTAGGGATGAGAGGATGAGTAATAATGCTCAAGAAATTGGAGGGAGAGGGGGGAACATACGAACATAGGAGCTTGTCAGTTAATTGGTTGAGAGAATAATGCTGAGAAAACTTTTTCAAAAATATAATAAGGAAGGTTACCTGTTTAAGATGCTTAAAGGCAATAATCCGACACAGGACAGGCTCCTAGGGAGTATGTGAGTGCTCATTTTGATATAGTGGGTTATATCATTGGATAGAAACCCATATAATGAGAGTGAAGGTTTACCCACATCCTGGCACAGACTGATGTTCTCAAATAGAGGGAATTGTATCTCTCGAGAGAATTGTTGGCTTCCAGTGCATTAGGGCAGTTGAACATGTCAAGTCCTCAACACTGTTGCAAGTATCTCTGAACATGTCCCTTCAAGCAGTGAAGATTGACTGTCACTGTGGGTCCTGAGGGGAGGGGAAAAGGGGTATTGAATAGATGGAAGCAATGTAACTGTGTGGGCATAGGAAGTGTTCCACAAGGTTACGCAATGATGGATATAAGAAATGTTAAATTACACCAAAAATATATAGGGGCTGATAGGTTAAAATGTAAATCATAAATTAAAACATAAGATAACTAAAAATTTAGAAAATTGCATAGTCTAAAATATAAACCACAATGTAAACCCCAATGTTACCTTGTTTTAAAGCTATTGTCTCAACGTCTGTACATCAGTTTCAGTAAATATAGTATGAATATGTAAAAAGATTATTGCTGTGGAAGGGAAAAGTGTTTTATGTTAGATATCTGGGAGTACTGTATATTGTATATATGAACTACTGTGATCTAAAACTTTGGTGAAGATAAGCTTAATAATTAGGAAAAAAAGAAAAAGATGGGACCTAGACACTGAGGAAAAGATGGAAGTAGTTGCTTACAAGGCAACACTTATTGCAGTGATGGAAGGCAAAATATCAAAAACAGAGCTTTTGTATTTTTTAATTTTTTGATACGAAAATTTATTTTTAAATTATTTTTTCTAAATAAATATGTATTCTATGTCTAACCTTTAAACTCATCATTATATTCCATTTTACTATTAAAGGAACCTGGCAATATATTGGGCTTTACTTTTGAAGATGCTTTGGATCACAGATATGCTCAACAATGGCAGTGGAGGAATTCTGGTGTGGCATGTTTCTGACAGGGGACACATGGTTGGCAGGCAGTTCTACAGGGTATATATCCAGGGTACATAAAAATGTTTAGATATTTTCATAGTGGTTACAATTAAAAACAACAATTGAGGGAGTGCTGAGTTGCTAGCCAGGAGAGCTCTATCACAGTCCCTAAAGGAACAGCAACAATCCCCCAAGTGAAAGGGCAAAGACCAAAAAAGGAGGAAGACGCAACAGAGCCTTTGATACTAATGACTATGCTTGTGAATCTGTGCACCTGAAATAAAAACAAGGCCTATTGCTGTAGGTTGCCTAAGAGTTACCTCCTGAGAGCTTCTGTGTTGCTCAAATGTGGCCATTCTCAAAACTAAACTCAGCATATAAATGTTTTGCCTTTCCCCCAATGTGGGACATGACTCCCGGCGATGAGCCTCCCTGGTGCCGAGGGATTACTACCAAGTACCAGCTGATAATGTAACTAGAAAATGACCTTGAATAAAAGGGTCAACTCAGACCAGCAGAATATCTCAGTCTACATATAATACCAGGAGTTAAAAATGCTTTTTGACCGGAATAAAGGGAAAATGGAAAGGACAAATGAGTTTATATGGCTATGAGTCTCCAAAAAGATCTGGGAGGTTATCAGAGGGGTTGCACTTATAAACACCTGAGCAGAGTCCCAGAGAAAGATAAAGTAGATACATCCCCAGGTATTGGTTCTTCTGAGGGCTACAGAGACCCACAGGTTCTATGGTCATGGCAGATGGAGTTCAGTGCCACGTTAGTTGGCTCTACTTTGGAGTTTGTGTTTCTGTATGATGGAACTGGACTCAGACATGATCTTTGTTCACAAGTCTCATTACTTTTACTGAAACTGTAGTTGGTACTGAGGTTTAATGTATACGCAGGGGGCCTGAATCTGTGGACTGACCATGTGATAACCAGGCCATGAGCCTCAACAGATTTGTAACTCCTACACTCTGGTTTATTGGACTTACCCCACTCATCTCACATGGAGGTGAAAAGGTCAACCACCACGCCAGGGAGCCAAGAGTGCCTACAACTGAAAGCAGGAGAATTGCATCCAGCATCCATGTGGAATCTAAGACCCCTCTTGATATAGATGTGGAGTGGACACAACCATTCTAAGTTCCACAGTATGGCAGAATATTATATGGATTAGAGTGGATTTACTGATATTCTATTCATAAACTATTTTGATTAGTAATCAAAGAAAATGTGGCATTGGTGTGGAGGAAGTGGCCCTGGTGGCTGCTGGTGGTAGGGAGTGGGAGGAAGAGATGTGATGTGGGTGCATTTTTGGGACTTGGATTTGTCCTGTGTGGTGCTGCAGGGACAGTTACCAAACATTGTATGTCCTCCCATGGCCCACTGGGTGTTCTGTGGGAGAGTGTGGGCTATGATGTGGACCTTTGACCATGAGGTCCAGTGGTGCTCAGAGATGTATTCACCAAGTGCAATGAATGTCTCATGATGATGGAGGAGGTTGTTATGGGGTGATAAGTGGGCTGAAGGGTGTGTGAGGGGGTATATGGGGACCTCATATTTTTTGAATGTAACATTAAAAAAAAATAAAGAAAACAACAGCAAAGAAAGAAGTGATTTCAGCATTCAGAGAATATATCCTAGCTCATCTTTGGACAGCCAGCATCTCCCAAAGTTTGCCGAGGGCCTTCATTTCACTTTCATCAGATTTCCTGTTTTGCAGGCTACCTGCACAACCTGGACTTTTTCATCCCTACAGTCATGTGAGAGAATCTCATAAAATCTTACAATACTGACATATCTCCTGTTGATTCTATTACCTAGAGACCCCTGATACAGCTGGAATTCTAAAGGCAAAATGTACTTTTCTGAGGTGACCCACCTTTCTGGCTTGACCCCATATGGTTACCTAGGCCAAAATAACCTAATGGGGAAAATCTCGTAGCAGAAAAGTCTCAGAAACAGAATGAGGTGTGGTTAAACTGAACTGCTTTTACATAGGATGGAAGCCTTAAACTAACAGTATAATGAAAATAAGCACATTGTGAGAGGGAGAGAACTTAAATAAATAGAAAAGCAGCAAAGTCTGCACAAAAGCATACAGAACATACCAACATTCCTGGAGAAGGAACAGTGAAAAGGAATTGCTCTCCTGGATATGAAACAATTGCATAAAATTGCAATCTTAAAAATTGTACCACATATTCAGAGCAAAAATCAAATAAAGAAAATCTGAGAGAATCTCAACAGTTAAATTCAGGCTATTCTAAAAGTTTAGAACAAGTTGGACCAAGTATCAAAAGAAGCCTTAACAGGAAGTCAATCAAAATTAAAACCCTAGAGAAGAGGGAGAAAAGGAAATTCTGAGTTACCCAATAAAGATAATCAGAGTCTAGACATTAGCAAAAAATCACAAAACATACTCAGAAACAGGAAATAATGGCACAGATCTGCAGCGTCCTTAAATTGGCTGCAATATAGAGGCGCCCCCAACTGGCTGTTTCAGGGACTTGCAGGGCAGAAGGTGTCCTGAAGTCGAATTGGTGATACAGCCACAGAAGAGACCCTAGAGAAAGGGGGAATTGAGGGTTTCGGACACATAGGTCAGAGTTTGCGGATGTGACATATCCCATAGGGCTGGCAGCCAGCTGTGGGAATCGCTGAAGGCTGTGTTGCACTGCAGTGCTCCCAGGCTCCCTGTTACCCAGATTTGAGGTTGCCAGGTCTGTGTCCCCTAAAACCTGGTGGCCCACACCCCAGAGACTCACACCTCTTGAGTCTGCAATATCACAGACTTCCCATCCCTGAATCCACCACGCCCTGAGTTCTATCTGAGGTCCTTGATTGCCTAGCCCTCAACGTTTGCGTTTTTCTTTATTTTAATTTTAATTTTTAATTTTTAATTTTTATTGTCCTGGTTGCTAATATTGCATTATTTCCTACTCTTTTCTCTCATTGTATCACTCAAGGTCTTTTTTTTTTTCATTTATTTAGGGTTTTTTTGTTGCTGCAGTTGTTGGTGTTCTATATCTTCTTTTCTTTTCCTTACTTGTTCGCTTCCTTATCTTTACCCACCCCCTCTTTTTCTTTCTTTCTTTCATCTCTCTTTTTTTTCTCTCTTTTCTCTTGACCCTCATTTTCTTCTTATTTTATTTTATTTTAATTATACAATAGGTGCTGCAGGGAACACCTCATATTTGCTGGGTTTCCTCATCCTCCATTGCCTCATTTCTGTGTGAATTGATTTTGGCTACCTACACAATCCCCTTTCCCACACATCTTGATATCCTCCATCATCTACTGTCTCTCTGATATTCCACCTCCCTTTCTTTGACCCCCAAATTGTCTAACACTTAATTTTTAATACCTTTGTTTTGTTCTCTGTCTGTTATCCACTCTTGAAACTATTGCCTTTTATTTCTCTTTCCCTCTCTCACAAAAACACTAGCTTTTTAATTCATACCATATTCCTCCCATATTCACTCAACTACCTAATTATAGGTACTCTACCTACTGCTATAATTCTACACAACTTACATGAATCTAATATCCGTCCTCCCAGATCTCATATTGTTGCTCTGTTAACATTTATTACCAATACTACTTTGCACATTTTCCTTTCTTACACAACTGACTTTCCCTGGCCCTAAAACTTTCCTTCAAAGTGAACTCAGCCAGCAATAAGAAATTAGAATAAGAAGAACAAAGTGACAAAGAGACGATATAACACTTACACAAAAACAACACTTAATTAATCCCCAAGACTAGACAATGAAGCTAAGGAAATGACTAAACCCATCAAGATAAAATGATGACCAGACAGCAACAAAAAACTACAAACCAAACCAGTAATCAGGAAAACATGACTGAATCCAATGAACAAACTAAAAACCAGGAAGGGGAGCAGAACTTCGCACAAGTAATTAAAGATCTCAGAACATATATCACAGACAAATTTAATGAAGTAAAGGAAGAAGATAACAATATGAAGACACTCTTGGAGGGGAAATTGCAGACATATGCAAAAAGATAACAGATATGATGGGAATGAACACCACAGTTCAAGAAATCAAAAATACACTCACAGCAAATAGCAGCAGATTAGAAGAGGCACAGCAGAGAATTAGATATGAGGAAGACAGTACAATGGAAATCAAACAGATAGTAGAATTGATCAATAAAAAGATAGAAAAAATCCAGCTAGGACTTAGGGACATGAATGATAATGCAAAACACACAAACATACGTATTATAGGCATCCCACAAGGAGAAGAGAAGGGAAAGGGATCAGAAGGAATGTTGCAGGAAATAATGGCTGAAAATGTCCCAAACCTACTGAAAGAGACAGATGTACATAGCCAAGAAGCACAGCGCACTCCACTGGTCATAAACCCCAACAGGCCCACCCCAAGGCATATACTTGTCAAATTATCCAATGCTCAAGACAAAGAGAAAATTCTAAAAGCAGCAAGAGAAAAGAAAACCATCACATACAAGGGAAGCTCCATAAGATTAAGTGCTGATTTCTCATCTGAAACCACGGAGGCAAGAAGGCAGTGGTATGATATAGTCATGGTATGGAAAGAAAAAAAATTCCTACCAAGAATACTCTATCCAGTTAAACTAGCATTCAAAAATGATGGAGAATTCAAAATATTCACAGATAAAGAGAATTTGAAAGAGTATGCCAACAAGAAATCTCCCCTTCAAGAAGTTCTAAAGGGAGATCTGCAGGAAGAAAGGAAAAAACAGTACAGGCAGAGTTGGAGGAGAGTGTAAGACATAAAGAGAAGAAAAAAACAAAATATGAAAAACACAAGTCCAATCAAAATATGACTAAAATAAATAATTCCTTGAAAGTAATAACACTGAATTTCAATGGATTAAACTCACCTATCAAAAGATTCAGACTGGGACATTGGATAAGGAAATATGACCCATCTATATGCTGTCTACAAGAGACATATCTTAGACCCAGAGACTCATAGAGGCTGAAAGTGAATGGTTGGAAAACAATCTTACAAGCAAACAATAACCAAAAAAAAAAAATGGCAGGAGTAGCTATATTAATATCAGACAAAATAGACTTTAAATGCGAAACTTTGTGAGAGACAAAGAAGGATACTACATGTTAGTGAAAGGGACAATCTGTCAAGAAGATCGAACAATCATAAATATTTATGCTCCTCACAAAGCACCTCTAAATATGTGAGGCAAACACTGGAAAAACTAAGTGAAAGAATAGATGCATCTACAATTATAATGGGGGATTTTAATACACCACTATCAACTCTGGACAGAACATCTCAAAAGAGAATCACTAAAGAAATAAAATATTTGAACAATATATTAGAGGACCTGGATCTAATAGAATTATACAGATCATAACACCCGAATACAGCAGGATATACATTTTACTCAAGTGCACATGGATCATTCTCCAAGATAGACCATATGCTAGGCCACAAAGAAAGGCTTAATGAATTCAGAAAGATTGAAATCATACAAAATAATAGCTCTGACCACAGTGGAGTGAAGCTGGAAATCTGCAAGGGCCAGAGGCCCAGATTTCACACCAAGATATGGAAATTAAACACGACACTCTTAGAAAAACTGTGGTTCAAAGAGGAAATCTCAAAAGAAATAAATGAATAGATTGAAATAAATGATAATGATAACAAAACATACCAAAACATATGAGAAGCAGCAAAAGCAGTACTGAGAGGGAAATTTATAGCCATAAATTCAAACATCATAAAGATGAAAGAGCAAAAATTGAAGAACTACCTGCACATTTGGAGGAACTAGAAAAAAAACAACAAAGCAATCCCACAGGAAGAAGAAGGAAGAAAATAACAAAGATAAGAGCAGAACTAAATGAAATAGAATATAAGAAATCACTTGAAAAGATAAATAAGACCAAGAGGTGGTTTTTTGAGAAGATCAATAAAATTGACAAACCTTTATCAAGACTAACAAAGAAAAAAAGAGAGACAATGCAAATACACAAAATAAGAAATGACAAAGGAGATATCATGACTGACCCCACAGAAATAAAGACTGTCATAAGAAGATATTTTGAAAAACTATATTCCATAGCTGCCAATCTTATGGGAATAAGATGGTATCTCATTGTAGTTTTGATCTACATTTCCCTGATAGCTAGAGATTTGGAGCATTTTTTCATGTGCTTTTTAGCCATTTGTATTTCTTCTTTGGAGAAGTGTCTGTTTAAATCTTTTCCCCATTTTTTAAATGGGTTGTTTATCTTTTTTATTTTCAAGATAGGAATTTCTTTATATATGCAAGTTATAAGCCTCTTATCAGGTATATGGTTGGCAAATATTTTCTCCCATTTGTGTGGGTTCCCTTTTTACTTTCTTGACAAACTTGTTTGAGGTGAAGAAGGCTTTGATTATGAGGAAGTCCCATTTACCTATTTGTTATTTTGCTGCTTGTGATTTTGGTGTGATATTCATGAAGCCATTTCCTATTACAAGTTCCTGTAGATGTTTCCCTACACTGCTTTCCAAGATCTTTATGGTCTTGGCTCTTATATTTAGTGTAGCTGAGCGTGAGGGTCTTGTCCTCGCTCAGGCCCAAGAGTCGGGGGGGCTTGCTCCTGCCAAACCACCGGCGGGGGGTGCCCCAAGAGGGAGCACCGGTTCTCCAGGCGTGGGGGACGCACGGTTGGGGAAAAACCATGGAGACCGCTTGAGCGCAAGAACAGGTCTGCTTTATTGTGGAAGTACACTTGGTTATATAGGGTTGGGTAGAGGGAGGGGTTGGAGCTAGGGCGGGCTAGCTAAGGGGTGGTAGTGGATAGGTGGGAGTGGGTGGGACTGGTGGGAAGGACAGCAACGGCTGGAGGGGGAAGATAACAACGGCTGGGAGGAGGGGTGGAGGGAGGCAGTAAAAATTGCTCTCTTTTTTTTTTATTAGAAGGAAATAATGAGGGGAAAGGGGAATAGGCTGGGGAAGGCCAAGGGGTAAGGGGGCAAAGCCGGCTGGCTATGGGCGAATGACATAGCATCTGGCCAGGATGCATGCATTAGCCCTCAGGGTCGGTGCGTGCCGGCGCTAGACGCACACCGAGCCTTGCCAGCGGAGCGGCCTTGCGATGCCCTAGAACCCCCATAGAAGGGAAGGAAATGACAGGGAGCGGCTAGAGTAGGTCTCTCGGGCGGAGAGGATGAAGGGGACAGTGGGGAGGGGGCTCTTCGGTGGCGAGGCGTTGGTAATGAACTTGCACGAAGGAGCTGAACACAGCATTGGATACAGCCTTGGCTTGATCTTTGGCAAGACTGACTACCCTCTTGATGCCCCAGGGGCCCACAGTGAGAATTAAAATGACGACAATGACTGGGCCTAGAAATGGAAGGAGGTAAGGGAGGAGGGCATGAAAAAGATTGGAAGAATAGTTTGCGTTTTCTCGCTCTTTGCGGCGTTTTTCTAGTCCCTTTTGGACTTTTTTCCGATTGTCCTCGACTAGGCCGGTGGAATTGGCATATATACAGCATTCTTCTCCAAGAGCGGCACAAAGACCTCCTTCTTTGAGAAGGAGGAGGTCGAGGCCGCGACGGTTTTGCAGGACTACTTCGGAGAGAGAGTTAAGAGAGTCTTTTAGATATTTGACAGCTTCGCGAAGATAGGTGATGTCTTCATCAACGGCCTGTCTGAGAGAGGAGAGGGCAGAAGACTGCGTGGCGAGGGCAGCGATGCCGGTGCCTGCCCCCACGAGACCCAGTAGGGAAGCAACAGTTAGGGCTGCAGTGATTGGTTCCCTTTTTTGTAGGTGGAGAGAGGTTTGTTTGCGTAGCAAACGGCGGAAAAAGTCAGTGTCAGAGTGGTAGAGGACTCGAGGGGTGAGAAGGATAAGCACACAAATTTCATTACTAGCATTGAGGGTGGCGACGTTGAGGCAAGGGGTTAGTCCAGTGGAGGTACAAAGCCATTGAGAGGTGTTATGAGGGATTAAGAATTTGGCAGTGGTGCTGGGAGAGGAGTAACAAGAGCAAACACTAAGGGAGGGGTGAGGGCCTCGATGAGAATGAACACAGTGTCCTGTGGAGGAAACAGACTGAAAGGTTAGGGGGACAGAGGAGGTGTTCCAATTGCATTCGGTAGGATTTTGTTTAGAGGATTCGCTGAAGGAGAGATTGGTGGCGACAGGTTCATAGAGAGGAAGAGAGGGGGAGAGGCAGAGCCAACAGTTCCGAGTGAGGTTGGGGTAAGATGTGTTTAAAGAGGTGTATGAGGCATTGATTAGTTTGATGAGAGGACTGGAGTACTGAGCAGGGGGTAAGTGAGGCTTAAGAGCATGGTAGCTGAGGGAGGCAGTGGCAGGGGGGGTACCAGGTAGGGGAGGAGAAGGAGGTTGTGCCTTAGGGGGGTTGAGAACTCGATTTGGGCCGACAGCGGGGGGGGGGTGAAGCAGACGGCTGTTTCTTTACAATAGTGAAGATAGAGCCATAATCATAGCTTTCCATGTATAGACAGAACCCCCATGTGCGACCTTGAAACCAGATGTTTGAGTTGGGGTCTTTGACTGTGAGTGTGATGTTATTGTGTAAAGCAATGCCCTTTTTTAGAGTGAGATAGGGGTCTTTGGGGCTCTTGACCAGCCATGGGCTATAGTTTCACAGCCCCAGGAAGGGCAGAAAAAATGTGTCGGGTCATGGCAGCCTCTTGCAGAGGCAGGGCAGATATAGTAGCCATGGACTCCATAATCCCAGGGGCCGTTGAGGCTTGTAAGTGAGCTGTACCAGCATCGATGAGTTTTGTGTGTAATGTCTACGAGAGAACTGACGACAGGAAGGTTGGCAAGATTACATATGTGCACTGAGAAAGAGGGAGCACTCGCAGTTACATTGAAGGCAAGGACTTTGTCAAATCGAGAGAGAGTCCAGTTGAAAGGTCGATGATTTTGATTGGCAGCGGCTGAGAGGGCGAAGAAGGCCAGGGTGCAGGAAATGGTCACGAAGATGTAGAGAGGCATCATTTGACGAGGCAGCATCTGTGGAGATAAAAGAGAGAGAAAGTTCCTCGCTCTTCACGCGTGGAGAGCGGGTGGCATGAGGGGAAGAGAGGGGGTTTTTGGATGATGGCTGGTGTTGGATTTGGGCGAACGGGGCGCAGTTTGGGCCACCATAGATAATGTTGTCTCTCACTGAGGGCATAGGGTGTTGATCGTTTGCTGGGACTAATGGGTCAGTGGCAGGCCGAATGCAGTGCCCAGGGATCCAGAGAGGCTGTGGCTCAGAATCTGGAAAGATACAAGCAAAGCCTCTCCCTTGTGCTAGGAGGGGAGCAGGATCTTGCCAACGATTGGTGGCAGGGTCTTTCCAATGGACTAGGGGGACTTGCGAAGGCTTCCACATTGGCCCCCAGTGCTTGTGGGTGGGAGAAAGTCCTTGATTGTCAAAGGTTAGAAGATTGTGGTGAATGAGGCAGGCAGTCACAACGTCCGTTGGGGCCTTGTGGGGGGAGGAGGCTCTCTCCTTCTGAATGAGCAGTTTGAGCTGTTGATGAGTACGTTCGACGATCCCTTTTCCTTGTGGATTATACGGAATGCCAAAGTGATGTGTGATGTGATACATTTTCATGAAACTGGCAAAGGCAGCACTACGATATGCTGGCCTGTTGTCTGTTTTGAGATGCCATGGGACCCCCATGAACAGAATAGCTTGGCGGAGCGCTTTGACGCAATGTTTGGCGCTTTCCCCTGCAAGGGGGACTGCATAGCACAGATGCGAAAAGGTGTCAATTGCCACATGAAGATATTTGAGGCGGCCGACGGCGTTGACATGAGTGACGTCTAATTGCCATCTTGAGTTTGGGCGGAGGCCGCAAGGGTTGCCGCCTTGAGGTTGTAAAGGTCCAAGTGGCAGCAAAGGTGCACAAGTCCGGCACGCACGCACGAGGTGCTTGCAAGTTTCAATAGGTATGTCTGGAAAGAGCTTTCGGATGGGCCGCACAGAAAAGTGAAACTGGGAATGTAAAAGCTTGGCTTGATTGACGAAGTTTCCAAGCCGCGGCTTATCAGTGGAGTCTTCCCAAAAAGTGACTGGGTTTATTTGATGGGCGGACACGGAAGCGTCAGCAAGGTTATTTCCCTGAGTCAGAGGCCCTGGTAGGCCAGAGTGGCTTCTAATGTGAGCTATGAACCAGGGCTGTTGCCGTTCTTCAAGCAGCCATTGCACAAAGGCGAGTGTCCGATCAATGTTTGAGTCACTTGGCAAGAAAGTGGCAAGTGGGAGGCTGCGACAGACTTGAAGAGTGTATAGGCTGTCGGTAAAAATATTGAGAGGCTGGTCTGGGTGGAGATTGAGGACTGCAGCGACAGCTAGAAGTTCGCCCACTTGAACAGAAAAGTCATTAGCGAACAGCAGTAGCCGTGGCTCAGGATTTTTAGGAGTGTATATGATGGCTGCAAATGCCGTTTTTGAGGCGTCTGTGAAGGCAGTGATGGCTGAAGGGATTGGGTTCCGTGCAGGCAACGGGCGGAACGAGTTGGAAAACGCCAATTGAGACATTCCTTGCAGCAATCGGTGATGAGGATAGTGGTTGTCAAAGGAGCCGCGAAAGAGCTCTATTAGGCTCTGCATTTGAGCATTGTTCATGATGAGAGAAGTGACTTCTTTGGCATCTAAAGGCCAAACAATGGTGTGCGGCGGGACGCCATATGTTTGCATGGAGAGAAGTACTAAGTCAGTAGCTAACGCAATCCATGCCCTTATAAAAGGGCAAATTTTTGGAAGCTTGCTTTTGGATGTATGCAGGAAAAGGATAGGGCCATCTTGCCATAAGAGGCCCGTGGGAGTGATTGGTGTTGGCAGGATTAAGGCTAAGACTGGAAGGTTAGGGGAGAATCGCTCTAGACGGCATTGCTGCAGAGCGGCACTGACTTGTTGAACGGCTTCTCGGGTGGCAGGGGTGATGGTAATGTTCCGAGTAACCACAGTTGGTGGGCTATCTTTGGTTTGCAAGAGCTCGAAAAGGGGCTGCATTTGCGCTATTGTGATGGGGAGCGCTGAGCGAAGCCAATTAATCTGTCCACAAAGCCGTTGGAGCTCAGTGAGTGTCATCTTGTGAGAGACGTGAATTTTTGGGCTCGCAGGTTGAATGGACTGGTGAAAATGAAAGCCTAAGAATTGAAAAGGAGGTTGGAGGTTTATTTTGTCCGACTGCACAGTAAGCCCAAGGCTGGAGAGGTTTGTTATTGTTGCCGAGAGCAGATCATTGAGGAGCGCATGGGAGCTCGCTGCCAAAAGGAGGTCATCCATGTATTGGAGGATGTATGTGTGCTCCGGATTAAACTTGGAGCGCAGCGGCTTAACGGCATGGTTGACATACAATTGGCATATAGTAGGGCTGTTACGCATGCCTTGAGGTAACACCTTCCATTGAAATCGCTGCGCTGCACCTTGGTTGTTGATGTGCGGAACTGTGAATGCAAACCTTGGACAGTCCTGGGGATGGAGAGGGATAGAGAAAAAGCAGTCTTTGATGTCGATGGTTGCTGCATGAAAATGTTGGGGGACTGTGGTGGAATGCGGGCATCCTGGCTGAGGCGATCCCATTGGCTTAATATGCTTGTTGATCTCTCGGAGGTCGTGGAGAAGGCGGAACTTGCCTGTGTTTTTCTTGTTAATGACGAAGATTGGCAAATTATAGGGACTGGTGGATGGCTCAATATGCCCTGCTTGTAGCTGCTCTTCGACGAGGGCAGAGAGAGCTTGTAGCTTGTGAGCTGGCAAGGGCCACTGCTCGACCCAGATGGGCTCCTCTGTGTCCCATTCCAGAGGGATAGGGACAGGTTTTGAGATGGGAGCAGTGGCCCCTTAGAGGGGGGGGGGGGCAGCACGGCTGAGAAGGCTTCTGTGGTGATTCGGGCTTTTAACTGGCTGAGGACATCTCTCCCCCATAAGATCGTCTGGCCTGATGAGAGGACGAGTGGGCAAATTTGGCCTTCGTGGCCTTCTCGGTCGCTCCAGTGCAGAGGCTGAGATGTTTTCCAGGAGGTAGCGGCTCCTGTGGCGCCGATGACTTGAGGGCCAGTTTCGAGGGGCCAGTGATTGAACGCGGCGATCTCAAAGGGAACACAGGAGACTTCAGCACCAGAGTCCAGAAGCCCATCGAGCCATTGTCCATCGATTTTAAGCTCTAATGAGGGTCTCTGGTGGTGTGTGATGGGCATTGTCCACATTATGGCTTGGGAGTCTTCCCGAGGACCTCTTGCAGGTGGGGCTGAGGCCTGCCCCGCTGGGAGTTTAAAGGCTGCTGGTAGTTTTGGATGGCACGGCAGTCACGAGCCCAGTGATATCCTTTTCCACAGCGTGGACACGGCGTAGAAGGGCTTCTCGGTCTTCGTGGTGGCAGGGCGGAGCGGGGTGCTGGGCCTGGCTGGGGGCACTCGTGGACAAAATGGCCGGACTGACCGCACTGAAAGCAGACGGAGGTGGGAGTAGATGAAACAGCCATGGCAGAAGCAAAGGCAGCAGTGAGCATTTTGACTTGCGGGTCAACGTCGCGGCAGGCAAGAACCCATTCGTGGATATCTTTATCACATATGGGGAGGACCACAGCCCGGAAGGGCGCAAGGCATCCATCTATGATGAGCTCTTTGGCGAGTGCGGACTGAGCGTCTTCACTAGAAATTTTCCGCTGGCAAGCTTACAGGACGCGGGCAACGAATGCTGGGAAAGTTTCATTAGAGTCTTGAAGCAGTTGCGCGAGCTTGGTGGGCTGTTTGGTGGAGACTAGAGAAAAGGACCGGTGGACGGTCCTTTTACCCGGTGCCAGAATCCTGGGTCAATGTGTAGATATGGACGAGGGTCCGCATAGTTGTTGATCCCCGTATATGCATCAGGTGGATCTAAGACGCCAGCTTGGGCATTCTCTACTACTTGCCGGTCAACAGCTACTTGGTAGTGAGCGCGCCATTCAAGAAATTGACCTGGCATTAAGATGGCACGGGCTAGGGAAATCCAGTCGTATGGGAGAACGAGTTGAGTTGCTAGCTCTTCAAGGAGCTGCGTCACATAAGGGCTGCCGACTCCATCCTCTTTAACAGCTTTGCGGAGGGTCTTAACTTCTTCGACTGTGAAGGGCAGCCAAGTTTGAGGTCGTTGCGGCATAGGCTGCAGATTTAGTGGGTAAAGCTGGGTGGTATGAGAGGGTACCCCGCTAGGAGTAGGTGGAGGGCTACTGCCATACGGTGGTGGCGAGGGATAAGTGGAAAATAAGTGAGAAAATGGCGGCCGGGCAGCATTTCGACGACAACAAAATGGCGGCGGGGCACTTCCGGGCCAAGATGGCAGGGTGGCCGCGTCACTTCCGGGCGCCGGCCAAGATGGCGGAGTAACTGTGTCACTTCCAGGCGCCGGCCGAGATGGCGGAGTAACTGCATCATTTCCGGGCGCCGGCCAAGATGGCGGAGTAACTGCATCCGGTTGTGAACAAAATGGTGCGGGGGAAGCTTCCGGTTTAGCAGAAGATGGCGACCATACAGTTTCCAGGGCGGAGGCGGATGCTGACAGTGCAGGAAGAGGCGGGTAAATGCGGGAAGAAGCACCTTTGTTCCCGCCGGCGGGCTCCAGGCCCGGTGAAGAAGAAGCCGGAAGTGCGCCATTTTGGGCAGAGGTGGAGGAAGAAGGTGGAAGTTCGCCATTTTGGGGAGCCGCAGGAGCGGTCTCTGTGTGCCGCGGGGAGCTCAGACGGGGGGGCTCACGCTCGAGGGCGGCCGCAAGTTGGTCAGACAAAGAGTCAGTGTCGGCGGACTCATTGGGATCACAGTCTAGAGGCTGCTTGGGAGAAGCCTCATGAATAGTCTCGGATGGGGCACCGAGGAGACAGGCGCGGATGGCGATGAGAAAGGGGAAGAGGCCTGGCGGGAAGGAGCGTTTTTCATGCTCCATTGCAGAGGCGACTCGATCTATGAGTCGCGAGTATGTGTCCGGGCTCCAGAGTTGGCAAGTGGCGAGCCATGGATTAAAGGGGAGCAGAAGGTCCCAGTATATTTGGAGTTGCCGCAGGGAAACGAGGACTCCATTGGTGTTGAGCAGGGTGGCGAGGGCCCCGACTTGTGGTGCCTGATGCGTAGATAGAGAGGCGCCCAGGTTGAAATAGAGACAGGACAACGGCGAGGGGTCCCTACCTGGAGAACGAGGATGGGCCTTCCGATTCACAGCAGCAGCAGCAGCAGAGAGGGGCCGGGGGAGGAGCCCCACGTTGGGCGCCAGTTGTAGCTGAGCATGAGGGTCTCGTCCTCGCTCAGGCCCAAGAGTCGGGGGGGTTGCTCCTGCCAAACCACCGGCAGGGGGTGACCCAAGAGGGAGCACCGGTTCTCCAGGCGTGGGGAACGCGCGGTTGGGGAAAAACCACGGAGACCGCTTGTGCGCAAGAACAGGTCTGCTTTATTGCGGAAGTACACTTGGTTATAAAGGGTTGGGTAGAGGGAGGGGTTGGAGCTAGGGCGGGCTAGCTAAGGGGTGGTAGTGGATAGGTGGGAGTGGGCGGGACTGGCGGGAAGGACAGCAATGGCTGGAGGGGGAAGATAACAATGCCTGGGAGGAGGGGTGGAGGGAGGCAGTAACAATTTAGGTCTTTGATCCATCTTGAGTTGATCTCTGTATAAGGTGTGAGATGGTAATCCTCTTTCATTCTTCTAGATATGGATATCCAGTTCTCCAGGCACCATTTGTTGAATAGGCCATTCTCTCCCAGTTGAGAGGTTTTGGTGGCTTTACCGAATATTATATGGCTATATATAAGAGGTTCTATATCAGAACTTTCAATTCGATTCCATTGGTCTGTGTGTCTCTCCTTATGCAAATCCCATGCTTTTTTCACTACTGTAGCTTTGTAGTATGTTTTGAAGTTAGGAAGTGTGATTCCTCCAATTTCATTTTTCTTTTTCAATATGTCTTTGGCTATTCGGGCCCTCTTTCCTTTACAAATAAATTTCATAGTTAGTTTTTCTAGTTCCTTAAAGAAAGCTGTGTTGATTTTCATTGGGATTGCATTGAATGTGTACATCAATTTAGGTAGGATAGTCATTCTTAATAATATTCAGTCTTCCTATCCATGAGCAAGGAATATTCTTCCATTTATTTAGGTCTTCTTTAATTTCCTTGAACAGTCTTGTATAGTTCTCAGTGTACAAGTTTTTTACCTCTTTAGTTAAATTTATTCCTAAGTCTTTGATTTTTTTATTTATTATTGTGAATGGTATTTGTTTCTTGATTTCCTCCTGATCTTGCTCCTTATTGGTGTACAGAAATGCTACTGATTTTTGCACATTGATCTTATAACCTGTGACTTTACTAAACTCATTTATGAGTTCTAGAAGCTTTGTTGTAGATCTCTCAGGGTTTTCTATGTATAGGATCATGTCATCTGCAAATAATGAAATTTTGACTTCTTCCTTTCCAATTTGAATGCCTTTTATATCTGGTTCTTGCATCCGTGCTCGAGCAAGTACTTCTAAGACAATGTTAAATAGGAGTGGAGACAATGGGCATCCTTGTCTTGTTCCTGAGTTTAGAGTGAAGGATTTTAGGATTTCTCCATTGTAAACAATGTTGGCTGTAGGTTTTTCATATATACTCTTTATCATGTTCAAAAAATTTCCTTTTATTCTGATCTTTTGGAGTGTTTTTATTAAGAAATGGTGCTGTATTTTGTCAAATGCTTTTTATGCATCTATAGATATAATCATGTGATTTTTTCCCTTCAATCTGTTTCTATGGTGTAATACATTGATTGATTTTCTTATGTTGAACCATCCTTGCATACCTGGAATAAATCCCATTTGGTCGTGGTGTATAATTCATTTAATGTGTTGTTAAATACGATTAAAAAGTATTTTTGTTAACTATTTTTGCATTTAGGTTCATTAGAGGAATTGGTCTGTAATTTTCCTTTCTTGTGGTGTCTTCGTTTGGCTTTGGTACTAGGGTAATGTTGGCATCATAGAAGGAGTTTGGCAATGTTCCTTCTGTTTCGATTTGTTGGTATAGTTTCAGCAGGATTGGTGTTAGTTCTTTCCAGAATGTTTTGTAGAATTCACCTGTGAAGCCGTCTGGCCCTGGGATCTTCTTAGTTGAGAGATTTTTAATGACTGACTTTATCTCTTTGCTTGTGATGGCTTTGTTAAGATCATCAATTTCTTCTTTTGTCAATATGGGCTGCTTATGTGTTTCTAGGAATTTGTCCATTTCCTCTAAATTGTCATTTTTGTTGGAATATAGTTTTCCAAATTATCCTCTTATGACAGTCTTTATTTCTGTGGGGTCAGTGGTGATATCGCCTTACTCAATTCTTATTTTGTGTATTTGTATCTTCTCTCTTTTTTCCTTTGTTAGTCTCACTAAAGGTTTGTCAATTTTGTTGATCTTCTCAAAAAACCAGCTCTTTTTCTTATTTATCTTTTCAAGTGCTTTCTTATGTTCTATTTCATTTAGTTCTGCTCTTATCTTTGTTATTTCCTTCCTTCTTTTTCCTTTTGAGTTATTTTGTTGTTGTTTTTCTAATTCCTTCAAACTTGCAGTTATTTCTTCAATTTTTGCTCTTTCGTCTTTTTTGATATATGAATTTATGACTATAAATTTCCCTCTTGGTACTGCTTTTGCTGCATTCCATAAATTTTGGTATGTTGTGTTATCATTATCATTTGTTTCAAGGTAGTCATTGATTTCTTTCGAGATTTCCTCTTTGACCCATTGTTTTTCTAAAAATATGCTGTTTAATTTCCAAATCGTGGTGTGAAATCTGGGCCTCTGTCCCTTGCAAATTTCCAGCTTGACTCCACTGTGGTCAGAGATATTGTTTTGTATGATTTTGATCTTTCTGAATTCATTAAGCCTTTCTTTGTAGCCTAGCATATGGTGTGTCTTGGAGAATGATCCATGTGCACTTGGTAAAAATGTATATCCTGCTGTGTTTGGGTGTAATGATCTATTTATGTCTATTAGATCCAGCTCCTCTTATATACTGTTCAAATGTTTTCTTTCTTTAGTGATTCTCTTTTGAGATGTTCTGTCCAGAGTTGATAGTGGTGTATTAAAAACCCCCACTATAATTGCAGATGCATCTATTGTTTCATTTCTTTTTTCCAGTGTTTGCCTCACGTATTTGGAGGCACCCTTGTTAGGAGCATAAATATTTATGATTGTTCGATCTTCTTGACAGATTGTCCCTTTCACTAAAATGTAGTATCCTTCTTTGTCTCTCACAATTGTTTTGCATTTAAAGTCTATTTTGTCTGATATTAATATAGCTTCTCCTGCCTTTCTTTTGGTTATTGTTTGCTTGTATGATTGTTTTCCAGGCATTCACGTTCAACCTCCATGAGTCTCTGGGTCTAAGATGTGTCTCTTGTAGACAGGACATAGATGGGTCATATTTCCTTATCCAATGTCCCAGTTTGAATCTTTTGATACATGAGTTTAATCCGTAAACATTCAGTGTTATTTCTTTCAAGGAATTATTTGTGCTAGCCATATTTTGATTGGATTTTTGTTTGTCATATTTTGTTTGTATTTTTTCCCTTCTATTTTTGTCTTTTTTGTTGCTCTTACACTCTCATCCAACTCTGCCTGTCCTGTTTTTCTTTTCTTCCTGTAGAACTCCTTTTAGAATTTCTTGAAGGGGAGGTTTCTTGTTGGTATACTCTTTCAATTTCTGTTTATCTGTGAATATTTTGAAATTTCCATCATTTTTGAATGCTATTTCAGCTGGATAGACTATTCCTGGTTGGATATTTTTTTCCTTTAGTACCTTGACTATATCATACCACTGCCTTCTTGCCTCCATCGTTTCAGATGAGAAATCAGCACTTAATCTTATGGAGCTTCCCTTGTATGTGATGGTTTTCTTTTCTCTTGCTGCTTTTAGAATTTTCTCTTTGTCTTGAGCATTGAATAATTTGACAAGTATATGCCTTGGGGTGGGCCTGTTGGGGTTTATGACCAGTGGAGTGTGCTGTGCTTCTTGGATATGAACATCTGTCTCTTTCTGTAGATTTGAGAAGTTTTCAGCCATTATTTCCTGCAACACTCCTTCTGACCCCTTTCCCTTTTCTTCTCCTTCTGCAATGCCTATAATATGTATGTTTGAGCGTTTTGCATTATCATTCAGGTCCCTAAGTCCTAGCTGGATTTTTTCTATCTTTTTATCTACCACTTCTACTATCTGTTTGATTTCTGATGTACTGTCTTCCACATCACTAATTCTCTGCTCTGCCTCTTCTAGTCTGCTGATATTTGCTGCAAGTGTGTTTTTGATTTCTTGAACTGTGATGTTTATTTCCATCATATCTGTTATCTTTTTTGTATGTCTGCAATTTCCCCTCCAAGTATTGTCTTCATGTTTTTAACCTCTTCCTTTACTTCATCAAATTTGTTTGTGATAAATGCTCTGAGATCTTTCATTGCTTGTGCGAAGTTCTGCTCCCCTTCCTGATTTTTAGTTTGTTGATTGGATTCAGCCATGTTTTCCTGATTACTGGTTTGGTTTGTAGGTTTTTTTTTGCTGTCTGGTCATCATTTTTTCTTGATGGGTTTAATCAGTTCCTTAGCTTCTTTTTCTAGTCTTGGAGATTAATTAGCTGTTGTTTTTGCATAGGTGTATATATTCTCTTTGTCACTTTGTTTTTCTTATTCTAATTTCTTATTGCTGGTTAAGTTCACTTTAAAGTAAAGTATTAGTCCTGGTGAAAGGCAATTTTGTAAGCAAGGAAAATGTGTAAAGCAGTATTGGTGATATATGTTAACAGAGCAACAATATGAGATCTGGGAGGATGGACTTTAAATTCATGTAAATTGTGTAGAGTTATAGCAGTAGGTAGAGTACCTATAATGAGGTAGACGACTGAATATGGGAGGAATATGGTATGAACTAAAAAGCTATTGTTTTCATGAGAGAGGTAAAGAGAAAAAAAAGGTAATAGTTTCAAGAGTGGATAACAGACAGAAAAGAAAACAAAGGTATTAGAATTTAAGAGTTAAACACTTTGTGGATCAAAGAAAGGGAGGTGAAATATAAGAGAGATAGTAGATGATGGAGGATATTAAGATGTAGGGGAAAGGGGATAGTGTAAATACCCAAAATCTATTCACACAGAAATGAGGCAGTGGAAGATGAGGAAACCCAGCAAATGTGAGGTGTTTCCTGCAGCATCTATTGTATAGTTAAGATAAAATAGAATAAGAAGAAGATGGGGAACAAGAGAGAGAGAGAAAAAAAAAGACTTTGGGGGATACGCTGGGAGAATAGACTAGGGTATAATGCAATGTTAGCAATCAGAACATTAGAAAAATAAAAATAGAATTAAAATAAAAACAAAACAAAACAAAACAAAAAAGAAAAAATGCAAATGTTGAGGGCTAGGACATTCAAGGATCTCAGATGGACCTCAGGGCATGATGGATTCAGGGATGGAAAGTCTGAGATATTGAGGACTCAAGAAGTGTGAGTGTCTGGGGTGTGGGCCACCAGGGTTTAGGGGACTCAGAGCTGGCAACCTCAAGTCCAGTTAACAGGAAGCCTGGGAGCACCACAGTGCATCACAGCCTTCAGGGATCCCCGCAGCTGGGTGCCATCCCTTTGGGTGAGGTCACATCCACAAGCTCTATCCTGTGTTCTGTAACCCACAATTCACTCACTCACTGGGGTCTATTCTGTGGATATATCACCAATTGACTTCAGGACCCCTCCCACCCTGTGATCCCCCAGAACAGCCGCCTGGGGGCGCCTCTAGGCTGCAGCCAATTTAATGACTCAGATCAATAGCCAGGTCCAGGGGAGGGGCTCCAGCCAGAAGCACTAATAACAGAGTCCAAACCCAAAATTCCCACATCAGCTTCGCAAAATATTCCCCTCATCAGCTTCCAAACGTCTCCCACCCTACCAGACCCTGGTGGCATCTCTTTATTGCTATCACTTTAAGTCCACTGTAGATCGGCAGCTGGGTTTGCGGGGGGGGCGTGGCTCTAGGCTGAAGTGCTATTGTTTGTGTCCGCAATCAAAAATTCCCCCTGCTTTGCCATAAAACTTTCTTTTGTCTCCCCAAAATCGGTCTGCAAGCACCTTCTGTCCTATTAACCACCCAATAGTCTGCTCAGGGCTTATGAATTCCCCATTACTGCAGAGCCTCCAAAAAAAAAAAAAAAACTGCCACGGCAGCACCCTGTGCCATGGCAGCGCCCGATGCCACGGCTCCTCCCACCCAAGGTTGGAACTTTCCGTGCGCAGCCGGTACCTCCGTGTATATTTTATAGATGTATTTTCTCTGTTACCTTCCCACCAAATTGATGTCCAGATACTTCTTGACCTTCAAAAATCCTGAAACAGCCTGGTCCCAAACTGCCTCCAATGCTGCCCAGCTGCTTCTTTGCAGGAGATATTATCAGATAAGTTCACTCAGCCACCATCTTGCCCCGCCCTCTCACCAGTAAACCTCATTAAGATGTCAATCATACCAAAAATCATTCAAAGTTTTAGAGCAATCCCAATAAAAAAAATTATCACAACATTTTTCCTGAATTGAAGGAGCTAATTATGAAATTTATTTGGAAGTGGAAGAGATCCAAAATAGCCAAAGACACATTGGAAAAGAAAAATGGTATCATATGAATCACACTGCTTGACTCTAAAACATATTACAAAGCTGAAGTAGTAAAAACCACAAGACATTGGCACAAAGATAGACATTCTGATCAATGGAACTGAATTGAGTTCTAATATAAATCTTCACATACACAGCAAACTGATATTCAACATGGCCATGAAGCCCATTCAATTGGGAGAGAATGGAATCTTCAAAAACTGTGCTTGCAGACTGGGTTATCCATATCCAAAGGTAGGAGAGAAGAACACCACCTCATACTTTATATAAAAAATAACTCAAGATGGTTCAAAGATCTAAATATAAGAGGCAAGAGCAAAAAAGTCATGGAAGATAATGTAGGGAAACATATACAGAATCTTTTTTTCAGAAATGGCTTCATGAACTTTAAACCCTAATCATGAGCAAGAAAAGCAAAAAAATAAATAAATAGATAAGTAGATAAATGGGACCTCCTTAAAATTAAAAACATATGCACCTCAAAGCAGTTTGTCAAGATAGTGTAAAGTGAAAATGAGTAGTTGTGTACAGAAGGGATATGAGAAGGTTGTAGTGATACTATTGATTTGGGTGTTGCAAGATTACCAGGGCCATAGGGTGGGGAGAGAAGGTTGGATGGTCCATGGTAATGGGTGAAGTTTGGGGAAGGAGAAATTGAACACTGGGGATGGGTGGGTATGCAGTTGAAACCGCAATGCTGGGAAATCACGTTGGTAAAACTATTTTGACAGTATTATAAGGAAGGGTTATTGGTTTAGGATGTGGGATGGGTTATTTGGTACAGGATGCATGTGGTGCAGGCTTCTCGGGGGTATGTGAGTGCTCATCTTGTCATAGTGTGTTATATCAGTGGGTATAGATGCATACAATGAGCAGAAAGGTGATGTACTCCCATCCTAGGAAAGTCCATGTCCTCAGACAGAGTGGAGGGATTATCTCAAGAGCACGGTTTGCTCCTAATGTGGGAGGAATGACTAGTGTGCCAAGTCCTCAGCATTGCTGCAAGTATTGATTAATTGTGATCTTCAAACAATGCAGTAGTTACTGTGGGCCCCAAGGGGAAGGGGAGAGAGGAATATAAAAGATGGAAGAGGGTAACTTGGGGGCAATGAAAATGTTCTGCATGACCATGCAATGGTGGATACAGGCCATGTTAAATTTCACCAAAACTTTATAAAAGTGTATGGTCTAAAATATAAACCATAATATGTCCCATTCTCCTTCCTGCCCAGTATTGGCAGCCGGCGCTGCCCCTCCTTCTCCCCTTCTCCGTCTTCCGCCTAGCCGTTATCTAGACAGCCCACACTTTCCCCTTCCCCTCCCTTGCTCCTAACCTCTTAGCCAGCTTACTGTCCAGTAACTGCCTACTGTCCAGTAACTGCCTACTGTCCAGTAACTGTCTACGCAAGCAACAGCACCCGCTGGCAGCAATAAAGTCCCTTTACGTATCCCTAGACCCTATAAAACCATGTCCCCTTCAACAATAAAGCAGACTTGCGCCTAGACCTTGTCTCCGTGGTGTTTTTGCTTGCACCGCGCGTCCCCCGTGCCTGAGTGGAGAGAGCGAGGGCCCAACGGCTTCGTGCCGAACCCCCTCCTCTCCTTCCACTGCGAGGCAGCCCCCGTCCGGAGAGCCCGCCCGGCCAACCGCCGACCCTCCCAGAGGCCCGCCGCTGCCCGCATTTGGTGCCCAACGTGGGTGGGGCCCACTCTGACGCCTACCCCCCACGCTTCGCTTAAGGTAGGGACTCTTCGGCATCTTCCATTCAAACCAGAATGGGTGCTTCGCTCTCCTCCCGTCAGGTCCCGCAGGTTCCGGCGCTGGCTGCCCTCCTGGAAACTAACCAGGTTAGAGTTTCCGTCCGCCAGCTTCAGCGCTACTGGGACTTACTTCTCCTGTTCAATCCCTGGCTCATCACCTGCCCGCTCTGGAGTCCTCAGACTTATGCCCGGCTGATCAAATGAGTAGCCTCAGCCATGGAACATGAGGGCCGGGTCTTTCCCCCCCGCCACCTCCCCGCTCTTGTGGTCATTCGCGCTTGTTTGCAGGCGTGCCCGCTCCCGAGGCCAAAGCCTTCCCGTGCGATACCGTAGATGAGTCAGAGGAAGGGCACGGCCGCTAAGACGGCGCTCCCGGTAACGACTCCGATGCCGAATCGCTGTCGGCTCTGTTGGAGGCTGCGCTTGAACTTGACACCCCTTGCGCCACTGATTCCGACTCCGACCACGATGGCGCACTTCCGCCTTCTTCCTCACGAAACAAAGGAAAGCCCACCCAAGAGGGCGCGCTCCCTCCTTCTTCCTCCCAAAAGAGGAAGAAGCCGCACTCCCCGCCCCTTCCTGCTTCTTCACGGAAGGACTATCTGCCGTTGTACCCTCCCCTTCCTGCTTTGGCGCCATCTTGCCCCTACCCGGAACCGGCGTCATCTTGCCCTTACCCGGAACCAGAAGTGCTTCATCCGCCATCTTCTGATGACGACCTAGATGATGCGTACGAGCGCCCGCCATCTTATGTGCCTCTGAATAGACACCCCCTTCCGCGCTCTAATAATCTTCTCTTCGAGCCCCCCACTGCTCCAATCGCTGATATGTATCCGCTAAATCCCAATCATTCTTGAGCAAATCCCCAAATATCGGTTCCCTTCTCCCCGAAAGACGTGCAAACCCTCCGCAGCGCTATCCGAGAGGATGGTCTCACCAGCCCCCATGCTCAAGACCTCCTTGAACGTATGACCTTTGCCCGCTGTCTCCCCTATGACTGGATATCCCTCGCGAGAGGCATACTTCCCTCGGGGCAGTTTATTGACTGGCACACACATTTCGCTGCCGAGAATGAAAAACAAATCGCCGAGAATGCCCGTGACGGCACCCAATATCCTGCCAACGCGTTCCTCGGACTGGGGCGCTACGACATGCCACAGAGCTACGTCGCCCTCCCTCAAGGCTTCTTCCTCCAGCTAAAGCAGTGTGCCCTCCGTGCCTTCCGCAACTGCGCCACCTCCGCGCCCGAGCCACTCACCAGACTTTTCCAGAAACCAGAGGAACCATTCTCCGACTTCATGGCGCGTGTCCAGGCCGCGGCCGAGCGCAAGGTCATTGGCACGCAGGCCCAGACCTCCTTCATCAAGGACATTGTTCAGGATGGCGCGAACCCAACTTGCAAGGTGATCATCAGGCCGCTGAGAGACAAGCCCCTCCACGACTGGGTCCTTGCCTGCTCCGGAGTCAACGCCCAGGCCTCCGCCGTGGCCCAGGCTGTCCTTGCTGCCGTCTCGGCCTCCAACGAATGCTTCTGCTGTGGCGAACTCGGCCACTTCGCTCGAGACTGCCCCAACAAGCCACGGCCACCACCGGACGTGCCCAACATAGGCCATCCACCACGGCCTCCTTCCACTCCGTGCCCGCGGTGCGGAAAAGAATACCACTGGGCCCGCGACTGCCACGTCCCTAACACCAGCCGCAAGCCTTTAAACGGCCATGGGGGCAGGCCTCAGCCCCGCAACAAAGAGGCCGCAACGACTCAGCGCCCCCGCCCATGAAAGTACTCTGGTCTGTTCCCATCGCACCCTCCACCAGGCCTCTTCTCTCTATCCAAGTCTCCGGCCGCTGGCTCATAGGGCTACTCGACACAGAAGCAGAAATTTCCTGCATCCCACTCGACCAGGCCGGGCACCTTCCTCTGACCGATGGCCCCCTAGTGGTGGGAGCCACCGGCCAAGCGCCCTCCCAGCAAGTTGCCCAGGACGTTGTCTGGAGAGACGCAGAATTTCGACAGGGAACCTTCCGCCCACTCGTTCTGAAGGAAATCTCGCAAGTTCTTTGGGGCCGTGACATCCTGCATCAATCGGGGGCCGTTCTCACCGCATCGCTGCCACAGCTGCCCCCCCAATAGCTTCGGCCATTGTTCACGTTCAACCTCTGGCACCCGTTCCTCTGCAGTGGGATACAGAGGAACCCATCTGGGTGGAACAATGGCCTTTCTCAATCCCTAAGTTGGACATTCTCAAGGGACTGGTAAGCGAACAGCTGCGAGCTGGGCACATCGAGCCCTCCACCAGCCCCTACAATACACCAATATTCTTCATTCAAAAGAAAAGTGGCAAGCCTCGCCTGCTACAGGATTTGTGAGTGATCAACAAGCACATCAAACCAATGGGGTCGCCACAGCCTGGTCTGCCCCATCCCACAGCCGTCCCTCGGCATTGGTTCGTCGCTGTCCTGGACATCAAAGACTGTTTCTTCTCTATACTGCTCCACCCGGCCTATCGGCCGAAGTTTGCCTTTACGGTCCCTCAAACCAACCATCGGGAACCAGCTCAGCGATATCAGTTGTGCGTGTTACCTCAAGGCATGCGGAACAGCCCCGCCATCTGTCAGTTATACGTTCGGGAAGCCATCCAGCCGCTCATGCAATACGCCAACATCATCCACTATATGGACGATCTGCTTGTCGCACATCCCTCTGAATCGGGATTGCGCACCGTGCTCGACCGCCTACTGAGCCACCTGGAAGACTTGAACCTCATGGTCAATCCACAAAAACTGACCACCCACCCACCATATCAATTCTTGGGGTTCTCCATCACCTCCACCGTGGCACCACAAGCGCCCAGCATCAGGATCCCGGATGTGCTCACGCTCCACGAGCTACAGCAACTTTGCGGTCAAGTCAACTGGCTGCGCCCAGCGCTTCCTATCACCACCCAGCAGCTCCAGCCTCTGTTCTGGCTCCTGTGCTCCGGTGGTCCACTCTCTTCGGTCCCCAACAAAAGAATCCACCTCACCGAGGAGGCGAAGGGAGCTTTACTACAGCTCAACCAGGCCCTCGAGCGCTGCCAACTTCAGCGCTATGACCCCGATAAGACATTGCTGGGACTAGTTCTCCCCACATGGGACACGCCCACTGGCCTGCTCTGGCAGGATGGGCCCCTCCTCTGGGTACATATGGCAAAGAGCAAGCTCAGAAAGATCTGCCCGCAAACCACCCTCTTCGTCCAGCTCTCTACCGCCCTGGTCGATCAGGCCACCCACCACTACGGCTACCCGCCGGACACTCTCGTGTGGCCACTGACTGTGCAACAAACTACCACCTTGCTGCGGGAGTCTTCAGATATGCAGGCGCTCATGGAACTCTACTGAGGGGACTTCGATAACCACTTTCCACAGCATCGGTTACTGCAGGGCCTTCCCCTGCTAGAAATCGCCGCCCCCGGCCATTTCCCTTTTCCGTCCAGCAAGCCTCTTCCAGACACCACCATCATCTTCACAGACGCCTCCAAGACTAAGTTTTCCGCTGTTGTCTTCGCACCAGGTGAGCACCAGCCACGTTCACATGTGCGCCTCCATCAATCCTCTGTGCAAGTGGCCGAACTGCGTGCTGTCATCTTAGCACTCCAAACCCATCCCCACTGTCCACTGAACATCTTTACAGCCTCTACTGCCTACAAGTCTGCCAAGTCATTGCCTTTTCTGCGTTTTTTCCGCCCGACTACTCAGCGAGTGAAAGCATCAACGTCGCTCTCCTGGACCTTCAAGAGCTCATAGAGAACCGCCGACAGCCTTGGTTCATCGTTCACATCCGCAGCCATTCCGGCCTTCCCGGGCCCCTGGCCCACGGCAACCACCTTGCTGATCAGGCCGTTCACCTGCTTCCAGCCGAGACCACCGTCGCAGTCGGAGACCTCATCAATCAGGCCAAGCTGCTGCATGCCAGATTTCACTTCTCAGCAGCTGGCCTCCACAAACTCTTTCCAGACCTCCCAATCCATACCTGCAAACACCTTGTGCGGTCATGCTGAACGTGCACTCCATTGCTGCCCTTGGGGCTGCTTAAACCACAGGGAGTTAACCCTCATGGGCTCCGCCCCAATTCCAGATGGCAACTAGACTTTACTCACATCCCCCAGTTTGGCCAATGGAAATACCTCCACATAGCCATCGACACCTTCTCTCATCTCTGCTACGCAACCGCGCTCGCTGGAGAAACGGCCAAGCACGCCATCCAAGCGCTCAGAGAATCTATTCTTTTCATGGGCGTTCCATGGGACATCAAGACAGACAACGGACCTACCTACCGGAGCGCCTCCTTTGCCGAATTCCTCAAGGTGTACGACATCACCCATCACTTCGGCATTCCCTACAATCTGCAGGGACAAGGCCTAGTAGAGCATGCTCACCAGTCTCTCAAAACCTTCATTCTCAAGACATCTGCTGACCAGCCGCGTCGCACCCCTCGCGACGTCGTCACAGAGGCCCTGATCCGACACAACCTGAAGACCTTCAATGCCCAAGGCTTTTCACCAGTCCACATGCACTGGGGGCCTACCTTCCGGCCCACCCCTGCACCGCTTGTCCTCTGGCGTGACCCGCAAACCACCCAATGGCATGGACCTGCCCCTCTCTTAGCCCAAGGACGGGGATTCGCCTGCGTTTTCCCTGAATCAGAGCCGCAGCCCATCTTGGTCCCAGGACGTCTCATCAAGCCCCACACCACCGAGGCTTCCGCTAACGCTGACACCAATGATCCTCATAACGAGTTGCCTACCTAACTTGCCTCCTTCCCATCGCTGTTTCCTTTGTAGTTTTCTCTCTCTCTTTTGTCTCCACAGATGATTCGCCGCCACGCGGGTAGTTCCGTTCTTCCCATTGCTCTCATCGTCATGCTTCCCTTCATCTCCCTGGCCGTTGTCAACTCGGCCCATCAACGCTCCAATTGGACCCTCCAGCGCTGGCAAGAGGAAGCCTTCCTCATCATCAGAAAACTACTGCCCACGCCTGAATCCCCACCCCTCGCCGTTGGCCCCAATAAAGTCCTCAATCCCCCCGCCTTCCCCCCTTTCCAGCGGCACCCCCCCTCGTCCATTGCTCCCCAGCCATGGCCCCCCCTACCAAGTATTCCAGTCCCCTTCTCACGTTAATCTATGCATCCTACTTATCTCTAAATACTTCTCACCCCAACCTCACCAAGAACTGTTGGCTCTGCCTCTCCCCCTCCCTTCCTATCTATGAGCCTGTTGCCATTAACTTCACGTTCAATGAATCCACTTCAGTATACCCAGCCGAGTGCAACTGGAATACTTCCTCCGTCCCCCTAACCTTCCAATCTGTTTCCTCCACAGGACGCTGTGTTCATTCTCGTCAAGGTTCCCAACCCTCCCTTAGTGCTTGCTCTAACTACTCCTCTCCCAGCGCTTCCGCCAAGTTCTTAATCCCCCTTAACACCTCCCAATGGCTTTGCACCTCCACCGGGCTAACCCCCTGCCTCAATGTCGCCACCCTCAACACTACCATGAGACTTGCCTGCTCATCCTTCTCGCTCCTCGAGTCGTTTACCATTCTGACCACGAATTTTTCTGCCGTGTGTTGAGCAGACAAACCTCCCTCCACTTACAAAGGAGAGAGCCTGTCACCACAGTCCTAACAGTCGCTACCCTTCTAGGTCTTGCAGGGGCAGGCACAGGGATCACCGCCCTCGCCACACAGTCCTCTGCCCTCTCCTCTCTCAGACAGGCCGTCGACGAAGATATCACCTACCTTCAAAATGCTGTAAAACATCTAAAAAATTCTCTCAATTCTCTCTCTGAGGTAGTCCTCCAGAACCGCCGTGGCCTCGACCTCCTCCTCCTTAAGGAAGGGGGTCTCTGTGCCGCCCTTGGAGAGGAGTGCTGCGTATACGCCAACTCCACTGGCTTAGTCGAGGACAACCTGAGAAAGGTCCAGGAGGGATTGGATAAGCGCCGCAAAGAGCGAGAAAATGCGAACTATTTTTCCAGTGTTCTCCATACCCTTCTCCCATACCTCCTTCCATTTTTAGGCCCACTCATCATCATCATCTTAGCCCTCACTGTAGGACCCTGGGCCGTCAAATAAATAGTCCACCTCGCCAAAGACCAAGCCAATGCAGTATTCAGCTCCTTTGTGCAGGTTCATTATCAACACCTCGCCACTAAAGAGCCACCACCAAGCCATCCACTGCGCTCCTCCCGTCCCCGCCGCAAACACCGAACCACATGCCTGTAACCTCCTGTCTCCCTTTCCTCACTCATCTCCCTCCTTCTCCCCCAATTGGGCGAGGGGTTCAGGAACATCACGACCCCATTTTGCTGGCAGAGCTCGGCGCGCACCAGGGGCCGGCATGCGCCGACCCCAGCAGCAGGCACATGCATCCTGGCCAGACGCTGTGTCCTCTGCAGCTGAGAGCAGCTGGGAGGGCCCTCTGCTTCTCACCGCCAGCCAGTCCTCATGGTCTCCCTCCTCCCCTCGTCTTACCCCAGTACCCCATCCCATACTGCCCCTGCTGCCACCAGTTCACCTCCCCCGAAGCACATACTTTTAAACAAAAGGGAGCAATTGTCCCCGTCTCCTTCCCACCCAGTATTGGCAGCCCTCTCCTTCTCCCCTTCTCCATCTTCCGCCTAGCAGTTATCTAGACAGCCCACACTTTCCCCTTCCGCTCCCTTGCTCCTAACCTCTTAGCCAGCTTACTGTCCAGTAACCGCCTACTGTCCAGTAACCGCCTACTGTCCAGTAACCGTCTACGCAAGCAACAGCACCCGCCGGCACCAATCAAGTCCCTTTACGTATCCCTAGACCCTATAAAACCATGTCCCCTTCAACAATAAAGCAGACTTGCGCCTAGACCTTGTCTCCATGGTGTTTTTGCTTGCACCACGCGTCCCCCGTGCCTGAGCGGAGAGAACGAGGGCCCAACAGCTTCGTGTCAAACCCCCTCCTCTCCTTCCACCGCAAGGCAGCCCCCATCCGGAGAGCCCGCCCGGCCAACCGCCGACCCTCCCGGAGGCCCACCGCTGCCTGCGATAATGTAAACTACTGACCATGACATTTAGTTATGTTTCAATATTTGTATATAAGTATTAGCAAATGTAACATCCACATGTAAAAAGATCATTGGTGGGGAAGAGGGAAAAGGGGCAGATGTTGGGTATATGCAAGTCCCATATATGCTGGATGTGACTTTACTGTGACCTTAAACTTCTTTGAAGACATAGCAAAATGAAAAAAAGGTAAGACACTGAGGAAGAAATGGAAGAGATTGAAACTGTACACAAAGGACAACACCTATTAGAGTGATGAAAGATAAAATGCCAAAGAAAAAAATTATAATATTTTCCACTGTTAATACTCCAAATAATTTAAATTTATTTTAGTTTTTCTAACTTATTATGTATTTTATTTCTAATGCTTAAACCTAACATTACTATTTCATTTTCCTATTAATTTAATTTGTCAATATATTATGCTTCATTTTTGAGGAAGTTTGGGATCACAGAGGGGTTCAACTATGGCAGGGGAGGAACATTTCTTTGGGGTGTGTTGCAGTATGATATTATTGATGAATTCAAAAAGAAAAATTAGATTATGTTTGTAAACAGATCTTTTAATCTGGGCATATTAGATTATATTGACTTCAGAGGTTTACTTGATTAAGTAAAGTAAGTTTACTTGATTAAGTAATCCTCTTGTGTCAGAAGGGCTTTGAGAATCTGCAATTTAGTAGGTGGGTACTTGAAGATAAAAGACAAGGAAAAGGACAGAATTGAGGGCTATTAATGTTGGAGTTTTGAATTTAGAATTTGATGCTGAAGCCTTGAGCTGAAGCCCCAGGAAGTAAACACACAGAGGAAAGAGAAGCAAGCCAAGGGAAGGGAGGAAACCAGGAAGCCTGAACCCTCATAGGCATCAGCAGCCATCTTGCTCCAACATGTGGAAATAGACCTTGGTGAAGTAAGTAACTAATGCTTTATGGCCTGGTATCTGTAAGCTCCTGCTCCAAATAAATACCTTTTTTATAAATCAAAAAATTTCTTGTATTTTGCATCAGCACCCTTTGGCTGACTATTACAGAAAATGTTACCGAGGAGGGGGGAAGAGCTTTTGCATTTACTGAAATCCTGGAATGGTTTTATAAATGGGTAAGGGGAATTTTTTTGGAGGAATTGTGTAATGCTTGATAAAAAAGGCCTAGGTAGCTTTTAAGAGACTGTTGATAAGTATATGGAGGCTAAAGAGCCTTTTTATGATGCCTTAGAAGTAAATGATGAGGCTATTACCGGAACCTGGAGGAAAGGCAATCTGTGTTTTAAAGTGGCAGAGCATTTAGCAAGATTAATACCTAGTGTTTTTTGGAAGTCAGAATTTATAAATGGTGAGCCTGTGCATTTAGCTGATGAAATTTCAAAAGTAAACCTAAAGAATGCAGCTTGGCTTCTGCTTGCATCTTATAGCAGAATGTTAGATGAGAGATATATGCTGAGGACTGAACTGTTGGGCACAAAGAAAACAGAAACTGATTCTGGAAATTCCAAGTCTCTGGAAATGAAGCTCCCAGATGAAAGTGCCCAATTTGAGGACTTAACTAAACTAGGGAAATTGTAAATCAGGATTGAAGATGCCGTTATCTTGGACAGCCTTGTGAAAAGTCTTATTCTTTTATGGCTTGGACCTCTGCTTCTTGCATGCTAAACCAGCAGACTTTTTGAGAGAGCTATATGAACAAAACACTGTCAACCTGGAATAAAATGAACATGGAAAGGAGAGATTAAAGTGGAAATGACTTCAAAAGGAAAACCATGGAAGCTGAGATCTGGAATTAGGATATCACCTTGGGCCAAGAGAGGGACCCTACACATGTGTATAGAAAGGGTGAATTTGCCCCAGCAGTTGAGGAGGGTGCATGTTCTTGTCCAATATTCTGGGGGAGTTGTGCTGCCTCAGCATACAAAGAGGGCGGAGCACATTCCCAAGAAATAGGGCAGTTAAGGTCAACACCACACTGGTCTGAGAAGGTTGGGCCTGTCCCCCAAAGTATAGGGAAGTTCAGGTAGTCAACCTGTTGCTCTGAGGGGGTTGTGCCTGCATGCCAAAATTTAAGGAAGTGCAGGTAGTCAACTCATTGCTCTGAGAGGGTTGGGTCTGTTTGCCAAAGTTAGGTGGAAGGTTGTCTTCACATCATGTATTAAGTGGGTTAAAACTCTAACCCAAAGATTGGGTAAGGTGTGGCAATCACCCCAACAGTTTTGGAGAGAGAGGTGTGGAACTTGATCAACACCCAAGCTGGTGTAAAGGGTGGTTCCTCAAATGGCCCCAAGGAGAAGAAACAATCACCTTAAGAATGACTCTCAGATTGAAATTGAATGGAGGATGCCCTGCAGGTCCACTGATCTTTAGAGAAACTGTGACTCATGTTTCCCTCCCAATTTCTCCTTACTGTAATGAAAATGTTTATCCCTTATCTGTCCATTTGTGTATTGGAAGCAGATGATTTTTTTTTTATAAGTTTCAGAGGGCTGTCACAGACAAAGCTTTGCCCAAGATGAAATTGAATTTCTTTAAATTGATTGTGATTTGATTTAGAACTTGCATTTTTACTGATTTAGGATTTTTTAAAAATATTGTAATAACTTTTTTGGAATTCAGAGCATGGAGTGTAGCAGTTTGATATTATTGATGAATTCCAAAAAGAAATATTGGATTATATTTGTAAACTGACCTTTTCCACTGTGCATATTAGATTATATTGGATTCAGAGTTTTACTTGATTAAGTAATCATGTAGGGCATTGTGTACCTACCCCTTCATGGGAGGGAACATGTGGATATAAGGCATGGCAAAGGACAGGATTGAGGGTTATTAATGTTGGAGTTTTGATGATGGAGTTTGATGCTGAAGGCTTAAACAGGAACCCCAGGAATTAAGCACACAGAGGAAGGAGAAACAAGCCCCAGGAAAGGAGGAACCCAGGAAGTCTGAAACCTCACTGACATTGGTAGTCATTTTGCACAATCACATGTAAACAGACTTTGGTGATGGAAGTAATCTACGCTTTATGGCCTAGTATCTGTAAGCTCCTACCTCAAATAAATACCCTTTACAAAAACAACTAATTTCTTGTGCTTTGCATCAACACCCCTTTGGCTTCTAATACAGGGTATCATTAATGGGGATGCATAGGATGGAGCTCACCAAGGCATACACTTACTGTATAAAGATATTGTCAGATGTTTGTTGGGTATTGACACAGTAGGTAGAGTTTCACATGACAACTGAGGGAGTGCTGGTTTCCCATGCTGGGGAGCTCTGCCACATTCCCCAATGGAACAGCAACAATACCGCAAGTGCAAGGTTAATAACCAGTGAAGAAGGAGTCTAGTGATGGGCTCTTGATAGTGAATACGATGCTTATGAGACTGTTGTACATGAAATTTTAATTTGCCCTAATTTTGTAGGGTGCCTAATAGTTAATTTCTGAGGGCCCCTATGTTGCTCAAATGTGGCCACTCTCTAAGGCAAACTCAGGATATAAATGCACTACCTTCCCACCAGTGTGTTACATGACTCCTTGAGATCCTCCTTCCTAGTTTGGAAGGATTACTACCAAGCCCCAACTCATGATACAAATGGAAAAAGTCTTTGTATGAAAGGGGGAAGTGGTAAATATATTTGAGTTTATATGGCTATGAGACTTTAAACTGATTCAGGAGATAATCAGAACGGTCGCACATATGCACTTCTCAGCAGGATCTCATACATACAATCCCAGGTAGTGGTGCTCCTGAGGGCTACAGAGACACCCAGGTCCTATAGTCATGGCAGAAGCCTCTGGCATTTGGTGCCTTGCCAGCGGACCCTATTTTGGAATTTGTGCTCCTGAATGTGACAGGGTTTGTCTCAGATGTGACTTTTCTATAAATGCCTATTTTGTCCCTTTTATTGAAACTGTGGTTGGCACTGACTTTGTTGTATGCCCAGGAAAGTTGAATCTCTGGTCTGTCCATGTTCCAGCTGGACCCTGAGCCTCACCAGTGTTGCAGCCCCTTACAACACCGTCCTGCTCATTGGATGTATCCCACTGATATAACACACTATGACAAGATGAGCACTCACACACTTCCTAGAAGACTGCCCCAGGTGCACCCTATGCCAGATGCCCCCCATCTAACACCTTAAACCTGTAACCTTTCCTTATTGTATTTTCTAAGTAGTTTTCTACACGTTACCATTTCAAACATGTACCTGACAATCTCCCAAGTTCACCTGCTCTCCCCAACCCTCCCCCCAACTCCATGGACCATCTGACCCATTCTTCCAACCCTAGGTTCCCTCAAGCCTGCAAAGCCCAATTCAATAGTATCCCTAGATCCCCTTTATTCCTTCATTGCACAACTACTTTTCTCCTCTCTATCATAGATTTTTACCCATGTAGGTGTTGGTTCACAACTGTTCTCCCTTCCCCCCCATTACCTGGAAGCCTGTCTTCCAGTCTATGGCTCTCTGATACAGCTTGATTTGTTTAATTCATATCAGAGAGGTCATGTGCTATTTGTCCTTCTGTGCCTGGATTGTTTCACTCAACATAAAGTCCTCAAGATTCATCAGATGAAACTATCTTGATTGCAATTACAGACACTCTATGAGGGGTGTTTTAATTTAAAGCTTCTTTGAAAATGAAGTGGAAAGTAATAAGGCCCTGGGAAAATTTACAGAAGAAATTATAAATATACATAAAAGATAACAGATGTATGGTGATGAAAGTCATGTTGCAAAATATTTCTTGGTCTAGTTTTTGGTTAGGTTTTGGATTCCTGAAATGATAAAACTATGGCAGGTGATGATCACTGGTGCAGAGTGTTATTGGTGGGGGGATACATGTGGAAGGATCCACTCGCAGATGATTCTATGGAGTATGAATACTTTATAAGATTGCATGAAGACCCACACAATAACCATCAAAATACTAATTATCCATCTTCAGGAGACCTGCTTCATTCTCTAATAGAGGAGCAAGAATCCCTAGAGCACATTGTCAACAAAAGAATCCCTAGAGCACATTGGCAGCAAAAGATGACAGACAAATACACCAGGCTGTTGATAATAATGTCTGTACTTATGAATCTTATTCTTATAAAATTTAAACTTAGCTTTGTAATATATGTTCACCAAGAGTTAACCACCAGAAAACTTCCTTTTATTGAAATTTGGCCTCTCTCTAAGCCAAACTCAACTTTTAAGCTCACTGCCTTCCCCCAGTTCATCTTTTACTTAAAACTACAAAGCATTTTTAAAAAGAAATTAATGAAGTCCTAAATAAATGGAAAGACATGCCTTCTCATGATTGGAAGGCTTTATATATTTGAGATGAAATGTGCTCCAAACCAGTCTTGTTTTCATTTGTCAAAAACCTGCTGTTGCAGAGTACCAGAAATGGTATGACTTTTATAAAAGGTAGTTATTTGAGGTAAATTCTTACAGTTCTAAGGCCATGAAAAGTCCAAACAGAGGCACCATTTAGAGATACTTTTTCACGAAGTCAACTGACACATGACAAATATAACTGCTGATCTATGTCTCTGCCCTCCCCTCCATAATCTACCTTCTCTCAGAGCCCAAATCCCACTGCTGAGCTGTCAGGTATTGGGCTTAGGGTTTGTCCCTTCTTGAGCTCCATGGGTCCAGCCTCTTGTGGATTCATGCTCAAATAATCCTCTAGTTTTCTCTCACATGGCTGGATCAAATGAATATGGCACAGCTTCCTTTTCCTGTGTCTGTCTCTTTGTTTCTGGGGTTATATCAGATGCAGTAAGGGAGCAGAGTCTCAACTTGATTCACACCTCACTGACATAATCCAATCCAAATGATCTCACATCTGTAGGCATGGCTTAATTCTCATCTAGGGATTCATAAGATAATTTATCTATAAATAAGCATTATAACTTTATTAAAATGAAAACTCAATGTTCAAAATAGTTTTAAAAATGAATAAAATCTATTGTCCAATATTGGACATATAAATGCAGAAATAAGTGCTTTTTTCTAAAGCATGTTTTAAACTTTACTTTGTTCATACTAAAATATAGTAAGCTTTAAATAGTTCAAATAATACAATTCAGCAGTTTAAACTGTAAACAACTTGTTTAACTTTTAAGAGGACATTGTGTTAATATACCTCCATTAGTAAGCACCTTCTTTTTTGTGCTTATCTATATAAGATAAATACATTAAAGCATGTGAAAATATGAGCACAGGCTATGTATGTGTCTCACTGGATCAAACTGTAGCAGCAGTACATAAACATAAAAGACATTTCACAAAATACAAATATAAGTAAAATAGAGGGACAATCATATAATGGCTATGTATGGGAGGGGAAGAATAGAGTTTGAAAAGTGATGAATTTTTTCTTTGTTTTTTATTAATATTTTATTAATATTTTTATTAGTATTTTATTAATATTTTAATTGCTGTAATGAAAATACTCTAATAATGATTGAAGTGAGTGATTCACAATTATGTGATTATAGCAGATACATTTGATTTTAAACTTTGGATAGATTTGTACTTTATAAATATTTGTTAATAAAATTGTTTTGTTTAAAAACACAAAAGACAACAAAAATAAATAAATAAAAGCAAAAAGATGGTGGAGCACTTGGCCCAGTGGTTAGGGCATCAGTCTACCACATGGGAGGTCCATGGTTCAAACCCCGGGCCTCCTTGACTCCTGTGGAGCTGGCCCATGTGCAGTGCTGATGCGAGCAAGGAGTGCCCTGCCATGAAGGGGTGTCTCCTGTGTAGGGGAGCCCCACATGCAAGGAGTGTACCCTGTAAGGAGAGCTGCCCAGCACAAAAGAAAGTGCAGCCTGCCCAGGAATGGTGCTGCACACACAGAGAGCTGACATGACAAGATGACACAACAAAACAAGATGACGCAACAACAATAACCAAAAACAAACACAGATTCCTGTGCCGCTGACAACAACAGAAGCAGACAAAAGAAGATGCAGCAAATAGACACAGAGAACAGACAACGAGGTGGGAGGGGGAAGGGGAGAGGAATAAATAAATAAATGAATCTTAAAAAAAATAAAAGCAAAAAGATGCAGATGTGACTCCTGGAATTAAGACATACTGTGCCATTGATCAGAATTGTTTTAATTAAAAAGCAAACAATCCCCAGAAAATACTGAAAAGAAACCAGCAATACAAGTTCAGCCTGTGTGATATTTATTCATTAATACAATCTCAAAAACAAAGATGAAAAAAACTCACACATTCCCACATAAAAACTTTCAATCACAGAAATAATTGCTTCATTATTTCTTAAAACTGACATCCTGAAAAGTGACAGTTGGCATGCTTTACCTAATAAGCCTAGGTACATACTGTCTCTGTGAGTTACATACTACTGAGGTACATACTAGTACATACTACTAGGGCCATTGTTTTGGATGAAATAAAGTAAAAAGTGTAAGGAAAATTTATTTAATAATTCTGTCATATTTTCATTTTTCAAAATGTGAGACTTGTATAGGTGAAAATATGTTTGCCAGGTAAACTGTTAAACCCTCCCCTCAACAAAACAAAAAACAAAACCTGGAAGTAGTATTAGAACTCAGGATGGTTTTTAAACTAAATAGGTACAGTTATGGTAAAATGTGTACCCTGACATCAATGGAAAAGACCATTTGTACAAATAAATAAAACAAAATATAACAGGTCTAAAAACCAGAAATCTTCAAACTTACTAAATAAAAATAGTTTTTAGTAGTTCTGATATAAACAATACTGTATTTTCATCCATTTGCTCAACTTTCTGTCTATCAATAGTCATTTTTCCTGCTTGAGATTTTATTATTTGGAATATATATAACTCTTAGGTAGTAAATACTTAATTGGTTAACCTGTCATTATGGTCAATATTTACAATGCAAGTTTATATATAGTATATGATATATGCTTATATAAACATCTTCCCACCCCCTCCCATCATCAGATCTTTAACTTACGATTTGAATGGAATTTTCCCCAATGCTAACAAAATGAGGGCTTCTCAGTAGAACAGCACCTCATAACTGCTCTAAACATCCCTCTTTGAGACAGAGAGTTCAACTATTTCTTTTGCAAAAAGACTTTTTGGTGACTCTCAATCAAATTGGAAAACTGCTTGATAACCTTCCACTCCTATGTAATCTCTGCTGAATTATGACCCCAAATTCTAAAGAGAATCCTCATAGAATACATGCTTACACTTCATATGGCCCCCTATTTCCATTTTTATTTTGGAGTCCAGTATTCCTGGGTATGAATCTATACCACATCTTGGAGGTAATGTCTGGATTTGGGTGCTTGCATTGGTTTCTTCTGCTTCCCTAATTTTTCCCCCATATTTGTCCATGTACAGTGGTCTCTCAGGTAGTAGGTAATAATGTATTGAACTAATCTTCCCCTTTTCAGTAATGGGCAGCATGCAGGGAATCTTATTGGCAGATCCTTCACTGTTCTATCTTTACAGAGCTTTGTTACTGACATACTTGCGATCAGGGGCAAAGTTCTGAGTAGAGGGCATGACCTCACTGAGGTTAGATGGAAGTCTTTTAGGGCTGGATTTGCAGGAGTTACACTGTGATAAAAGTTCTCTGTGTGATACTTTGGCAGATCTGTCTTCATTGCTGCATGTGTTGGAAGTCACTTCTGCTGACCACCTTTTATAATCTGGCTTTACAGGTCGAGGAGGTATTGGAACCTTGGGGTGAACCTTAGGTATGTCTTCATCAGAATTTGGAGAAGCTCTGTGTAAGTATTCTTATGGCTGGCTTGTTAAAAGACCCAGCTGGTTCTGAATGAGATCTTAATTGTTGGTGGTTTTAGGTGAAGGATGTTTTGAAGTTTGGACACATCCATTATGGTTGCATGAATGATTGAGATTTTATTCTTCAGAAACAGCTGAGTATCAAAAGACACATAATTAATTTGTCCACAACTATGGAAGCTTTGCCTGCCAGGAATACCATATTTGAAGTCGGAAATTGTAGTCTTCAAAAATTAAGTCTGTACCAGAGCCACTTAAGAATTCTACTTCATCATCTGTATCATAGAAAGAGAGGGCTTCAGAGATTGGCAGTGACAGAAGGGGCCTGGATTCCCATTCACAGAGAGTTGCACGGGGGAAAAGGAAAGTGAGTTTTTTTATGGGTATAAGAGGAGGGGTGTAAGCACAAACCTCATTTACTGAAGTTTTCTTAAAATCACATGGAACTTGATTCATTTCATGATGTCCCAAGTGCTCATTTGAAGGAATAATAAGAGGGGGAAAGCTAGATTTAAGAGATGGACAATTTTCTTCCAAGTAGTGACCATCCATCAGAGGAGATTTTGAAGGAAGCCCGAGTAAGTCATTAGGTGCACCTCAGCCGTAGATTTCAGATTGTAGACCACAGTTATTGTGTCAATGTTGAAAACATTATTTTCAAACTCACTGAGACTTCCCCAGCATATCTTTCTATTCCCCAGGCTTGACCATTATGTAGACACGCAGTTTTTAATGGGGCTATCATGTCCTGAGCAGGAACTCCTGTTGTTGACATTGTGCCTTATTTTGAAATGACTCAAAATTGTGAAACCCAGGGATTTTTGGTGAACCAGTAGTTTGCACTCTGCTGGCCTAACCATGGCTCCTCACAGTGCCCTATAATTCATGGATGTACAGTCTGGTTCAATCCCTCAGGCTCAGCCTAGCTCATCAGCCTCATTTGTCAAGCTCGCTAAATGTTGCTGTCTCACACTTGGCCACCACTGCAGAAGATAATTTCAAACTACCAGTCTTCAATGTAATTATTATCAAAATTCCAATGACTTTTTTCAGAAATGAAGAGAACTTTAATTCATATAGAATATGGAATTATTCTATCCAAAGGGACACTGGATAATTTTTTTTTTTAATTTGAAAGAGAAGAACATAGTGAGAAGACACACTTATTCAGCAAAACAGTATGGAACTTACACAGCAATTGACATATATATCACCAGAGTAGAAACATAGACCAATGGAAAGGATCTTCCATTGATTTATTTCACTTGTGCTAAATCCTTAAATGTGGAATGACTAATCTTTTCACAAATGACTGCCCAACAAGTGGGGAAATATATACAAAATAATGATTTTGGACCCATATTTCACACCATATACAAAACTTAACATGGAAAGAATCAAAGACCTAAATATAAGGGCTAACATGATAAAACAAAAAAAATATATTAGTAAACCATTATGAGCTTGATTTTGCAATGGATACTTAGCTATGATGTTAAAAGCATGTGCAACAAAATAAAAAAATAGATATATTGGACTTCCTCTAATTAAACCCTTTTGTGCAACAAAATACACTAACCATAAAGTAAATGGACAACTATCAGAAAGGGAGAAAATATTTGCAAAACATGTGTCTGATAGTGAACTAGTTTATATAATATATAAATATTTTTTCAAATCAATAATAAAAGGCACAGAATCCAATTTAAAAATGGACATGTAGACATCCTTTCAAAGAATATATACAAATGTCTAGTGAGCAAATGAAGAGACACTCAACATCTTCAGTAATTAGAAAAAATGCAAGAAAAAAACACAATAAGTTATCACTTCATATCCAGTCAGATATCTATAGGAATAATTATTATGATAATGATAATAAGTAAGTAGCAATTGCTAGAGAGGATGAGGAGAAATTGGAACATTCTTATGTTGCTGGTGGGAATAAAAATGGTGTAACTGAAGTGGAAAACAATTTGGCTATTCCTCTAAAAGTTAAACTTAGAATTTTCATTTGAATCAGCATTGATACTTCTAAGTACAGTACTGAAGGAGCTAAAACTATTTGTTCCAACACAAATGTGTACAGAAATATTCATAACAGCACTATTTATAAACTTAAAATGTGTAACTAATGACTAAATTTCCATTAGCTGCTAAATAAACTTGTCATGGTCATAAAGTGGAATATTATTCATACATAAAAGGAATGACTACTGATTCAAGCCTTAGCATGGATAAACCTTGAAAACATTATGCTAAGTGAAAGAAACCATATAGAAAAGGCTGACCATATATTTGATGATTCCATTGATATGATTAGTATAGTATAGGAAAATCCATAAGGACAGAAATCAGACTAGTGTTTGACAACTGCTTTATGGAGATGGTAAAGGGGAGTCACTATTTAATGGGTTTCTTTTTAAGGTGATGTTGTGATATTAGATAGTGGTGATTGTTGCACAAAATTGTGAATATATGGAAAGTCACTGAATTGTACACTTTAAAACATTTAGGATGATAAATTTTATCTTATGTGAAATTTGGCTAAAAAACAAACAGTATATTGTCAGCAATATGATGCCATTAGAGTGGAATCATACCTTCAGGAGTGAATAATTATCAGCTCCTAACATAGAAAAGTTATTTTACTGAGCATTTTTGCATAGAAGAAATCATATTAAAACATATTATACAAGAACGTCATCTTGAGTGATGTATAATGGATTCCTATCCAACATCAAGGTGTGACTGTAAAAATAAATCCAGGAAATCCAAGTTATTTTCCCTGGGGCTTGATCTTTGATCAGATGGAAAGCCTCATTCTGCCCCCTGGATGTGCTGAAAACAGGAATTTTTCCTCATTGTACAGTGTTCTACTGCCAACTGGATAGAATTAATTTTCTAAGTTGATTGTACAAATTTTCTGGTATGTACTGACTTGGATGATGGTTTCTAGAAAGTAGACAAATCTATCAATACGGAATGTTTATTTTGTTTCAAGTAGGAATCAGAACTTAACTACTGCCAAGAGAGAAAGGGAGGACCTTTCTTGCTTGAATCAAAGCAAAGACACATATATATGTTATTAACTGAAATTTTACATAGTGTTTCCTTTGAAAAGATTATTTTTATTTGGCTGTTAAAATATAGTTTGCAATTTAATCAACCAAAGTATCCTGAAATTCCTTCTATCTTTTATGAGCTTTGTGCTCTTTGTGAAATCAGGCAAGGGTATTGTCTGCACATTTTTATATCTCCTTTGCAACATCAAGGAGGTATTTTTGAGATGGTTGATTGGACTAGGTGACAATCTTTCATAGGAATAGTTAACTTTTTTTGTGCTTTTATTTTCTAATCTTGTCTGATGAAGGTAAACATTCCTACATATAAGTTAGTGATTATTGCTTTTATGAACAATTAGCTAACTAGGGTAAAAGACTAGAACTGTGGTTTTACCAACTCTATGTCAAAGAAAACTTTGCAATTAACTTTAAAGACCCATAATTACAGATTGCCCAGGACAAAAAAAAAGTCTTTGTTGATTAATACATCTTGATGAGCATTTTATCAGGGTTACAATGTCATCAATGTGTGCTTAAACAACACTTCTAGATTATTTTTCCATTCTAATATCTTTGAATTATTATGTTTATAAAATTTATAATCACATATTCATTCTCACATTAAATAAAATTCTTTTAAGTTAAATCTTGATCCAAAATATGATTGTGTAACATCTTATAGATGTTACACATAGAATTGATTGTCTGTAATTTTATATAATTGGAGCTAGCTAATTTTCAAGATTGATCATTTCTATAACTGAGCTTAATTTACAAAGATGAGAAAACATAATGTTTACTGAAATGAGCCATACACAAAGTGACAAATACTGTATTATCTCACTGATTTGAAACAATTATAATAAGCCAATACAAATTCAGAAACCAGAGTATATATTAACAGCAGCAGTTTGGGGATAATGAATGGTACGTTAAGGCTTAAAATATATATGGTTCTTATTTGGAATAATGGAAATATTTTGGTAATAGATGGTAGCACAGCATTGTGAATGCAAAAAAAAAGTGCTGAATTATGTATCTGAATATGATTTCAAAGAGAAAATGTTAGATTGTATATATGGTAACAATAAAACATTAAAAAAATAATCCATTGAACTACACTAAACAATGAATTCTAGGTAAAGCAATAGATATTAATAGTAATATTTTAAAAGTGCTATTTTCACAAATATTCCACCCCAATGCAATGTGTTGGTGGTGCGGAGGTTCATGGGGAGTCTTTAATTTTATGTATAATTGTTTTATAAAGCCATGACTGCGGTCACCCCTCAGGCTGAAGTGTGGTTTGCTGGCCTGGCGGGGGAGCAGCCGCGGCAGGCCAAGCCGCTGCCCCCATAATAGGGTGGCTGGTCGGACTCACCGCCACCCCTGAAGGAAGCTCGGCATGGGCGCAGAGTGCCCTCGGGTCTCCCCTTCTCGGCAGCCATGCTTCCGCGGCCACCCCTCCTCCCGGATAGCGCCACACAATGCCTTGTGGGGCAGCACCCTTCTTCTTCTTTCTCCCTGCGCAGGCCCAGGGCGGAAGATTCCAGTCTGCCCTTTTCCCCTCCCCCGACAGCAGCAACAGCCAGGCGTAGGCGGAAAAATCCAGCCTGCCCTTTTCCCCTCCCCCGACAGCAGCAACAGCCAGGTGTGGGCGGAAAAATCCAGCCCGCCCTTTTCCCCTCCCCCGACAGCAGCAACAGCCAGGCGTGGGCGGAAAAATCCAGCCCGCCCTTTTCCCTTCCCCCGACAGCAGCAACAGCCAGGCGTGGGCGGGAAACTCAAGTCTGCCCTCCACCCCAGCAACAGCAGCCACCAATCCCTAAACCCTGCCCCTTCCCCCAGCAACAGCGACAGCCAATCCCTAACCACCACCCCTCCCCCGTCCAGTACCGCCCACTGACCTTTCGCCGGCAACCAATCAGAACAGGGCATGGCTTCGACCAATCAGCCTTCCCCAGCCCCTATAAAACTGTTGCCTCTCCCTCAGTAAAGTGGACTTGCGTGTTTACCTTGTCTCCGCGGTAGTTCTTCTGCCGTGCGCCCTCCAGTCCTGAGAGCCCCCGACAAGGGCCTGGCCTCCCTTGTCCCCAGTTCGTCGCCTGCTTCTCCGGGTGACCCCTTCGTCACCGGCTTCGCCGGGCGACCCCTTCAGCCGAACCGCGCAACCCCTTGTGAGACCGATCCCTCGTCTGCTGCCGGACCGATCCCTCGTCCCAGGTGGGACAGACCCCCCGTCCCAAGCGGGACCGACCCCTCGTCCGCAGCCAGACCCCACCTCTACCGACCGAGCAAGCCGCCGCAGCTGGCGCCCAACGTGGGGCAAAGCAACCCCACCACAGCACAACGTGGGGCAAGGCAACCCCACCACAGCCTCACTCCATAACCTGGCGGCTCCCCCCCCCTCCTCTCTTCTCACCTTGGGACTTCTCTCGTGCAACATTGCTGCTACCTGAGCCTTGGCTACCTCATATGATCCACGGCGGTCTGGGAGAATCGCTGGATGGCTTTCTCCTTCCATGTCGGGGGTTTATACCGACCCGCTATGATTAAGAGGAGCCTTGGATTTCTCGGGAGCGCGCGCTTGCACGTCTGAAGTAATCCTACCACAGCCCTACGCCCTCCTCTCTTCTCACCTTGGGACTTCTCTCGTGCAACATTGCTGCTACCTGAGCCTTGGCTACCTCATACGATCCACGGAGGTCTGGGAGAATCGCTGGATGTCTTTCTCCTTCCATGTCGGGGGCTTATACCGACCCGCTATGATTAAGAGGAGCCTTGGATTTCTCGGGAGCACGCGCTTGCACGTCTGAAGTAACCCTACCATAGCCCTACGCTCTCCTCTCTTCTCACCCCTATCTTTTCGCTCTGCATTGCTGCTCCTGAACCTTGGCGACCTCATACGATCCACGGCGGTCTGGGAGAATCGCTGGATGGCTTTCTCCTTCCATGTCGGGGGCTTATACCGACCCGCTATGATTAAGAGGCACCAATAAAACTCTCAGGAGCGCGTGCCTGAGCACCTCCACCCCTGCCTTCACCTCTGCCTCCTCCCCTCTGTGCTTGCTCCCCTTTGCCTTGCTCCACTGCTCGTCGTCCCGCCCTCCCCTCGTCGGGGCCTTCTCTTGGCCCGTGACCACCGTCGGAGTCCCATCGGCTCCGACCCCTCGTCTCACCGCGCACCTCGGCTCCCATCGCCGCGCTCTCAAGGTAAGGGCCCCTTTTCTTATCGGCTCCAAAAGGCCATTAGCAATGGGTAACATCCTATCTGCTAAGCAAGCCCCACAAGTTCGGGCCCTCGCCGGTCTCCTAGACACTCACCGGTGTAAGATCTCTTTCAAACAGCTTCAAGTATATCGGGACCTTCTTCTCCCCTTTAATCCATGGCTTACCACGTGTCAGCTTTGGGACCCGGACACCTATACTCGCCTTATAGATAGGGTCACTTTTGCTGTGGAGCAGGAAGGTAAAAGATTCCCTCCTGGCTTATTACAGGCAACATGAAGTCCAGAAGAAATCTTGAAGGGTATAATCTATGATATGCTATATAAAAAAGGATTTAAAAGCAGCTATACCAAGAAAGTAAGAAATATGAGTCAACTGTAAATAAATTATATATTTCTGTTAATGTGTTGTAATTGTTCTGTGTTTGTCTGTCTGTTCGCTCAATGTCAACATATATTGTGATACCTCCGGATGGTAAATATAAATTACTGGCCTACAAACCACAAAGCTTCTGTCTTAAACATACCATTCTCAACCCTATCCTCTAAATGATCTTCTCACTTCCCCCACAGCCTTTAATACTCTATTTCTTCCTCATAACCTTTGCTTTCTTGATAATATTTCCCGCCATCTGTCTAGCCACTACCACCCCAGAAGATTGTAACCACGGCCCCCCATGCCGCCATCGCTCTCAAGCAGCTCCAGCCCCGCGAAACGGCCCGCAACCTGCTTTCCCCGGCCTGCGGCCTGCTTTCTAGCATCTAATAACGTTTCTGCTTTTAACAGCTCCCCATACTTCTGCGGAGCTTCCTCCTGTCTCGACCTCACTCCTCTTCTCAGCCATCCAAAGCGTCCTTTCTCGTCCCCCGCCCCCCCTCCTTTTTTCGCTTGAACCCCTACTGCGTTGCAGATTGGGCCGCCCCATGTCGGCCCGCCCCATTAACATCGGCCTCTCTCGGCCTGTGGAGACCTTGGCCTTCTTGTCCTCGCCTACGTCTCCACCACTCCCGACGCTGCTGCCACCACCATCGCTGGTGCCCTGACGCAACTTGTCCTCACCACTGCGATCCTCCAGACCATCACACAGTCTGCCTCTGCCACTCTTCGCCACCAAGAAGAGATCAACCACCTGTAATGCGCTATCATCCTGGACTTTTAACAACAGATAGACCTTATCGCCACCGAGGTCAACGGGAATTGGACATTGGCCACCCTTGCTTGCAACGGCAAGATACCGCCCCCCAAATTGTACATTTGTATCCCCGTCATACTCACCTCCCTCTTCAGCCCCGCTTCCCTCATTGCTTACTGCCTCTTGGGCCTCAGCTACTTGTTGCTGCTGCCATCCTGGTGCTTATTTGAAAAGAAGGGGGAAATGCGGTCACCCCTCAGGCTGAAGTGTGGTTTGCTGGCCTGGCGGGGGAGCAGCCGCGGCAGGCCAAGCCGCTGCCCCCATAATAGGGTGGCTGGTCGGACTCACCGCCACCCCTGAAGGAAGCTCGGCATGGGCGCAGAGTGCCCTCGGGTCTCCCCTTCTCGGCAGCCATGCTTCCGCGGCCACCCCTCCTCCCGGATAGCGCCACACAATGCCTTGTGGGGCAGCACCCTTCTTCTTCTTTCTCCCTGCGCAGGCCCAGGGCGGAAGATTCCAGTCTGCCCTTTTCCCCTCCCCCGACAGCAGCAACAGCCAGGCGTAGGCGGAAAAATCCAGCCTGCCCTTTTCCCCTCCCCCGACAGCAGCAACAGCCAGGTGTGGGCGGAAAAATCCAGCCCGCCCTTTTCCCCTCCCCCGACAGCAGCAACAGCCAGGCGTGGGCGGAAAAATCCAGCCCGCCCTTTTCCCTTCCCCCGACAGCAGCAACAGCCAGGCGTGGGCGGGAAACTCAAGTCTGCCCTCCACCCCAGCAACAGCAGCCACCAATCCCTAAACCCTGCCCCTTCCCCCAGCAACAGCGACAGCCAATCCCTAACCACCACCCCTCCCCCGTCCAGTACCGCCCACTGACCTTTCGCCGGCAACCAATCAGAACAGGGCATGGCTTCGACCAATCAGCCTTCCCCAGCCCCTATAAAACTGTTGCCTCTCCCTCAGTAAAGTGGACTTGCGTGTTTACCTTGTCTCCGCGGTAGTTCTTCTGCCGTGCGCCCTCCAGTCCTGAGAGCCCCCGACAAGGGCCTGGCCTCCCTTGTCCCCAGTTCGTCGCCTGCTTCTCCGGGCGACCCCTTCGTCACCGGCTTCGCCGGGCGACCCCTTCAGCCGAACCGCGCAACCCCTTGTGAGACCGATCCCTCGTCTGCTGCCGGACCGATCCCTCGTCCCAGGTGGGACAGACCCCCCGTCCCAAGCGGGACCGACCCCTCGTCCGCAGCCAGACCCCACCTCTACCGACCGAGCAAGCTGCCGCACATGACTTCTCTAATAAAGGGAAAATATGGAACAAAAATGTAAGAATTATAAAAACTAATATTTCAGAATTGACTATATTTCTATCATTAGTTAACTGTAGATATGTTTCTCTACAGCATAGCTTTACAGTTACAGGCCAAGCTAAAACGTTCTATAGAATTTAGCCTTTTTAAAAGATATGTTTATAGAATTTGAAGATAATAAAAAAAAATCTGGAAATGTTTCAAGGTTTGGAAACTAAGTCATATGAGAATAAGTGGAAAGAATTAACTTTATTTCACCAGAAATAGAGAAGAATAATGAGGAATTTAATAATGACATTCAAGTACATGTAGTTCTTTTATACAAAGAAAACTGCAAATATGTCTTCCATCCCCACTGACAGTAGATCCAAATAAATGGACCAAAACGATGGGATTCTGTATTAACTAAAATAAGCAATCAAGTGAGGCACTGGATGTCACTGATGTCAGATCAATTTTTTTTTTGAGGAACAAAGATCCATAAATCTAAATTACAACAAATTTCAAATATTGGAGAGTAGACTATTTCTTTTTTCTGTCAGGGAATAGTATCCTTTCTTAAAGTACTAAAACATTTAATAATCTGAGATATTTTCTAGTGATAGTGTGAAATTTGTAATCTGTGATTTTCAGACTTCCAGGAAACCTTCACTTGATTAAAAGGATCTTTGCCTTGAGATTTTAGAAAATAAGGACGTGTGTAATATATGTGAAATAGGAAGTGACCGCACATAAGAGTTTCATTAAAATTTGAAGGCACTCCAATAAGCAGGCCATTATTTCAATGAGAATGTAAATCTTTTCACCATATGTAACCCTATCTATTTATTTGGTAAGATGATAGGTAAGATTAAGATAATGTTTTCATATTTATTTTATTCTCAGAATTAACAATATACCCTTTGGATTCTGGACTTCAAAACAAGGCATTTATTTGAGCTATAAACCCTAAATAATTGCCTAAGGGGAAAATTTCATACAGATACTTTAATCTGAAAATTATGCCAAAGATTTAATGAATTTTCCATAGGTCTGTGTGTCTGTGGGAACAATTTCTTGTGCTAGAAGAAGATAACTAGCTTATTTTTGTAAGTGATGGTTTTTTATTTTTAGGTTTTATTTTTTAATTGTCTTTTATTAAAGATACATAGATCACAAAAAATGTTACATTAAAAAATGAGGTTCTCACACACCACACACCCCACCCTAACCACACTTCCCACATCGACAACCTCTTTCATCATTGTGGTACACTCATTGCATTTGGTGAATTAATTTTGGAGCACTGCTGCACAGCATGGATTATAGTTTACATTGTAGTTTACACACTCCCCCAGTCCATTCAGTGAGTTATGGCAGGATATATAATGTCCAGCATCTGTCCAACAATATCACTTAGGACAACACCAAGTCCTGAAAATGACCCCACATTATAGCTCTTCTTCCTTCTCCCTGCCTTTAGCAACTAACGAGGCCAATGTCTCCACAAAAATGATACAATTTCTTCCATTGCTAAATTCAAAACAGTTCTTTAATAGAAAGCCAATAAGGAGGAGGGGCAAAGTGACATCTGAGGGAATGCACCTCATAATCCCTCCTGCAAAGAAGAGGCTGAGTAGGGATGGAGTCCTGCTGGACTGGGCTGTTTCGGGTGCTTGCAGGGAAGAAGGTTCCTGGACTTCGATTTAGTGGGACAGTGACAGAGGAGATTCTTGCAAGAGGTAGAATTTTGGGTCTCTTTCACAGAGGTTGGGGTTGTGGGTAGGACCTTTCCCCCTTGGGCTGGCAGCCTGGCAGCCTGGTGGTGGAAATTCCTGAAGGCTTTGCTGTGCTGGGGAGCTCCCAAGCCCTGAGCAGGCTGTTTCAGGGGCTTGCAGGGCAGGAGGGGTCTGGACGTCGATTTAGTGGAATGGTGACAGAGGAGATTCTTGTGAGAGGTGGAATTTTTGGTTTCTGATACGGATGTCAGAGGTTCTGGGTGGAGCCCCTCTCCCTAGGGCTGGCAGCCGGGCTGCAGCAATCCCAGTGATCTTTGTTGTGTGGGGTGTTCCCAAGCCTTGAGTGGGCTGTTTCGGGGGTTTGCAGGGCGGGAAGTGTCTAGATGTTGATTTGGTGAGACAGTGACAGAAGAGATTCTTGCAAGAGGTGGAACTTTCAGTTTCTGACACAGAGGTCAGAAGTTGTAAGCAGAACTCCTCCCCCTAGGGCTGGCAGCCCATCCACAGTGATCCCTGAAATCTTTCTTGTGCTGCGGAACTCACAAACCCTGAGCGGGCTATTTCAGGCGCTTATAGGGTAGGAGGTGCCTGGATGTCGATTTGGTGAGACAGTGACAGAAGAGATTCTTGTGAGAGGTGGAATTTTGGGTTTCTAACATGGAGGTCAGAGGTTGTGAGTGGGACCCTTCCCCCTAAGGCTGGCACTCAGCTGCAGGGATCCCTGAAGGCTGTGTTGTGCTGCGGTGCTCCCAAACAAACTGTTAACCAGATGCATGGTTCCCAGGTCTCTGTACCATAAATCCTGGTGGGCCACACTCCAGAGACTCACAAATCTTGACTCTGCAATATCACAGAATTCCCATCCCTGAATCCACCACACCCTGAGGTCCATCTGATGTCCTTGATTACCCTAGCCCTTGGCGTTTGTGATTTTTTTTCTCTCTCTCTTTTCTTGACCTTGGAGGAGTGTACCAACTGTCTTGGGGAGAGTCTAGGAAGAAAGGAGAGGTGAATCTGCTGAGAAAGCACAATTTACCTAAACATCCTGGAATAGGAAACTTGGTCTGGGAGAAGGTGGAATCAGAAAATCAATTAGACTGCTCCTAGAAAACCTAAGGGGGAGGGTACTGTAGGAGGTGCCATCCAAGCTTCCAATAACATATTTGGGGTTTCTGGTGATGTGTAGGTGCTCTCACATTGGAAATAAAGAGTCATAGTCTTCTGTGTTGAGTTGATTCAATAAGAACCTACTTGAATTTCCTACAGGACCTGGCAGGCAGCTTTCCTGATGCCCTGGGAGAGAGAGAAGTGAGGAAAGGAGAAATGGGGAAGGTCAGATCCCTAAGTGTATTATTTAACTGCAAAGAGTATTCCTAGCTTTCCTAGCTTGAAACATTGGTTCTCTTTTTTTTTTTTTTTTTTTTTTTTTTTTGGCATGGTTGCTAATATTGCATTGTCTTCTAGTCTTTTCTCCCATTATATCCACAAAGGTCGTTTTTCATTTATTTAGATTTTTATTTCTGGCTTGCTTCCCTCCTTTTTCATTGCCCCCCCTTCTCTTCTTTATCTTTTTTTAACATTTTTTTCTCTTTTTATTTGATTTTCTTTCTATAATAGGTGCTACAGGGTGCGCTTTACACTTGCTGTGTTTCCTCATCCTCCATATCCTCTTTTCTGTGTGTATTGATTTTCTCCACCTACACTATCGCCTTTCACCCACATCTTTCTATTTTCCATCATCTGCTGTTTCTCTTACATTCTACCTCCCTTTCTTTGGCCCCCAAGGTATCTGACATTTTATTTCTAATACCTTTGTTCTGTTTACTGTCTCTTATCCACTCTTGATAATTTTGTCTTTCTTTTCTTTTTCTCTCTCTCATGAAAACACTGGCTGGCCTTTTAATTCATACTATATTTCTCCCCATATTCAGTTGACTATCTCATTATCGGTACTCTACTTACTGCTATAACTCTACACAACTTACATGAGTCTAATATCAATTCTCCTAGATGTCACATTGTTGCTTTGTGAAGATTCATTCATTTTTTAAATCAATCATAATTTCTATTGGTGGCGTTATGTGTACTAAGAAATATTCCAGATTCTGGAGATTTATTAGGGATCTTGACACACTGGATAAACATAGATAAAAGCCTTGGATCCTCTGAAATTAATCTGGAAATAAAAATAAGTGGAAGATGAATAATATGAACATTTCAACAGGCCTAATGATGTGACAAAAATTCACAATCAGTTACTGGAATGAAGAATGGAGTGTGGGAGTGATGCAGTAGAAGCCACTTAGTACTCTCTAGAATAGTATAAAAATATTAGGAATTACCTTTAAAAATATGAAAGCCAATTTTATACTTGTTTTGATAAAGGAAATTATGTAATAAGTAAAATACATAACGGTGCAGAACAATTTTATTGCCATTTTATTCACACTTGACTTGCACATATATTTGTGAGGAATTCAAGGTTTTTCTTTTAATTTGCCATTTTTATTTTCCTATGAATATGGTATCATTTATGCATGTTAGAAATATGAGAAAATAATGTTCCTTAAAATTTAGAAATATTGATGTTTATATTCACATTTATACATTAAAATATATAATTTTATTCTGGATGAATTTGGATTTCTGTGAATAAAATCTCATGTCCTTTAAATTAAAAAAAAACAAACAAAAAACATTTATTACCAATATTACTGTATACATTTCCTTTTCTTTCTCATTTTGCTTTCCCTCGTCCTAATATTTTCCTTCAAAGTAAACTTAGCCAGCAACAAGAAAATAGAGTAAGAAAAACAAAGTGACAAATAGAAGACATAACACTTATGCATGAACAAAAACTAATTAATTCCCAATAATAAAGAAGCCAAGGAACTGATTAAACCGATCAAGATAAAATGATGACCAGGCAGCAACAGAAAACCACAAACCAAACCAATAAAAAGGAAAACATGGCCAAATATGATTAACAAACTAAAAACCAGGAAGAGGAGCAGAACATTGGATAAGTAAAGAAATAACTCAAAACATATATTAGAGACCAACTTAATGAAGTAAAGGAAGAGATTAACAATATGAAGAAAACACTTGGAGACGAAATTGCAGGCATATGCAAAAAGATAACAGATAAGATGGGGATGAACGCCACAGTTCAAGAAATCAAAAATACACTCTCAGCAAATAGCAGCAGAATAGAAGAGGCAGAGGAGAGAATTATTGATGTGGAAGACAGTATATATGAAATCAAATAGATAGTAGAACTGATAGATAAAAAGGTAGAAAAAATCCAGGTAGGACTTAGGGACCTGAATGGCAATGCAAAACACACAAACGTACATATTATAGGCATCCCAGAAGGAGAAGAGAAGGAAAAAGGGACAGAAGGGGTGTTGGAGGAAATAATGGCTGAAAACTTCCCAAATCTATTGAGAGAGATGTATGTACAGGTCCAGGAAGCCCAATGCACTCCAAGCACAATAAATCCCAACAGGCCCATGCCAAAACATACACTTGTCAAATTATCCAATGCTCAAGACAAAGAGAAAATTCAAAAAGCAGCAAGAGAAAAGAGAACCATCACATACAAGGGAGGCTCCATATGATTAATTGCTGATTTCTCATCTGAAACCATGGAGGCAAGAAGGTAGTGGTATGATATAGTCAAAGTACTAAAATTAAAAAAAAAAAATTCCAACCAAGAATTCTCTACCCAGCTAAGCTAGGATTCAAAAATTATGAAAAGATCAAAATATTCTGAGATAAACAGAAATTAAAAGAGCATGTCAAAAAAAAAAACCAAAAAACAACCCTGCCATTCAGGAACTATTACAGGCAGTTCTGCAGGAAGAAAGAAAAAAACAGGAGAGTCAGAGTTGGAGGAGAGTGTAAGAGCAACAAAAAAAGACAAAAAGGGAAGCAAAAAAGAAACAAACAAAATATGACACACACAAGTGCAAACAAAGTATCTCTAACATAAATAATTCCTTGAAAGTAATAACACTGTATGTCAATGGAATAAACTCAACTATCAAAAGATTCAGACTGGAAAATTGGATAACAAAATATGACCCATCAATACGCTGTCTACAAGAAACACAACAAAGACCCAGAAATTCATGAAGGTTGAAAGTGAATGGCTGGAAAACAATCTAACAAGCAAACAATAACCAAAAAATTCAGACAAAATAGACTTGAAATGTGAAACAATTGTGAGAGACAAAAAGGAATATTACATATTAGAGAAATGGATAATCTTTCAAGAACAATGAACAATCATAAATATTTATGCTCCTAGCAAGGGCATGTCCAAATACGTGAGGCAAACACTGGAAAAATAAGTGAAAAAAATGATGCCTCTACAATTATAGTGGGAGACTTTAATACACCGTTATCAACTTTGGAGAGAACATCTCAAAAGAGAATCAATAAAGAAACAACAACTTTGAACAGTATTTTAGCAGAGCTGGATCTAATAGACATATACATACCATTACACCCAAATACAGCAGGATGTACATTTTTCTCAAGTGCACATGGATGATTCTCCAAGATAGACCATATGCTAGGCCACAAAGAATGGCCAAATGAATTCAGAAAGATTGAAATCATACAAAATAATTCCTCTGACCACAGTGGAGTGAAACTGAAAATCTGCAAGGGCCAGAGGTCCAGATTTCATGCCAAGAAATGGAAATTAAACAGCACACTCTTCAAAAAACAGTAGGTCAAAGAGGAAATCTCAAAAGAAATTAATAACTACCTTGAAACAAATGAAAATGATAGCACAACATACCAAAACTTATGGGATGCAGCAAAGCCAGAACTGAGAGGAAAATTTATAGTCATAAATTCATACATCAAAAAAGAAAGAGCTAAAATTGAAGAACTACCTGCACATGTGGAGGAATTAGTAAAAAAAACAACAATGTAACGCCACAGGAAGAAGAAAGAAAAAAGTACAAAGATAAGAGCAGAACTAAATGAAATAGAAAATAAGAAAGCACTTGAAAAGATAAACAAAACCAAGTGATGGTTATTTGAGAAGATCAATAAAATTGACAAACCCTTAGCTAGAATATCAAAGAAAAAAAGAGAGAAGATGCAAATATATAAAATAAGAAATGAGAAAGGAGATATTACCACTCACCCCACAGAAATAAAGACTATCATAAGAGGATATTTTGAAAAACTATATTCCAAAAAAAATGACAATTCAGAGAAAATGAACAAATTCCTAGAATCACATAAGCAGCCTATATTGATGAAAGAAGAAATTGATGATTTCAACAAATCAATCACAAGTAAAGAGATAGAATCTGTCATTTAAAACCGCCCAACTAAGAAGAATGCAGGGCCAGACAGCTTCACAGGTGAATTCTATAAAACATTCCTGAAAGAACTAACACCAATCCTGCTGAAATTCTTCCAAAAAATTGAAATGGAAGGAACATTATCTAACTCATTCTATGATGCCAACATTACCCTAATACCAAAGACAAACTAACACACCACAAGAAAGGAAAATTACAGACAAATTTCGCTAATGAACCTAAACGCAATAATCCTCAACAAAATGCTTGATAATCGTATTCAACAACACATTAAACGAATTATACACCATTACCAACTGGGATTCATTCCAGGTATGCAAGGATAGTTCAACATAAGAAAATCAATCAATGTAATATACCATATAAACAGACTGAAGGAAAAAAATCACATGATTTTATATATAGATGCAGAAAAAGCATTTGACAAAATACAGTACTCTTTCTTGATAAAAACACTGCAAAAGATTGGAATACGAGGAAATTTTCTGAACATGATAAAGAATATATATGAAAAACACACAGCCAACATTGTTTACAATGGTGAAATCATAAAATCTTTCTCTCTAAGATCAGGAAGAAGACAAGGCTGCCCACTATCACCTCTTCTACTTAACATTGTCTTAGAAGTACTTGCTCGAACACTGAGGCAAGAAAAACATATAAAAGGCATTCATATTGGAAAGGAAGAAGTCAAAATTTCATTATTTGCAGATGACATTATCTTATACATAGAAAACCCTGAGTGGTCTACATCAAAACTTCTAGAATTCATAAATGAGTTTAGTAAAGTTGCAGGTTATAAGATCAATGTGCAAAAATCAATAGCATTTCTGTACACCAATAATGAGCAAGCTCAGGAGAAAATCAAGAAACAAATACCATTTACAACAGTCAAAAAAATATCAAATACCTTGGAATAAATTTAACTAAAGATGTAAAAAACTTATACACAGAGAACTTCACAACACTGCAAGGAAATAAAAAACAACTAAATAAATGGAAGAATATTCCCTGTTCATGGATAGGAAGAATAAATATTAGTAAGATGTCTATCCTACCAAAACTGATTGACACATTCAATGCAATACCAATAAAAATCAACACAGCATTCTTTAAGGAACTAGAAAAACTAGCTATGAAAATTATTTGGAAAGGAAAGAGTCCCCAAATAGCTAAAGACTTATTGAAAAAGTAAAATGAAATTGGAGGAATCACACTACCTGACTTCAAAACATACTACAAAGCTATAGTAGTGAAAAGAGCATGGTATTGGCACAAGGAGAGACACACAGAACAATATAACCGAATTGAGATTTCTGATATAGATCCTCATATATATAGTCATATAATGTTTGATAAAGCCACCAAACCCTCTCAACTGGGAGAGAATGGCCTATTTAAAAAATGGTGCCTGGAGACCTGGATATCCATATGTAAAAGAATGAAAGAGGATTACCATATCACACCTTATACAAAAATGAACTCAAGATGAATCAAAGACCTAAATATAAGAGCCAAGACCATAAAGACTTTGGAAAGCAGTGCAGGGAAGCATATACAAGACCTTGTATTAGGAAATGTCTTAATGAACTTCACACCAAAAGCACGAGCAGCAAAAGAACAAATAGATAAATTGGATCTCCTGAAAATTAAAGCCTTCTGCATCTCAAAGGAGTTTGTCATGAAAGTGAAAAGAGAGCCTACACAAAGAGAGAAAATATTTCGTAACTGTATATCTGATAGTAGACTTATAAGCTGCATATATATAAACAAATCCTATATCTTGAAAATAAAAAGACAAGTAAACCATTTAAAAAATGGGGGAAAGATTTAAACAGACACGTATCCAAAGAAGATATAAAATAGCTAAAAAAAGACATGAAAAAATGCTCCAAATCTCTAGCTATCAGGGAAACGCAAATCAAAACTACGAGATACCATATTACTCCCATAAGATTTGCAGCTATGAAAAAAACAGAAGACTACAAATGTTGGAGAGGATGTGGAGGAATGGCAACACTCATCCACTACTTTTGGGAATGCAGAAGGATCCAGCCATCCTGGAGGACATTTTGTCAGTTTCTCAAAAAACTTGCTATAGATTTGCCATATGACCCAGTATTTCCACTGCTGGGTATGTACCCAGTAGAACTGAAACCAAGGACAAAAACCAATATATGAACCCCCATGTTCATAGCAGCATAGTTCACTATTGCCAAAAGTTGGAATCAACACAAATGCCAATTAGCAGATGAATGTACAAATAAAATGTGGTATATACATACAATGGAATACTACTCAGCTTTAAGAACTAATACACTACAAACACACGTGATAACGTGGATGAATCTTGAGAACCTTATGCTGAGTGAAGCAACCCAGGCATTGAAGGACAAATACTGTATGACCTGAATGATATGAAATAAATAAACCAAGCTCCCTCAGAGTGCTAGAGACTGGATTATAGGCTTAAAGGAAAATGGGGAGTAGGAGAAGGATGTATGCTGACACCTAAAGGGTGAAATCTATGATAAGCTGGAGGTAGGTATTTGTACAAGGAAGGGATAAAATGGGGGAATAGGGTTTCCTTTGGCCTTGAAGGGGGCTAGGGATGGGAGGATGGGTAACATTGCCCAAGAAATGTGGGGGAGGGTGGGGCAACATACAAACGTAGGAGATTGTCAGGTATTTGGTTGAGAGTATAATGCTGAGAAAACTTTTTCAAAAATATAATAAGGAAAGTTATCTCTTTAAGATGTATAAAGGGGATAATCCAACACAGGACAGGCTTCTACTAAGTGTGTGAATGCTCATTTTGCCATAGTGGGTTATATCTTTGGATAGAGACCCATATAATGAGAATGAAGGTATACCCTAATCCTGGGGAGGACTGATGTTCTTAAATAGAGGGAATTGTATCTCTCGAGAGAAATGGTGGCTCCCAGTGCATTAGGACAGTTGAACATGTCAAGCCCTCAACATTGTTGCAAGTATCTCTGAACATGGCCATTCAAGGCATGAATATTGGCTGTCACTGTGGGCCCTAAGGGCATGGGGAAAGATGTATTGAACAGATGGAACCAATGTAACTGTGTGGGTAATAGAAGTGTTCCACAAGATTATGCAAGGATGGATATAAGACATGTTAAATTACACCAAAAATATATAGGAGCTGATAGGGTAAAATGTAAATCATAATGTAAAACATAATTAAAAATCTAGAAAATTTTATAGTTTAAAATATAAACCACAATGTAAACCCAAATGTTATCTTATTTGAAATCTATTTTCTCAATATCTGTTCATCAGTTTCAGTAAATATAATATGAATATGTAAAAAGATTATTGCTATGGAAGGGAAAAGGGATTTATGCTGGATATATGGGAGTGATGTATATTGTATATATGAATTATTGTGATCTAAAACTTTCATGAAGATAAGCCTAATAAGTCGGAAAAAAAAGTAAAATATAGGAGGCAGACACTGAGGAAAAATGGAAGTAGCTGCCTTGCCAATTTGCATACAGGGCAACACTTTTGGCAGTGATGGAAGGCAAAATATCAAAAACAAAGCTTTTACATTTTTAAATTTTTTGATAGCCCAATTTATTTTTACCTTAATTTTTGTAAATTAATATGTATTCTATATCTAACCTTTAAACTCATCACTATAATCCATTTTACTCTTAATGGAACCTGGCAAAATATTAGGCTTCACTTTTATTTATTTATTTATTTATTTATTTATTTATTTACTTATTTGTTTTTTAAAATTACATTCAAAAAATATGAGGTCCCAATCAACCCCACCGCCCCCACCCCCCACTCCCCGCACAGCAACACTCTCTCCCATCATCGTGACACATCCATTGTACCCGGTAAGTACATCTCTGAACACCACTGCACCCCGTAGTCAATGGTCCACATCGTAGCCCACACTCTCCCACGTTCCATCCAGTGGGACCTGGGGGGATCTACAATGTCCCGTAATTGTCCATGAAGCACTATCCAGGACAACTCCATGCCCCGAAAACGCCTCCACATCTCATCTCTTCCTCCCGTTCCCCACACCCAGCAGCCACCATGGCTACCCTTCCCAAACCCATTCCATATTTTCTCTGTGGACATTGGATTGGTTGTGTCCATTGCACATCTATGTTAAGTGGGGGCTTAGATTCCACATGGATACTGGATGCACTCCTCTTGCTTTCAGTTGTAGACACTCTAGGCTCCCTGGTGTGGTGGTTGACCTTCTTCAACTCCATGTTAGCTGAGTGGGGTAAGTCCAATAAATCAAAGTGTAGGACCTGAAGTCTGTTGAGGCTCTGGGCCTGGGTGTCATATTATCAGTCCAGAGATTCAAATCCCCTAAATATATCTTAAACCCCAGCACCTACTACAATTCCAATAAAGTAGCATGCAAGTCTTGTGAGAAGAGATCCCCTCTGAGTCCAATTCCATCATGCAGAAACACCAGCTCCAAAGAGGGGCCATCTGCCATGGCAGTGAATCCCATCTGCCATGACCATAGAACCCGTGGGTCTCTTTATCCCTCAAAAGAACGAACACCTGGGGTTGTATCTACTTTATCTGTCTCTTAGACTCTGCTCAGTTGTGCATAAGGGCATTCCTTCTGACAACCTCCAGACTCTTTTTTAGAGGCTCATTGGCTTCACTTTTGAAGAAGTTTTGGATCAAAGAGAGGTTCAAAAATGGCAGTGGAGGAATACTGGTGTGGGATGGTATTGACAGGGGGAACATGGTTGGCAGGGAGTCCCACACAGCATATATCCAAGGTACTTAAAATGTTTGGATATTTTAATAGTGGTTACAATTAAAAAACACAACTGCAGGAGTGCTGAATTCCTAACCAGGGGAGCTCTATCACTGTGCCAAAAGGAACAGCAACAATCCCCCAAGTGAAAAGGCAAAGACCCAAAAAAGAAGGAAGGTCCAACCATGAGCCCTTGATACTAATGACTATACTTGTGATCCTGTGCACCTGAAATAAGAACAAGGCCCAGAGTTGCAGGGTACCTAAGAGTTACCTCCTGAGAGCATCCATGCTGCTCAAATGTGGCCAGTCTCAAAGCCAAACTCAGCATGTAAATGTGTTGCCTTCCCCCAGCATTGGACATGACTCCCAGGAATCAGCCTCCCTGGTGCAGAGGGATTACTACTGAGTACCAACTGACGATGTAACTAGAAAATGTCCTTGAATAAAAGGGTCAAATTGGACCAGCAGAATATCTCAGTCTACATATAATACCAGGAGTTAAAAATGCTTTTTGACCTGAATCAAAATGGGAAATGGAAAGGACAAATGTGTTTATATGGCTATGTGACTCCAATAAGAGCTGGGACATTATCAGATGGGTTCCCCTTATGCATACCTGAGCAGAATCCCAGAGACAGATATAGTAGATACAACCCCAGGTATTGGTTCTGCTGAGGGCTACAGAAACCCACAGGTTCTATGGTCATGGCAGATGGAGTTCAGTGCCATCTCAGTTGGCCCTACTTTGGAGTGTGTGTTTCTGTGTGATGGAGCTGGACTTAGATGTGATCTTTGTCCACAAGCCTCTCCTTTTACTTTTACTGGAACTGTAGTTGGTGCTGGGGTTTAATGTATACCCAGGGGAACTGAGTCTCTGGACTGACCATATGATAGCAGCCCCTGAGCCTCAAAAGACTTTTAACTCCTACACTCTGGTTTATTGGACTTACCCCACTCATCTAAAGTGGAGGTGAAGGAGGTCAACCACCACACCAGGGAGCCAAGACTTCCTGCAACTGAAAGCAGGAGAATTGCATCCAGCATCCATCTGGAATGTAAGCTCTCTCTTCATATAGATGTGGAGTGGACACAACCATTCCAAGGTCCACAGGATGGAGGAATAGAGTATGTATTGGAGTGGACTTACTGATATTCTATTCATGAATTGTTGTGATTAGTAATCGAAGAAAATATGGCATTGGTGTGGAGAAAGTGGCCATGGTGGCTGCTGGGGTAGGGAGTGGGAGGAAGAGATGAGATGTGGGGGCGTTTTTGGGACTTGGAGTTGTCCTGGTTGGTGCTGCAGGGACAGTTGCTGGGCATTTTATGTCCTTCCATGGCCCACTGGGTGGAATGTGGGAGAGTGTGGGCTATGATGTGGACCATTGACCATAAGTTGCAGCGGTGCTCAGAGATGTATTCACCAAATGCAATGAATGTCTCATGATGATGTAGGAGATTGTTGTTATGGGGGAAGAGTGGGGTGAGGGGGGTGGGATGTATATGGGGACCTCATATTTTTTAAATGTAATATTAAAAAAATAAAGACTAAAAAAAGACTAAAAAAATGAAAGCAAATATGTCCACTAATGTGGGCTTTTATTAATAAGGGACACATGATTGTGTGGTAGTTCTCCAGGGCATGTATATAAGGTATATCAAAATACCCAGATATTCATTGTGTATTGTCATAGTTGGTAGATTTACAAATGACAACTAAGGGAGTGCTGAGTTCCCATCCAGGGGAGCTCAGTCACATTCCTCAATGGAACAGCAACAATCCTCTAAGTGCAACCATAAAGACAAGTGAAGAAAGATGGTCCAATGATGAACCCTTGATCCTGATGACTATGCATGAGTCTGTGTGCCTGAAATTTTAACTAGGCCTAGAGCAGCAGTGTGCCTAAGAGTTACCTCCTGAGAGCCTCCAAGTTGCACAAATGTGGCTACTCTGTAAGCCAAGCTCAGCATGTAAATGCACTACCTTCCCCCATTGTAAGACATGACTTCTGCAGATGAGACTCCCTGGCACCTAGGGATTGCTATCAATCACCAGCTGGTGATGCCAATAGAAAAAGACCTTGAATAAAAGGGGTAAATGATAAAGACAAATGAGTTTACAAGGCTAAGAGACTTCAAAATGAGACAGGAGATCATCAGAGGGTTCATGCTTATGCACGTTTCAGCAGGGTCCCAGAGACTGCCAAATAAATACAACCCAGGTACTGGCTCTTCTGAAGGCTAACGAGACAGCTTCTATGGTGATGGCAGATGGCTCTGGAGTACAGTGCCCTGTCAGTGGGCCCTACTTTGGAATTTGTGCTCCTGAGTGTGATGGAGTTAGGCTCATATGTGACCCTTCTACACATGCTTCATCTTTCCCCTCTTATTGAAAAATTGGGATTGGTGTATACCCAATAGACTTGAATCTCTGGACTGCCCATGTGCTAAATGGGATCTGAGCTTCAGCAGAATTGCAACATCTAATCTCCAGTTCATTGGAATTACCCAAGTCAGCTAACAAATTGGTGAAGATGATCTATCACCATACCAAGGAAACGAGGGAGCCTACAACTGCAAGCAGGAAAATCCCGCCCATCAGCCATATGGAATCTAAGCCCCCTCTCAATTTAGAGTCAAAATGGGCATCACCATCCCAGGATCTTAAGGATGGAGGAATAAAATATGGATTAGTATGGACTTACTGGTATTCTCCTATAGAACTATTGTTACTCTAGCAATGGAAGTAACTGTATCATTGATGTGAAGGCAGTGGCCACTGGAGTTGCTGAAGGCAGGGAAAAGGAAAAATAGGAGTGATACGGGGGCATTTTTGGGACTTGGAGTTGTCTTGATTGATATTGCAGGGACAGATGCAGGACTTTGTATATCCTGCAATAATCCACAGAATGGAATGAGAGAGAGTGTAAACTGCAATTTAAAGTATAATCTATGCTGTGCTCCAAAATGTATTCATCAAATGCAATGAATGTACAACACTAATGCAAGAAGTGGTTGATGCAGGAGGAGTGGAGGTGGTGTTGAAAGGGATCTATGGGAGTCTCTTTTGTTTTTTAATGTGACACTTTGCATCATGTATCTTTAACAAAGGTAAAAATGATTAAAAAATTAAAATTAAAAAAATGATAGTTCCATCCATCTGCCTGATGTGATTTAAGCTCCATCTCAATTAGAAACAGAATGAGTATCCCCATCCCCAAATCCTCAAGATTAGAGAATGAACAATGGACTAAAGTAGACATTGTTATTCTGTTATAGACTTATTATTACGTATCATTGAAAGAACTCTTATCATTGATACAAAGGCAGTGGCCACCAGAAGTTCTGAGGATGGAAGAGGGAAGAATAGGTGTAATATAGGAGCATTTTTGGACCTTTGGAGTTGTCCTTCATGACATTGCAGTGACAGATACTGGCCATTCTGTTTTCTCATAACCTATAAAATTGTCTGAGACAGAGTGTAAACTATAATGCAAACTCTAATACATGGTTTATAGCAAAGTTTCATTGTGTGTTCATCAATTGTATCAAATGTATCATTAGTGAAAGATGTTGATGTAGGAAAAGTGTGAGGGGGGAGGAAGTGGGGCATAAGGGAATTCCTTATATTTTTATGTAACATTTACATAACCTAATACTTCTTTAAAAATAAAAAAAATAATTAAAATAATAGGATGCTGTATTCAGCTCACAATACATTGACTCATAGGGAAGGCAATGCAGAAATAAAGTTAGAGACACAAGTGGGGAGACAAACCTGGGACCAGGGAACTCACAGCTTCTAGAACTGAGAGTCTCAACCCTAGTTTTCCTATCACCTTTATTGGGAAACTACCAAGCAGCTGTTTGCTGTCTGAACTGCAACATCATTTACGATAACAGGGAACAACTGCAACATCTACAATAGAACAGGTGTAACATTTACAATAAGAAACAGTAAATCAGTTTCCCACAACATTTCCCCCTTTTTGTTTTTGCAAGGCCTACACAAATGACGTTTCACTGATTAACAAAGCTTCCTCCATGATATCTTCACTTTTAGGTTTGAACAAATTTTTTTTTTCTTTTTCCCCAATAAATTCAGTCCCAGGATTGTTCAAACTTAAAACAAGAGATTTACATCAAGACACATTTATATATCACTTTACAGTCTATCAAATCACTTAAGTATACTATATGTTTCATTATTAAAGTTCTGACAATATTCAAGCATTTTTTACATAATCCATAACTACCATAGATTATACAACGACAAACAATAAGACTTCCAACTAGCAGACATTTAATGGCTAAACTTTCATTTCTCATAGGCTTAAGATTTCCTACCAGCAAGGCTATGTAGGCCAGTACTTGATCAAAAATGACCTCATTTTCCCCAATTTGCATAGTTTGAGACATAGGCTGTGGGAGGAGGGGCATCCAGCTTGCCTCAGTGGCAAACAGTGCGGCAAGAGGTGACACTGTCTCTGCCCACTGGACCTAGACAAGGTGACCACGCCTGACTAGGCCTTTGCTGCTAATGGCTAGCCGGCACCGCCCTCCCCCTTCCTATCTCCCGCCTAGCCCAGCTCTCACTTCCCCTCCCCCCTCCCTTAAACCTAATCTCTTAGTACGCTGATTGCCTAGCAACAGCTTACAACTACCTATCAGTTTAGTAACAGTGTCAGCCTATCAAGAGTTAGCACATACTCTACTGGCCAATCACTAGCCCAATGCCAGAACATTGCCTTATATGGAAACAGCATTTGCCCTAGCCAATCAGAACCCGCCACACCACTCCCCAATCCTATAAATCTGCATCCCCTTCCGCAATAAACCAGACTTGTGCCATCAGCCTGTCTCTGCGACTCCTTCCTGAGTCGTGTGCCCTCCACGCCTTCGGAGCCCCCAAGGGAAGCCTCAGCGGCCGTACGAGGCTTTCTTCCCCATGCCAGGGACCCCTCTCATCCCACAACGGGACCCCACTCATCCCGCAACAGGGACCCCGCTCGTCCCATAACAGGGACCCCGTTTCGTCCCTCAATAGGCAATGACAAATTTTTACTTCCCCATTTTGGGCTGTGAGGAAGCTTTAAGTATATCACATAACTCCAATACCTTCCTTGGTTCTGCTCTTAGCCTTTTCACTGGACCTGGGGCCACAACTCAGTGCTGAATATAAACTTAGTCCATCATTTTGAGGACTCATTTTTTCAGGCAGAAAACAATAGCTGGCTTGTTCTAAGAGTCCAAATGCAGGGTCTGTAGCAGTGAAACCATATTTTGCCCCTTTCAGGAGGAGGAAGGTGCTGATGTCATAGTCATTGTTGTGTGCATTAAGGCCACAAGCTGTTGGAGAATAGCAGGCAGCAGGAACTGCTGCGCTAGGCACCCCAAGGTCTGGTAATCACAATGTTCACTTTTCTGGTGAAGCCACTCTGCTTCCTCTCTTGTCCAAATTCTATGGCTCTGGATATTCATGAGGCATCTTCCTCAACAGTCCTGAGAGGGATGTTAGAGGAGTCGGCAGGGACATGACAGACGTTGCCTGTCACTGCTGGCAGGTATCCCAGATGTTCTTCCACAAATCTCTCCCCCATGGAGAGTGATTTACAATAGTCCATTGTTTCTGTCTTGTTTTTAGTATTTGCAATCCACCCCTGGATAGGAAACGCAGTCTTCAGAGTAACCAGACACTATTGGGTTAAGCCTGTCACTTTCAGCAGGGCTTCCCATGCTGCACACAATTACTTTTTTATATTGTATTTATAGCCCCTTCCCACAATTGAGACTAAAACCCAAGGGGTACTCAATTAGAATCTTGCCCTTGCCACAAACCCCATCCAAAGCCAATACTGGTACTGGCCACAACCAATTCACAGGCTAGGTCAATATCTACCTCGCCCCCCCCTCCTTTTTTGAAGCAACCTGCTGGAGGTCCTCTTACTCCCATGAAGGACCTTTCCTAATTAACTCATCTCAATGAGGGATAAAAGATTTTTAGTATTCCAACAATATTACAAATTCTTTTAACTTGAGAAAATATTGCACTTTATCAATCACAACAGAGAGTGTAGGTTTGCCTCATCCAACCAAACAACATTTAAGAATTTGATAGAGTAAAAGGGACCTTAGAGCTTGTCTCAATTGTTTGCCTCTTCCAGGCTTTTAAAATACCATTGTCAAGAGTGTGGGCTAGGATGTGGACCATTGACCATGAGGTGCAGTGGTGCTCAGAGTTGTATTCCCCAAATGCAATGAATGTCTCATGATGATGGAGGAGATTGTTGTTATGGGGGGAGGAGTGGGGTGAGGGGGGTGGGGGGAATATGGAGACCTCATATTTTTTGAATGTAATATTAAAAAAATAAATAAAGACAAAAAATAAATGAAATAATTAAAATAAAATAAAATACCATTGTCTCTGATGTTTCTCAGTAGGGTCACTGCAACAGGTTTCTTCTATGCAGCAGGACTCATTGCCATCAGTCCAGGGCAGAAAGCATTAAAGAACTGCAAAAGCCCATTGTTGACCTTTTCACACAGTTTTTGCACTTTTTGTATTCATTCAAGTTTGCTTTACTTTTACAAAACACATTATCTCACTAAATACTACCACAATACTTTTAAAACTTGCTATATGCATACTAGTTCTGTTCTGCATGTCTCCATTTTCTGATTTTATAAAACTAACCATTTTATTTTAGGCCAAATTAGACCTTACTAAATTTCAGTTAGCGTTCCCACAAACTTTTTACCTTTTTCAATATTTGCTTAACTTTTACACTTCATTTTATCCTATGAAGAAAAATAAATTATTCATCTCAATTTAAGCAAGAACTATTTTTTATGAAGAGAATTATAGTAATTCTATTAATCAACTGTGCACATATTCTATTATACAACTATAGAGATCTCATTAACATTTCAAACTTAGGTAATAATGATGTAGCCTGTGCATAAATTCAAAGTTGTTTCCAAGTGTACCTAGTCCCTAAAAGTCCAAATAAGGAATATAGGCCCTACAGTCTTTGAATGTTCAGAAAGGATGTAAGACTGAGCGTGTATTCAAGGTTGCATCCAGACGGAATGTGGAAAATATGCTAAATCAAAGCTGGCTTGGAATGTGGAGAATATATGTTAAATCAAACTTACCTGGAGGAAATAACCTATCTGATACTCAAATAAAACACTGAAGTAACTAACCAAAAGGCTGTTTGCATACAATCACCGTTTGCCTCCCAAATCCTATTTCCTCTGTGTAAAAGGGTCCGAAAAAGGCTATTCAGGGCTTGGTTTTTATTAGGACAAGAGTCCGCCGAGTCCGGCTGTTCAAAATAAACCAACTTCCTTCTCAGAGTTCTCGTGTCCTGGCCTTCAATACCACGCACACCCGATTTCTCTACAACAATAATATAAGTGCTTATTTAATATTTTGGCCATTTGAATAGAGCTCTTTCAGAAGTACCATCTGGAGGTATTAAAATATACATTGATATTGAACAAACAGACAAACAAAAAATTTACAACACATCAACAGAAACAAAGTTTACAATTTAACTCATAATTCTTACTTTTCTGGTATAGCTTTTTTTTAAGCTCTCCATCATTTCACATCTTAGATTTTACTGCTTTTTAGGATTTCTTCTGGATTCATATTGCCTATAACATACAAACTTGTTCTTGGAATTACTTATTAGTAATCAGCAACCAGTTCAGAATAACCTAAGCAGCACAAATGCACTTAAGCTCTTACTTAGCAGTTTAGACAGAGAGTTAACACATTTTTTGGATTACTACTCTTTAAGACAACACTAAGACTTGAAGTTCAGGAGTAAGGTATTGATTCAAAACTGAAAATTCCTTTGAACACCTTGATAAAAATTTTGTACTAATTTTATTAATTTGGCTATATTGGCCCCTTCAGAATTAGCATGAAAACAAAAAAATCTCTCCTTGATAGTCACAATGCAATGTAACTGTATGCAATGTAACTCCTGTATGCAATGTAACTCCCTGTGATGTAAGACTGCTTCTTTCAAGAAGTCCAAACATGCCAATTGGTAAAGGTCCCTTTATTCCCATTTTTACATGGATGGAGTGTCTCCTGGAAGCAGAATAACAGGTTCTGCCATAGGGATATCTATGGCTGCACTTCTTGTTTAGACGGGGTATAAATCCAGGGCAATGCAGAGAATCGGGGAGTGCCAGGATTGCTCTGCTGAACCATGGAAGTCCCCTTTTTGGGGGAGGCTGGGAGTGGACAGGCTGGAAGTTTCCCAAAAAGGGGGTGCCATTTTTGTGATAATTAGAATGACACAGGCTAGACCAATGATTTCCTTTTCCACAGCATAGACACAGCTCACATTGTTTCAGAGCAGAAATATTCTGTCCAAGCAGCATTGTTTTTACTTCAGACCTTTTCTGAAAATCTTTTCTCATGTTGATGTGGGCTATGGGTGGGAGGCTCTTTGTCTCTTCAGAGATAACCTAAGCTGTCTGACTTGTGGGTGTGAGGTGGTAAGAGGCTGCAGTCCTGCCCTTGGTGACCATGGCAATGACTCCAGTCCCCAGGAAACAGTTTAACAATACAAGGTCTATAAACTTTAAGTATTCAGGGGAAATGCAAACAAAATATGCTAAAAGCTTATCTAGAATGCCTGAAGTCCATGCTAAAAGCTTACCTAAGATATGGAAGATATATATGCTAATTCAAGACTATTGAGAACTGAAACAAAGGGAGCATTTAACCTTTCCTCTCTGTATAGAAGAAACTCAAAATTCTTGTTCTGGGCTCAGGATGGAAAGAGAAAGCTTCTGAGTCTGGCCAGCTGTCAATAAACGATTTTTCCTTCTCAAAATCATTCCAGAGTCCTGGCCTCTCTATACGCAATTAATTGAACCTCTCTCAAATTCTACAACAATGTGACTAATTTTTCCACAATTAAAACTTTTTTCCAGAGAACCTCTTATTGATTTTCATCCCTGTCATACCTTGAGCCATCATTGTAGTGCAGTGGCCCTCCATCCCTACATTCTGGCACAATTTAATATATCCAGTCAAATCCACTTTAACTTTCATAATCCCAATAGCTTTCTGACAATCCTGATTGGCATTTTTGTAAACTATTAGCTGCAATATAATATCAGCAGCTTCTACATTATTGACCTGTTTTTTGATAGTCTCTTGTAACCAAGTGATAAAGTCAGGATAAGATTCTTTAGGCCCTTGTAATATTTTTTGAAATGACACCAGAAGCTGGCCTTTAGCTTCAATTTTCCCCATGCCCTTAAGCAACAGCGGTGAACCTGTGCAATGACTTGATCATCCATTGTTAATTGCTGTTCTACTCCTGCCCAATTGCCCACCTACACTAACTGATCTAAGGAAATGGAGATATTATGGGCTCTATTATGAGCAGCCTGAGTCTCTGCATGATCTGTCCACCAGGCTTTGAATTGTAAAACTCTCCAGACCTTAGGGTGATGTGTGCTAATGCAGACCAGTCAACCAGAATCAGCCTAGAGCCTTCAGTAAGACCTTGCACTGCACCCTAGGTAAAAGGAGAATTTGGACCACATTGTTGCACTGCTGCTTTTAACTATTTCACAATTTTAAATGGGAAGGGTTCATGAGTGAACTCGTGAACTCCATTCAGGTTTTGAGGATCAACTCTAGGAGCTACTCTTTTTCATATGGTAACCAGAAAGGCCATTTGAGGCACCTCCAAATCACCCTCCCTTCTAGCCTGTAAAATGCCCTCTTGTAAAGCTGACAACTTTGACTGAGAATTTCTGGGTATAGGAGGAGGAGGAGGTGTTGTGGAGGAAAATGACTTTCTACAGTCAGTTAATGAAGGAGCTGGAGGCAAAACAACTTCAGATTTAGCATCATCAACAAATTCAGTAGGAGAAATTTCCTCACATTCTCTATTTTCATTTTTCTCTTCTTCATCTTCTGTTTGTGAGGGTTCTAAAATAGATTTAACAATAATTAAGGTGGTTTCTATCATCTGTAAGAGTTCTAAAATTTGAGGCTTATTGGCCATGGCTCCTCCTGCTTTAAGGAGCTCTTTTAGGAGACAGACATATGGGCAATATTTTGTTGAACTGTCTCCATTTCCCATCGTAACCCTGCTAAAATACCCAAGAGTGTCCTTACTCACCAAGGACTTGTAAGGCCTTCCAAACCACTTGAGGATCTGTACCATAAGCACACCTTTAGTTTCCCTTGAAGTGATTCTTCTTCCCGTCAAGCCCCATGTTGATTGCCACTTGCTGCTTTCAGCTCAAAATAGGTTGGCTCAAGGGCAGGCAATGCAGAAATAAAGGTAGAGGCACAAGAGGGGAGACAAACTTGGGACTAGGGGACTCACAGCTTCTGGAACTGAGAGCCTCAACACTAGTTTTCCCTTCACATTTATTGGGAAACTACCAAGCAGCTGTTTGCTACCTGAACTGCAACATCATTTACAATAACAGGGAACAACTGCAACATCTACAATAGAACCGGTGTAACATTTACAATAAGAAACAGGTAAGCCAGTTTCCCAAATCAATAGGACATTCCCACATACCCCACCTCTTCCTTTTTCACATTTTCCCCTGCTAATAACATCGGACATTAGTATGGAACTTTTGTTACAATTGATTAACAAATTTTGAAATATCTCTACTAATCATGGTGAATGGTTTAGAATATGCTTAACACTTTGAAATGTACAATTGAATAGGCTTTGAGAAAATGTATAATAACCTTACTCCATCATGACAAAGTATTCAGAATAAATCCAATACCCTAAAAATATCCTATAATCCACCTGTTCTTCCCTCACCCTCTCCTTGGAACCTATGGTAATAACTAATTTCAATGTTTCAAGAATAACTTCATATTTCTATGCATTAAGAAATTAATGTTGTGGCCTTGATATACTGGTCTGTTTTTATTTTATTTTATTGAGTACTGTAATAATCAACCAAAAGGGTTGCTGTTGAAAATACCAGAAATCTGTTGGCTTTGATAAAGACTGTTTATTTGGGGTAGAAGCTTATAGTAACAAGGCCCTAAGGAGTCCAACTCAAGGTACCATAAGAGGTCCTTGCTCACCCAAAGTCACTGGCTATGTGTTGAAATAAAACGGCATGCAACCTGTGGGGTAGTTAAACCTTTATTCTTCCTCTTAAGTCTCCAATGTTCCAGCTTCTTCAGATCTCAGCTATAGGCTGGAATAAGGCTCATCTCTCTCCCTGGGGCTTATTTCCTTTTCTGTTCAGCTGCTTTGGTCCCTTCACAAGGTCAGCTGTAGGCTATCAGGCTCATCTCTTTACTTGGGGCCTCTGCCATGGATAATGTGCTGTTCTTCTTTGTGCATCTACTTCCATGTGAGAATCTGCTTTTTTCAGCCTAAGGGGACTGGAAGTCAACACTGAGTCATAGTCCAATTACATGGCTGAATCAAAGCCCTAATCTTTTTTTTTTTTTAATTTTTTTATTTTTTATTGACTTTGTAATAATATTACATTAAAAATATATATGTGAGGTCCCATTCAACCCCATCCCCCCCCACCCCCCATCTCCCCCCCCCAACAACACTCGTTCCCATCATCATGACACATCCATTGGATTTTGTAAGTACATCTTTGGGCACCTCTGCACCTCATATACATTGGTTCACATCATAGCCCATACTCTTCTCCATTCCATCCAGTGGGCCCTGTGAGGATTTACAATGTCCGGTGATTGCCTCTGAAGTACCATCCAGGGCAGCTCCATGTCCCAAAGACGCCTCCACCTCTCATCTCTTCCTGCCTTTCCCCATACCCTTCGTCCACTATGTCCACTTTTCCCATTCCAATGCCACCTCTTCTATGTGGACATTGGATTGGTTGTGTCCATTGCACCTCTATGTCAAGAGGAGGGTCAGATTCCACCTGGATGCTGGATGCAATCCTCCCATTTTCAGTTGTAATCACTCTAGGCTCCATGGTGTGGTGGTTGTCCTTCTTCAACTCCATCTTAGCTGAGTGTGGTAAGTCCAATAAATCAGATTGTAGGTGCTGGAGTCTGTTGAGGCTCAGGATCTGGCTATCACATTGTCAGTCCAGAGATTCAAATCCCCTAAATATATCTTAAACCCCAACATTAACTGCACCTCCAGCACATTGGCATGGAAGTCTTATGAAGGGAGATCCCATCTGAGTCCAGATTCATCACACATAAACACCATTTCCAAAGAGGGGCCATCTGCCCTGGTAGTTAACCCCATCGGCCATGACCATAACTCCCGTGGGTCTCTTTAGCCCTCAAAGGAACCAATATCTGGGGGTTGTATCTGCTTTATCTGTCTCTCTGACTCTGCTCAGTTGTGCATGAGGGCAAACCTTCTGCCAGCCTCCAGACTCTTTTTTAGAAACTCGTAGCCATATAAACTCATTTCTCCTTTCCATTTCCCCCTTACTTTAGGTCAAACAGCATTTTAAAGTCATGGTATTTTATGTAGACATGGATATTCTGCTGATCCGCATTGAACCTTCCGTATAAGGTCATTTTCCAGTTGCATCATCAGTTGGTAGTTGATAGTGGTCCCCAAAGCCCTAATCTTAACAATTTAATCAAACATTCACCTAATTCTAATATGATCAAAGCGTATTGTGCCCAGAGAATCAGAACAGTTTACAAACATAATCAATATCTCTCTTTAGAATTCATAAATATTATAAACTGACACAGGCACTGCTCCTTTACTTGAGAAATAATTGCCCTTCTATCTGAGAATACAGCAGTTTCCCTGGGATGCAAGTTTAATATTTTCTTGCTTATTGCATGGCTTTCCAATCACTGAGTTAACACCCTTTAACAAGATGACACATTCATATTCCATAGAAAAATGCACCAGAAGAGCCCTTTCCCACATTTTGCCCCACCTCCAACAACCTGCACCAGTGACCCTCCTATATCATGTTCACCAAAAGAGCATTCTCACCAACATAGTTTCAACCATAGTCCTAAAAATCAGAAGAGTTTAAAATCAGTAGACCTCCCACAGTCTACCCTGTTCTATGGATAGTTCAAACAAATCCCCATTCTGTACATGCTTACATGCAATACCATTTGCCTCTGTCATATCTCTGTATAACTATCACCCCCAACCACTGTCAAACCATCCCTTCCACCAAAATATAGGCTCTGCCCAGGTTGATCATCAGCTTACCACATCCTATCTCTTTCTGTTTTCTGATAACCTGTTTTTCAGACTATATCTGTATGAGTCTGCTCAATCTGATTAAGTCATATAAGTGGGGATCATACTGTTTTTTGTCATTTATTGATTGGCTTATTTCATGCAACACAAGGTCTTCAAGATTCATCCATGTTGTTATCTGTATCAGCATTTCTTTCCTTCTTACAGCTGATTAATATTAAATTGTATTTTGTGTGCATGTGTGCGTGTATACACACACACACACAAATTCACACCAAACTTTGTTTATCCATTCATTCATTCATGGATATTTGGATTGTTTCCAAATGTTGACAATATTAAATAATGTCACTATGAGCATTGGGGTGTGTATATCTGTTCATATTTCTGCTTTCAATTCTTCTGAGTAAAGAATGAGGAGAGGGATAGCTGGATAATGTGGCAATTCTATACTTAGCTTCCTGAGGAACTGTTAAACCACCCTCCACAGTGGCTGCACCATTCTCCATTACCCACCACAGTGGTAAAGTGTTCCATTTCCTCCACTTCTGATCCAACGCTTGCATTCTTTATTTTTTTAAATAACTGCCATTCTAATAAGTGTAAGATGATATCTCATGGTGGATTTGATTTGCTTTTCCCTAACAGCTAGTGATGTTGAGCACACTTTCACGTGCTATTTAGTCATTCATAATTCCTCTCTGGAAAAGTGTCTATTCAAATCTCTTACCCATTTTTTAATTGTGTTGCTTATCTTTTTATATTCAAGATGTAGAATTTTTTTTGTATATGCTAGTTATTAGGCCCTTATCAGATAAGTGTTTCCAAAATATATTCTCCCATTGAATAACATACATTTTCATTTTCCTGGCAAGACCCTTTGACATGCAAAACGATTTTAATTTTAAGGAGATCTCAATTATGATTTATTTTCTTTCATGCTTGTTCTTTGGCTTTAGAGTTTATGAAAGCATTTCCTTCTACGATATCTTGTAGATGCTTCCCTACATTATGTTGTAGGAGCTCTATGGTTTTGGTTCTTATATTTTGGTCTTTGACCCATCTTGAGTTAATTTTTATTTAGGTCATAAGATAGTGATTCTCTTTCATTTATTTGGATATGGATACACAATTCTCCCAGCACCATTTGTTGAAGAGGCTATTATGTCCCAGTTGAGTGGTCTTGTTAAATATCAGTTGACAATATAAGTGGAGATCTATAATAGAACTCTCTTTTGCTTCCCTTCCTCAATATGTTCATATTTGTTCCAATACCATGCAGTTTGCCCCTTTGTGGACTGGCAATATGCTTTAAAGTCAGGTACTATGTTTTCTCAAATATCATTTTTCATTTTCAGTGTGATTTGTGTATTCAGGTCCTCTTGCCTTTCAAAAAAATCATAATTGGCTTTTCTAGTTCAGTAAGAAAGACTGTGGTAATTTTTATAGGAATCACATTAAATTTGTAAATCAATTTTGTGGGACAGAGATCTTAATGATGTTAATTATACCAATCCATTTTTTATGATTTCTTTGATTTAAACAAAATTACTATTGTTGTGTGGTTTTCTGTGTATCCATCATTATATCTTTGGTTGTTAATTCATGGATATTAGATTATTTTAGTTGTATTTATAATTTTTTTCTTGATTTTCTCCTGAAACTGCTCCTAATTAGTGTAGAGGAATGTTACTGATATTTTATGTAGATCTTATATCCTGCTACTTTTGAGAACTCATTTATCACCACTAGAAACTCTGTGGTAGATGTTCCAGGGCTTTATAAGTATAGGATCACATAATCTGCAAATAGTGAAATTTTAACTTCTTCATTTCCATTTTAGATTCATTTATTTATTTTTCTTGCCTAAGGAATTCAAACCAGGATTTCTAACACAATGGTAAATAAGAATGGTGACAGTGGGAACACTTTTCTTGTTCCAGATCTTAGAGGGAAAGCATTTTACTTTTGAGAATGATATTAGCTGTGTGTTTTATATATATCATGTTGATGAGGTTTCCTTCTACTCTTATCTTTCAAAGTGTTTTTTTCAATAAAGCATGCTGTATAATTTAAAATGTTTCTCTCTGCACATGATGATCATGCATAATTTTTCTTTAATCTATTAATGAGGTTATGTTGAGCTATCCTTGCATACCTGGGATATAACCCATTTGATCTTGGTGTATGATTCTTTTAATATATTATTGAATACCATATAATTAGTGTTGAGGATTTTAGCATCTAATTTCTTTAGAGAGATTGTTCTGTGGTTTACTTTCCTTGTAGTGTCATTATGTGGCTTTGGTATTAAAATGATGTTGGCATCATAGAATGAGTTACACAAGGTTCGCTCCTCTTCTATTTTTGGAAGAGTTTAAGCAGGTTTGTTATTAGTTCTCTCTGAAATGATTAGTAGAATTCAGGTGTGAAGCAATCTGGCCTTGGGCTTTTCTTGGTTGGGAAGTCTAGGCGAGAGGTTTTTAATGACTAAGTCAATCTCACTACCATGTTATCTGTCCTATTTGCATACAACTTTTCAATGTATCCTCTTAAGATACTCTATTTCTGTGGGATCATTAGTGATATTTTTATCTCATATATTTATTTACTTGCATTTTTCTTTTTCTTTCTTTCTTGGCTTAGCTAAAGGTTTGCAAATTTTAGGAATCTACTCAAATTACATGATTTTTAAAATTTTTATGTTTTTTTTCTCAATTTCATTTAGTCCTGCTGTAATCTTTGTTATTTCCTTCATTCTCTTTGCTTTGCTATTAGTTTCTTTTTCTTTTACTAGTTCCTCTAGGAGCGAAGGTACTTATTTTATTTTAACTCTTTTTATTTAGCATTAACATTTATGAGTATAATTTGTCCTTTCAGCCCTGCTTTAGCTGATCTCATAATTTTTGATATGTTTTGTTCTCATTTTCTTTTTTTTTAAAGATTTACTTATTTATTTCTCTACCCTCCACCCCACCCTGGTTGTCTGTTCTCTATGTCTATTTGCTGTGTCATCTTTTGTCCTCTTCTGTTGTTGTCAGCAGCATGGGAATCTGTTTTCTTTTTTTTGTTGTTGTTGTGTCATTTTGTTGTGTCAGATCTCCGTGCATGCAGCACCATTCCTGGGCAGGCTGCACTTTCTTTCGCACTGGGTGGCTCTCCTTATGGGGTGCACTCCTTGCATATGGGGCTCCCCTATGTGGGGGCACCCTTGTGTGGCAGGGCACTCCTTGCGTGCATCAGCACTGCAAATGGGCCAGCTGCACATGGGTCAAGGAGGCCCGGGATTTGAACTGTGGCCCTCCCATGTGGTAGACGTTTGCCCTAACCACTGGGCTAAGTCCGCCACCTTATTCTTATTTTCATTTGTTCTGTGGTAGTTTCTAATTTCTTTTGCAATTTCCTCCTTGAATAACTGATTATCAAAGTGTTTTGTTTAATTTACATACTTTTACCTATTCTAATTCTCTGCTCCTTATTAATTTCCAGCTTAATTTTTTGTGGTCAGAGAAATTACTTTGTGTAATTTAAATATTTAAAAATTTATTAAGACTTGTTCATTAATTGATCTTATGGTCTATCCTGGAGAAATAGCTATATGTGCTCAATAATAATGTATATTTGGGTATTTGGGTGTAATTTTCCATAGGTGCCTGTTAGGCATAGTTTTATTTACATATTATTCAAGGTGTATATTTCTTATTTCTCATTTGAAATGCTCTAATGATGATAATGGGATATTATAATCCTGACTATAATTGTTGTATCATCTATTTCTTGCCTTAGTTTTTCATTCTTTACCTCATGTATTTGGGGCACTCTCATCAGGTGAATTAATATTTAAAATTTTTCTTTCTTCTTGATCGATTACCCTTTTTATTAATATTAGTGTCCTTCTTTGTCTCTTACATTGTTTAATTTAAATTTTATTTTGTCTGATATTAATATATTTACTCCCTCACATTTTGGGTTGTTTGTGTGTATAAACATTCCAGATTTCACTTGCAAATTCCTTGTGTCCATTGATCTAAGGTGAGTTCCTTGTGACAGTATATATAAGGGTCATATTCCCTTACCGTTTTGCAAATCTGCATCTTTTGATTGGAGAGATTAATCCATCAAAATTCAGTGTTATTACTTTCAAAGCGGTACTTACTTCAGTCAATTTTATTTAGGCATATATATATATATATATATATATATATATATATATATATATATATATAATGTTTTGTTTTTATTTCTCTTTTTGTCCATTTAGTTATTCCTATGAATATACTTCTTTTCTCCAACCCCACTCTCTTTTAATTAAAACTGCACAAATCCTTTTAGTATTTTTAAAACACAGAACTCTTGTTGACAAACTCTTAAGTTTGAACTCTTCTTCATTTTTGAATTCCATCTTTGCTGGATTCAGAAATCTTTCCTAACTATTATTTCTAATAGCACCTTAACAATTTCATGCCATTTTCTTCTCCCTTCCATTGTTTCAGATGATAAATCAGTGCTTAATATTATCAAGTCTCCCTTATATGTGAGAGATCTCTTTTCCCTTGCTGCATTCAAAATTCTCTTTTGTATTGAATATTTGACAAATTGATAAATATGTGCCTCAGTATAAGCCTGTTAGGAATGTGCTACCATTCCTGGACATGTAGATCCATGTCCTTCCAAAGTATTGGGAAATTTGCAACCATTCTTTCCTCCAACAGTCATTCTGCTTGAACCCTTTAACTTCTCTTCTATATCTGGGAAGCCTATAATGTGTAAGTTTGTATCTTTTGGGTTGTTATTCAATTCTAAGTCCCTGTAGATTTCTTTTGTTTTTTTTTATTTATCTATTCTACTACATGTGTGATTTCAGATGTTCCTTTACATCACAAATTTTTCCTCTTCCTTCTCACATCTGCTATTATCTGCTTCCAGTGTATATTTTTATTTTTAAAGTAACTTTATATTCATAAATGCTACATAAAATATAAATGTTACATAAAAATATTTTTTCATAACCTACAAACTTGTGTAGAAAAGAGTGCAAGATCTAATGTAAACTATTGTTCACAATTAATAGCAATGCTTCGATATATGTTCATCAATTTTAACAAATGTATCACACTAATGAAGGAGGTTGTTCATGTGGAAACTGTGGGAGGGAGAAGTGCTGGAGCATATGGGAATCGCCTATATATTTATGTAAATTTATGTATTCAAAATCCTCTTAAAAATAAAAAAATAAAAACTCTCCTTTTCTGAGGGAACCAGATGAGTGCCTGATGACCCCTTAGATCATTCTCTGAATCCCTTTTTTCTTCAGGTGTGTTTGGACATCTCACAGGTCCTGGGCTGCCTCTCCCTGCCTATTCCTCATTATGCATAGGCTCCTGGAGGATAGCCTTTTTTCTAGCACTACCCTCTTTTCCCTCAAGCCATTTGGTCTTTTTATAGTTTGCCTGTTGCCTCCCCCAGCCTCCCTCTGTCCCTGGCTTTTAGGTGGCAGTCCACCCACCCTCTCATTGATCCAGTTCCACTCTCTTCCAGGGCACTTTCCTATGACAGCCTGACAGACCAGCTTTCCCCTCCACTAGCCTTGGACTCACTTCTGTGCCTTTTGGCTTTTTTCCTTTTTACTGGTCCACACACACTCAGCTGTCTGGGTGACAGTCCCTTACTTGTTTGCCATGCATTTCCCCCAAGTCAAGAGCCTTTTGTGTACTGTGTGCACCACATGCTGTCCAGGGATTTTCCTCACTTTTGGATGGGATGAGCACTTATCTTCTTGCCAAATCACTTCCCCATCTTCCTTTTCCCTCTGAGTCAGTTGTGTGCTCACTTGCATGTCCTACCTCCTGTGGCTTCCCTTTAACAAATCCAATTGTGTTCCCCTCTTTAGTTGCCTTCTCCAATTGCTCCAACATTCCCATGGCTTCCCTTTTGCCCCATAATTCTTTTATCTCCCACTCTTTCTGGAGCTGGCATGCAGTTTGTCATTCCCTTCTCTGTCATCTTGGATCTGCCCTCTTTAAGCATATTGGAAACCATTTTTAAGTGTTTTATTGGCATGTTCCAAGTCTCAGCTTGTTCCCTGATACTTTCTGAATTTATATCTTATTGCTTTGGATATAACGTCATTTCCTGTTTCTTTGTTTTTTAATATTTTTTGCAACCTTTATATTTTAATATTTTAACATGCTAACTCTTGAACTTAGCCCATGAGTTTCTGTTCCTGAAGTTTATATCCATTTAGTGATATGACAAAATTTTTATTTAGTACCAAGAGCTAAAAATATAAACAAAACAAAGCAATAAATGTTTTTATGAAGGCTCCATATTATGTCTCTTTATTTGGCTGGCATTATTCTTCAGTGTTTAGCCCACCTACCAATAAGATCAGACTGAAGAAAAGGCATGGAGTCTTCTCCGTGTTTTCTGAGCATATGTAATTACATTTGTTATTCCCACATTTACATGTATTTTAATGTCCCCTCTACTACTTTCCATTCATGGTGCACTACTTTTTGTCTTAAGGCCAGAAAAGCTTTGGCTCAAGTCACATAGATCTCAATGTTTCTTATACTGGTTTACTTATCTGCAAGCTTCTTCTACCAGTGGGGTAAGATCTGAGGTGACTAGCCAGAAAGGATGTTCCTGGTTCAGTCATCCATGCTGCCACCTGATAGACTGGAACCAACATACAGGCATTCCTCCAGAATGAGACTAAGGACCCATAATGAGAGTGTAGGCTGACTCCATGCTGCATCAAGAACAGAGTGGGGGGAGGGTGGGAACATCAAGTGGACCATGTATTTATCCTACCATTTTTAAGCTGTGTCTTCCTGATTTGGTAATCTGTGTTCCTGCAATCCTCTAAATCTTCTTGACCTTTGAAGAAGATGGTTCTGCAATTTTTGCTAATTGTTCAAATATTCCATAGGGGAAGAAAATTCTGAAGTATCTTATACCACCATCTTGGTTAATGAGAAATCTGCAGTATACTTTTATTGAAGTCATATATATTTTTAATAGAGTCTAGAGACCAAAATAATGGACACTATGTGTAATTAAAGAAAGTTGGGAAGTAAAATCACAGTTGTAATTTTTTAATCTGTGCTTCATAATGGCATTTACATTTTTAAAATTTATCACTCTATTGATTCTTCATTCCTATAATAAGAGAACTTTATAATTATTTTATACTAATTAGATAAAAAAGACACAAAAACCTCATTTCACATCAAACAAAATTATTACTTTGAAATATCTACTGTAAGGTGACCAGTTTATTTCTATTTGTGTGTCTTATTGAACAATCATCAGTTTGCAATGGGAATGTAAATGTATTACTTTGTAAAAACAGGTCATGTTTTCCCACTAAGTTAACATTGTGAATTATAACAAGTACCCATACATTCAAACAAAACTGATGTCTACTTTGAGCACTTATGTTCAAACTAATTGTGATTAAATTTTGAAGGATAATCTGAAAATATATGAGCTCACTGGTTTGAGTATCTGAAAATATGTAACTTATATGGTGCATTTATGAAATTTGTGTCTAAATGGAACTTTTTTTTTCCTCATATAACTTCCCTTCATTCCAAATATATACACATAATCATCTCTTTAAAAATATATCAATAATTATTATGTAAATTTCACTCTTTATACAACATTGAATTTCAACTAAGCTTAGATATTTGACTTAAAATAAAATAATTTAGACATAATTAATGATTAATATTATAATTGACAAAAAAAATGAAGCAATGTAGTCCTTTTTGTTTGTTTGTTTGAGGTATCAGGTGCCAGGGATTGCACCTGGGACCTTGTGTGTGGGAAGCTGGCATTTGAACACTGAGCTGCATCAACTTCCCTACTTGGTTTTTTGTTTGTTAGGCTTGTTCTTGCGTTTTCTGTTTGTTTTTATATTGGTTTTATACAGGAGGCACTAGGAACCCAATATGGGACCTTCCATGTGAGAGGTAGGCACTTAACCACTTGAACGACATCTGCTCCCTATATAACTCTTTTTATCTCATGTTTTTGGTTTTATTTTTTTAACCTCGTAAATGTTGAAATATAATTTACTTTTCTTTCTTTCATTCTTTCTTTTATTTTTCCCTCTTTATTTTTTTTCAATTTCATATTAAAAAAATATGAGGTCCCTATATAAACCCCACCCTCCTCATCCTACTAGTCCCACATCAGCAACCTCTTTCATCATTGTGGGACATTCATTGCATTTGGTGAATACATTCTGGAGAACTGCTGCACCACATGGATAGTGGTTTACATTGTACTTTACACTCTCCCCTAGTGCTCCCAGGGGGCAATGGCAGGGCATACAATGTCCAGAATCTGTCCCTGCAGTACCATCCAGGACAACTCCAAGACCTGAAAATGTCCCACATCTTAACTTTTCTTCCCTCTCCCTATCCTCAGCAGCTACCGTGACCACTTTCTCCACACACCAATGTTCATAGCAGCACCATATTCACTATAGCCAAAATTTGGAATCAACACAAATGCCCATCAACAAGTAAATGGATAAATAAAATGTGGTATATACATACAGTGGAATACTACTCAGCTATAAGAGTGAATGCTGAACAACACATGTGATAGAATCGATGAATCTTGAAAGCCTTGTGTTGAGTGAAGCAACCCAGGCATTGAATACTACATGACTTCTCTGATATGAAAAATGGTTTTGGTTTTAAAAAGTCCGCATTTGCATTTGTATAATTCTGTTATTATGTTTCACTCAGTTATGCTATAATAAATCATGCTCATAAGGTATCATGAAGAAGGGATTCACATGTCTCATGGCAATTCATTTTTATTATTCAGAATTACACCAATTTCTATTTAGAAGTGCTGTGTCATGTTCGGATATTGACTATATTAAAAAGTTTTGGAGTTTTCCTAACACACGCAGAAAAATGAGCTTGCTGAGACATGCCCTTTATTGGTTAAAAGTATAGAAATTGAAACTAAACAATTTGCATTATAATTCTAGTTCAGTTACTAACAACCTTCACTCATCTGGGTAATGTAAATATATATCCTTTACTCTAGTTTCCTCAACTCTAAAATGAGAAGAGTAATTGTATATACCTCACAGAGTTGATGGGAATGTTCTATAAATAATCTCAGAAATCTGTGTTATACTATTGAAAGATTAAATCAAATGGTATATCTAATTTTGCAGTATTGCTATAACTAATACATACATTGTTGGCTTAAATAACACACATTTATTGACTCACAGTTTGGAAACTAGAAATCCAAAATCAACATATTGTTATGTGACTTTTTCTGTGAAGTTTACAATTGTTCTGGTTGTGGCTTGATGGAAATCAATATCTGCCTCCATCACATGGTGATCTGTCTCTATCTTTTCCTCTGCCTTCTATTTCTCTTGCTCATTTTTGTCTATATTTTTTTCCCTTATAAGTCATAGTGGATCAAAGCCCACCCAGATTCTGTTTGGCCTCATTAAAATAGAGCCCTTAAAAATATTATTTACCAATCAATCCACACACACAGGATTTTGGGATAGGACTTGAGAGTGCCTATGTGGGGGACATGATCCAGTCTACTACAGGTGACAACACTGAGTAGGGAAGAAAACATAATCCTAGAAGTCAAACAGTGTAGGTTGGTAAAAAATTGCACACACCTATGTTTGGCACATAGTTACTGCTCAGTAGATACCAGTCTCCTTTCTTAAACTTTTCACCTTGTAAGACTACTTACTGCTAGTTTGCTGGTAGATTCAAACTTTTCTACTCTTTCCCTTGGTAAGGGCTAGATGAGACCTTATGTGCAACCCTATATACTAAAGATGTTTAACACAGTTTTGTGAGGAAAATGCTTAACAAGATGATTATATAATCAATGATTGGTAAGATAATAAGGAAAATATTCAGGATATAAGAGCTAATTTATCACTTGTTTGGGAGATTGATAAAATGATACAAAATAGAACTAGACTATACATTTTATAGTGATTGTTGAAATTTTGACCCACAAGTAACCGTGCCAAATCATTAGTCAGAGATATAGACACATATTATCTCCCCCAGAGAGCTATTTCACTACATGGAGGTTAGCAAGAGCTTACCAACTCTGTAACCAAGAACATCAGTTCTATTGTCCCAACCCACTCAATATTTTACAAGTGTTTGGGTCACCATTTAAATCACAACTAACACAAGCACTAATCCAGGATGTTTACTCACATAGAGAAGTGACTGATGCAACCCAGCTTCATTAGTGGTCATTAGTTATCAAAGGCTAGCATTTCTCAATCAGGAGCCAATACAGAGTTGGTCCATGCCTTAATTTGCCACAGGGTTACTGTATTAGTCAGGGTTCTCTAGGGAAACAGAATCAACAAGAGATATCTTCCAATAGTATGCAGTTTTATAAGAGCCTCTCATGCAGCTGTGGGGTTGCACAAATGCAGGTTCTGCAGGCAGGTTGCAAACAGGGGCTTCAATGGAAGTCCAGTGAAAGTTCTTCATGAGTTCTGGGAGACACTTGCTGTCCAAAGATGATCTGGGAAATTCTCATTCAATGCTGGAGTCACTTTCCCTTTTAAGGCATTGAACTGATTGGGTTAAGCATCACTCATTGCTGATGGCACTCTCCCTCATTGATGTTATTGTAATCAGTTATCTATGCTTTCCCACTGCAGTAAAGTCAAAGGTGACTAAAGTCCATAAATTCCCTTGTTTTACAGTTAGTCCAGTGCTTGCTTGCCCAAACAATTGGGCACGATTACCTGGCTGATCTGATACAATAGTCTAACCGTCACAGCTACCAATGTAAAGTACCAGAAATGGGATGGCTTTGATAATGGAAAATTTATTATTGTAAAACTTTATAGTCCCACAATCATGAAATGTCCAAATCAAGGCATCATCAGAGATGCTTTCTCATCAAAATTGGCTGCTGATGATCTTGGTATCCTGTCATGCAGCAAGGCAAGATGGCAGTCAATCTCTGCTAAGGTTCTTGCCTTCCCCTCTAGGTTCACTGTTTCCCACAACTCAGCTGTGGTTGTTCTGGCATACAACTTGTCTCTTCATCCTTGAAATGCTCAGTGGGCCTATTCTCTTGAGGGTTTCGTGCTTTTACATCATTTGCTAGTAATCCTTGAGTTCTCTATCACATGGCACGGACACAATGGCAGCTTTCTTTTTCTCTACCTATGTGTTCTCAGTTTATATAAGACCCAGAAAGAAAGCAGAGACCCAAATTAAATCATGTCTCACTGACAGTTCCATCATAAGTGATGTAATCAATTGATCTAATGAAGTTTCCTTAACAGAATTAATGCAATCAAAGCAACTGACACTTACAGGAATGGATTTTTAAAAAATTATCTTTTCTAAAATTGAAAAAGGAACTTCAAACTGTCACAGTCTACATGCAGTATCTCACATGGTCTGGTGCAGCAGTAGAGGAAACGTGTTTCCACCCTGCCTTAAACAGATATATCACCAGTAGGAGAGCCATAAAAATATACACTTGAGCAGTACTATCTCCAGGGAATTCTTATATATGCTGCATCAAAAATAAAAGGAATGTGTGACAGGCCAATATATGCTAGGGCATATGTTTTTATCTCAAGGTACTTTCAAAAGGGAGTCAGCTAAATTTTATAAACCCAGTGAATCTTGTCTTTAGGAGCCAGGCTAACACAACTAGTCACAGACTCAAGGATCTTTGTAGATCACAGGGAAATTTGGCAAATTGTACTTTGACCATCATCTACAATGGACTTCTATATATTCTTCAATTTTACAGAAGAGATATGCTATTTACATAGTTTTCACACTTGCATCAGACATATCTAAACATATACTCAATTCTCTTTTTATTTACCAAAATAAGTGTTTGGTTGCGTGTGAGAATATTATATTTTTGTTATAACCTTGTAAGGACCCTACTTAACTTGTTTGAGGAATGCAGTGTAATCTGCTTGTAGCAATGTTGGCCTCAAGGTTTCGGACCAAACCTCTCGATTAAAACTAAAAAAGTTGAGGTGAATATAGAATAAAATAGAAAAGAATTGAAAAGATTGTTGCCATTAAAATGAGATAGTGCTGGACAAGATAAAAGAAAAGAGGACAGCCAAGATATATGAGCTCAGCATTTCCCAGAGGCAATTTTCGATTATGACATTTCAGATAAGAAACTTACAAATTGAGCATGGATTTAAAAGACACACTGGCCTGGGTTAATAGTGTCAAAACTGAAGTTCAAACGCTTTTAAAAAGGAGGCATATTTGGCAAACAATTCTGAATTTGTTGGGAGCCCATAGGGGATTATAACTTAAAAGTTAGAGAAAACAATATACAGAACTCAAAGATAATGAACTCAGTTCCTGAAAGCAACATTCCTGATTTGATTAAAATAACTGATTGCATGCATAGTAAATTAAAATAAGTATTAAAAAATAATAGGCTTCTCAACTAGAAGGCTTAGATTGAGAATTTTGGCAGGGAACTGAAAATTACAAAAATTAACCAAATAAAATCTAGAGTTGTAAAATAAATTAACTGAAATTAAAGGTAAAATGACTAAAGTGTGAAGAGGTAAAAAGAGGGGAATTGGAGAAAAGATCTATTTTTTGTGAATGAATCCATACAAAGAAACAGAGTAAGAATGATGCAGAAAAAATATTTGACAGAGTTGAAGAGAGGTTTCAAAACTAATTTTCAAGATTCAACTCAAAGATTCAAACAGCACTACAAAATCCAAGTGGAAAAAAATACATGTAAAACCACACCGAGGCACATCACAAGAGAAATACTTAAATCCAAAGACAAAGAGAAAATCTTTCAGTAAGTGAATAAAGAACATGTAAATGTAATAAATTTTAATCAATAACAAATAATATTAATTATTTTATTAAAATGCATATATAACTAAGAATGAAAATACCACATAAGGTGAAATTGGGTAAACTGACTTAGAGTGTTCTAAAGTTCTGGCATTGCTCAAGGAAAATGAGAAAACCAATGTAACAATTTGATGCTGGGTTGACCCCAGAAGATAATGTCCTTAGAACTAATCCATCCTTGTGCATATAAACCTATTGTAGGTGGGACCTTCAGATTATTATCATTCAGAAACGGCCTTTGGTGAGTTTGTAAAACTGAGAGTGTGTCTTAATCTTCTTACTGGAGTCTTTTATAAATGGAAGAACCCTGTAGACACAGAGAAAAACTCTTAGAAATTGAGAGAGAAGGTTCCTAAAAACAGAACACAAAAGCTGAGAGGAGGCCACTGAAGGCAGTAGCTGAGGGTCAAGATGCCTGGGGGTGTGTAGAGTAGAGATTAACAGATGCCACCATTTTTCCCTATGATGTGTCTGATCACACACAACTGCAGCTTGAGGAGAGAATATTTCTTGATGAAACCCTGATATTGACATTGTTTCAGCCTCAAGTGGTAAGTCTTTCAAGTAATAAATAAAACCATTGTATGATCCAACACATTTCTGGTATATTGCCTTGGCATCTATGAGAAACAGAAATTTTTAGCAGGATAGTAGGGTACTGCAATTGCAAACACCAAAAATGTAGGGCTGGTTCCTTAAATGGGTAAGGGGTAGATTTTGGAAGAATTATTTGATGCTTGATAGAAAAGCCCTAGATTTCTTTAGAAGAGACTGTTGGTAGTAAAGTGGATTCTAAAGGTAGTTCTGATAAGACCTTAGACAAAAATGAGGAATGTGTCATTGCAAATTGGAAGAAAGGTGATTTTTGTTTTAAAATGACAGACAACTTGGCAATGTTGACTCCTGATGTTAGATGGAAGGAAAAAAATGAAAGTTATTGTGATGTTCAGGCTAATGTGTCAACTCGGCCAGGTAACTGAGCCCAGTTGTTTGGCCAAGCAAACACGGGGCTAATTGTAATACAAGGACATTTATGGACTTTAGGCTTCAGTAAGATTACTGCATAGATGGCTGATTGTATCTACAAACAAACAGGGAAATTATTGTCAGCAATGATTCATATTTTGAACAATTATTTGAATACGTTATGGGGGGAAGTGATTTCAGCCTGAAGAGATAATTTCCCAGCTTGGCTTTGGACAGCCAACATCACCCAGGAACTCATAAAGGACCTTCACCGCACCTTCATTGGCGTCCATTTTTGCTGCCTGCCTGCAGAATCTGGACTTGTGCATCCCCACAATCACTTGAGAAATTTTTAAAATCTCATACTACTTTCAGATATCTCCTCTTGATTCTGTTTCCTTACAGAATACTGACTAATACAGCTTGTTTCTAGGCATGGTTCTTGAGGAAGAGAATCTTAAACATGATATGTCTGACATTGTTCTGAGAGATTTGCAATAGGATCCCTACATTAATTGTCCTCAAGGGTACTAATGAATCCCATTTCAATAATGAAGAGGCCAATTACAGTCCATGGCATGCTACTGCAATGGGCATATGTAAAATATTACTGGATTCTCCTACTTCCATGCTTATAGGAGGCAAGGATCTGGGTAAGAATGTTTTCAACACCTTAAGAGAATTTTGTGGATCTTGCAATGATGTTGGCTGGCTCTTCCTAGATACTCTGGATGCAGTTACAAAAGAAAGAGATGAGCTAATGGCTTCAAATATGCAACTTAAATGCCATACGAGTGATGCAAAAGTTTCTAGGTGCTCTGAAAGATAAACTTATTTCCTGAAGCCACAGGCTTGAGATATCTGAAAACGAGAATCAGACTTTCATTATATGAGTAGCAGAGTTACAAATGAAATTAAAATCTCAACCTCACAGTTTGTCTGTGGCTAAAGTGAAGGCATACATTGGAAAGTAGTGGAGGCCAGAGGATTGGGATGGAGACATAAAATATTACAATAATATAGGTGGGGACATTGGAACTCTAAATTTTGTTGAGACTTTGCCAGATAAACCTGCATGGCCTGTCCTGTGGAGACCACTCTTTGTCAATCTTTTATCTCCCAGCCTCCAACCTACACCACAGAGTCTTGACCTCCTTCCAGCACACTGAGGTGTGTACCAGACAAACTTAAACCTTCACTGCCCAGACTTTTGTCTGCCCCAGAGGGTGGGAACCACCTCCCAACCCTGAGACAGACATCAGTCAAGCTACAGCATGTCCTGACCAACTTCCATCCCGCCCTGAGGAATCTTCCTTCCAACACTTGCCTGAAGACAATAATCCTATCATAACAGATGAAAATGTAAAGAATGCCCTGAAGCCAGTACATTGCAAGGCACTACTAATCCTTCTCCTTACCCGACTCCACCACACCTCTTCTCTTTGGGACCTATTACTAGACTAAACTCACAACCAGCTCCAAAGGCAAAATTCAAAGTGTGAAGCATGAGAAATTATGTTATACTCTAAAAGAACTGCATGAGTTTTCCAACATATATAGACAGAAATCAGGGGAATATATATGGGAATGCATACCAATGAGGCAGATTAGTAAACTAGGGAATCAATAGACAAATGGAATCTGGCAGGAACCCTGAATCACCGCAAATATTCCACAAAATGGATGCTGGAGATCCCTTGTGAGAACCCCCATTCACAACAAGATTTCTCTCAGAATCAAGCAGAACCCAAGGTATTCTCAAGAGGCCTTATCATTAGCCCTTTCCAGGGGATTCATTGGTAAAATTGCCAATCAAAACAGCAAACAACTGTGATTCCTCCCCGGACATTAGCAAAGGGGCAGAATAATTAATGGCTTAAAAAGCCAGTGCAATAGCCAAACTAGCCCTGTTCTTGCTTTTTCACCCGGCCTGGAAGAGTACACAAATAAACCTAGGCATATTGTAACCTGTAATTGGTAATAATAGTTTGTAAATCAGCCCTCTTTATCTCCTTTCAGCCACTTTTCTCTCTACTTAGGGCCCATAATCTGTTATATTCTCCCATGTCTCTTCTCTCCCTTCCTTAATAAATTACTGACATAATTAAACTGGTTTGAACATAAAATTCATTTTTTATAGCTTGACCAAAAATCTAGAGAAAATCTAAAAACCTTATTGGTGATTGCCAGCCAGGAGAAGAGATATTGATGAGTCAAACTACAATTCAAACTATGAATTATAGCTTGTTTAATGACTTCCTTTGGTTATCCATTTTTTACAGTTTTGCCTATGGGATCCAACAGGACATAATCCTGGGAAGGAGTAGCCAGGGTCATAGAATATGTCTACATCCATGCCGCATACCCAGGCTTGTGAGACCTGACCACAGGCAGATGGACATTGATACAGGGAGGGGTCTGAAAGCAGTGCACTGCCAAGACAGATTTTTCCAGGCCAAGCTCCAAGCACAATGAAGCCCTTTTTCAAGACTTTTTAGCTGCCACTTGCTTTGCCCCCAGTCTTGGCTCTCATTGCCTTCTGCTGTCTTCTCTTGGCAGAGTGGGAATGGCAGAGGTGTGGGCACTTTTGCCTCCCTGCAGGTTCATGCCTCTGCATAACCACCTTCCTACCAACCAAAACTGGCTACCTGGTCTAATATAGGGTGGGAAGGTAGCAGCAGGCAGGGCCAAGAGTGACGCTATTGGATGGCCCATATTCTCTTTCCCAGGGGTTCATGGGACAGGATTCTTTTCACAATTAACCTTGACTCCATATTTTATCTTCTCACTTCCTACTACTGAATTTCTCAACATAGGTTTGTAAAATAATTTGTAATGTCTAAGAGACTGTAGAACTGAATATGGATTTGCTAGTGAATTTCTTGTTCTGTTTATACCTTGGGTGGTTATTGTTTCAGGATGCACTAGGGCCCCAAGATATACTGGTTGTAAAAAATGATCTCTAATCTTTCAATGTCCTTTGATGGCTAGGTTTACTGGGAAACTACCAGGGAGTAGAGTCATAAAATAGGACTACATTTTTAAGACCTATGTAAGAATAGGTGGAGGAAGATGTTTTTCACCTTTTCCAGGAAGGAAAAATGCATGGTTTGTTAGGTTTAGTCCACAGTATATCCTGGGTATCTCCAAAGTCCAGGACACACTAGAAATGCATGGCAGTGGGGGCTCCATGATTCCTCAGTGGTGGGAATGAGAGTAGTAACTCTGAACATTCCTCAAGACTTTAAGGGTCTTGGGTGATTTGTTTCAAAGAATAGAGCAGTAACTCTGAATGTCCCCAAAGTCTTTAAGAGGGTTGAGTTCTTTGTGTTAGAAAGTAGCCAAACATCCCCTGAGACATAGCTCAGGTGCTTCAGTTTGAGTAGCTGCTCACAATGACTCCCATCAATTCTGCTTGTGTGCTTAGGTCTGAACTTTAGGGTTTCCAGGCATCTCCCAAATCCTAGCTTGTCTATGGAGATGACTATTGACAGGGCTCTGGAATAAATTCTCAGGATGCTGAGACCAATATATTAGCTCCAAATTATTTGCAATGGTAAATGTTTTAGTTAGACTTGCACTTGGGGTAACTGATTCAGTTGACTTTAAAGCACTTCATCATTCTTTCTAGAATAATGGACATGGACTCTAGCATACTAGCAGACTCCCCATAAGAGTAACTTCTCAAAAATCAGGAAAATTTGCCTACTACTGGTCTAAGTATCCACAGTAGATCCAAGACCAACCTCTGTGTGGGACATTGAATTCCAGTTAAACCTGTGTAAGAGAGGAGGACAAATAGATCTGAGGGCTAGAAACCTCATATAAGTCTCTTTAAAGAAGTAAGGAATGGTGCAGCAGTGCTCCAAAATGTGTTCACTGAGTGCAATGAGTGTGCAGCAATGAGGGAGGACATTGTTGGCGTGGGAGGAGTGGAGTGGGGGGGGGGGGTCGGGGGTGTAAGGGAACCTCTTGTATTTTTTAATGTAACTTTTTTTGTGATGTAAATGCCTTCAAAAATACAATTTACAAAAGTGATGGAGTGAGGGGGTGGGAGTGGGGTATATGGGAATTCATGTTTTTTTTTATGTTTTTTAATGTAGTGTTCACTGTAATCTGTTAACTTTAATAAAAAAGTGTAAAAAAAGAAATAAAATCAAAAATAAGGAAATACACATCAAACTTCCAGTAACTGCCTTTTAGAGACAGCCTTTTCTGTTTTAAAATTGTTTTTGCCTATTAAGGGATATGAACAGGGATAAAGATACGGACTGGTTACTAAACCCCACATGGAAAATAAGAAAATTCATGTGCTATCATTAAAGATGGAAAAAAAAGCTCCCTAGAAATGCTAATGGTATGAAATTCTCTCTTCTCTTTTAATCTGTTCTTAATTTTGCATTCAACTTTGAAATCTATGTTTAAGTATGTCAATTTGCTTATGCCTAGGAAATCAGATTTGGGGTTCCCTGTTACAGTTAGATAATGGTGAACGGTATCCTAAAATGAGTCTTTAAATGTCAATACTGTCTTGCAATTGGATTTAATATATAAATCACAAGTGGAATTGTTTCAACTGCTAGAAGAACAGAAAACTTACCAAACTTGTTACTAATAAAATCCTTATATTCAGTTCATCTTAATATAAAACTTATTAGAAACTTTAATTAAGAGTAAACATCATTATATAGATGCCTTTTTATTATAAATAGAAGTATAATAACTGAAATTATAGCTGGGTAGATTTAGCCTAATCCTACTATTGTACATGTAATCTTAAACTTAACTTACCTTTGTTCATTGGCACTTCAGGCCGAGCCTCATTCCTTGCTTTTTCTTATGGTTATTTCAGAACAGCTTCTGCCTCCTGTTGCTCAAGGGAAAACAAGACCTCCCAGTCTCCTGTCCTTCCACTGGTATTAGTGACCCTGCTTTCATTCATGGATCTGAGTGTGGAACAAATTGCTGCCTGGTAGAATTCTCAATACTTGGTTTTAAATGTCCCCTATTTCAGTCGAGTAACTGCTGTAGTCATGTTATCTCTGAGACCTGAGAAGTGAGGGAGGCCTCTTACATGACTGTTGGGAGTTCCTAAAAGCAGCATTTTGAGAGAAATCACTTCTCCTGAGGCTTTGAGAGCTTCACTAATTATACATAGAATTAGTATTGCTAATCCAAGGTATTCCTAAATCAAAGTGGGAAATAAGCAAAGTTCTGAAGCCAAGGAAAATTGTGTTAAAGCCTTGGGGACATTTTGGTTATAAGCCAATAATTAAGGAATGAAATTCTTGTTCAAAACTTCTTGGTCAGGGTGCAAGTTAGAGTAATTAAAAAGATCTTTGAAAAAATCTTTTAAATGTTATCTTACAGTTAAAGTTCTTTAGTAAGAGAATGAAAATTATAACAGTGAGTGCTGTGTTTCCGTGTCAAAATCCATTCATGTCTACCTATTTGCCCAATATGTATCTTCATATATTGAGATGATGTCAAATTAATAAATGAAAATTCTTAGGTGAGCTCCATTCAAATTGAAAAAGGAAATATGCAGTTTTACATGTGCATAAGAATTCCTGGAGTCCAAATTAGGCTGAGTAAGATGGAAAGGTAATTCAGAAATGTGTATGTAGAAACTATTGGGAAAGGAAAAAAATTCCTAAGCTCTTCAACCTATTCTATCCTCCAGAACTTCTCTTTACAGAGCTGTGGGGGAAGGATGAGATGTGACCAATTGAAACTCTATCTTCTAAACTGGGGAATTAAAAATCATAGTTTGTCCTGCAATTCTTCAATTTAAGGCACTTAGCAGCCTTAAAACAATGATGGTTAATAATATTATTACCAAATTTCAATAAGTAAATAAAAAGTCCTTGAAACCTATGATAAGTTCTTTTAAAATGAACAGTTTTCCAGAAGCAAGCAATCAGTGTGCTTTTAAGATTTTTCACAGTTTTAGAGTTTTATTAAAGAAGAGGTTTTAGCCTCCTGTAGAGGAAGGAAAAAGAACATTCAGTGCATAAACTAAAACAGTTTCAATTTTATTTAGGTCAGGTGTTACCTCCCTAAGTTTATGAAATACCAAGTATATAAATTAATATATGTATGAAATCCTTAAGGTGATGAAAGTTAAGTTCATCTCTAACAAAATTAAGATAAAGAAATATAGATCTACACTCTTTTAAATGGATAAAGTAAATTCCACTGGTTGCTAATTGTAGTTTAAGATAAAGCAACCAGTCTACATGGTTGTGGTTAATTATAAGACATTTATAAAAACATCTTCTAAATTGAAGAATTTAAATGGCTAATTCTTTGAAGCTGTTACTAACTAGAGACTAAAATGAATATTAATAACAATGTAACTTTATAGCAGGGAATTCTGTCAGAGGCCTCCTCAATCTCCATATTCAAGTTGTGGTAAGGAAGGATAATTTTGATTCCATTGGGACACTTCAGTTTTCATAAAATAATGGAAAAAGTAGTTTTTCCTTTACTACTAAAATAAAATACATGTCTTCACAGTAAAGGGGTAGAAGTAAAATGCTAAGTACTAAAAAGTTAAGTTCATTTGATAAGTTATACATTTGCATTGGATGTGTTTAGAAAGTGTGTCAAAATTAATAGATGGACTTCACAATCGTCAAACTTTTGTGCATTCAAACCAGACCTTCAGTACACTGCAGGTTGCCCATCTAATTGAGTTACTAGTTAGCGTGATCACTGACCCCTAAAACAATAAAGGTATCTATTAAATCTCTAGTTATGCTCCTGAAGTGGATGGAGACTACATTGTAGTTTTGGACCTCTGCAGCAGCTAATGATGGCATAACATAGCCAGATGTGCAATGAATGTGGCCTCCAGACTGGTACTGTTTCACAGTGCCAAAAGGTGCTATGTACCAGTCCAGTGAAATACTGGAGCCTAACCTTCTTAGATTCTCTCTAGGTCAATGGTGATGCAGTTTGGTGAATCTGTGGAAGACACACCAAAATGCAACAATGATTCCCAAAGTGATGTAAGTAGAACTGAAACAATTGGCATTATGGTCAACTCCCATGGAGAGACAGCATGTGTGGCATTACAAACCTGGAACTTAGATCTATTTAACTTCATGCCAAAGCATTGGGTGTGCATTGATTAGTAGTAGGTACTATTCCTCTATCTTTCTTTTTTTTAAGGATTTATTTATTTCTCTTCCATCCCCCCCCCCCCACTGGTTGTCTGTTCTCTGTGTCTATTTACAGCATCCTCTTTGTCCGCTTCTGTTGTTGTGAGCAGCACGGGAATCTGTTTCATTTTGTTGCATCATCTTGTTGTGTCAGCTCTCAGTGTGTGTGGCACCATTCCTGGGCAGGCTGCACTTCCTTTCACACTGGGCAGCTCTCCTTACAGGGCACACACCTTGCTCATGGGGCTCCCCTATGCAGGGGACACCCCTCGGGTCAAGCTCCACACGGATCAAGGAGGCCTTGGGTTTGAACCGTGGACCTCCCATGTGGTAGATGGACATTCTAACCACTGGGCCAAGTCCACCACCTCCTGTAGCTCTTATTCTAGATATATATCTGAAAATTATGGTGATATTTTTCTATTTTAGGTCATATGCAGAGGGATATTAAACAGGTTAAAAAACCTGGTAAAATTCATTTTCTAAGCAGTTAATGATCATACTTAAGCCAGTTTTCCCTCTTTGCCCTTATTCCAAAACATGTCCCACTCTTACCCTGGGGAGGACTTGAAAACCCACATGCCATCCTACCAGAGGTAAACATTTCCCAACGTAAGGGAAACAGCAAATGAAGTGGCTGGAACCCACTTCAGCTTAGCCCCTTTAAGATGGTCCATGGCCAACTTTTTCTCACCCAGCACCTGGAAATCAGGTCATGATCAAATCATGAAAGAAAGTAAGTTTCACTCTCAATTAGAGCCAAAATGTAAGGAAACTTACTCTGTAACTCTGATCACTCCCACAGCTATTAAAGTTCAAGGAACTACCAGGTGAACACACATATCCTGAATGAAGCAAGCTCCCCAAGGAAGTGCCAGCTCAACAGAAGCATCTGATGGGACACACAGTGCGAGTCATTGGACAGCCTGAAATACATCTTCAAATGGAAACCTATGTATTGTTTGTGTCAAAGACAGTTGTTCCCTTTACTCTAGTCACAAAATCTATTGCTAGGGGGAGGGCAAGTCAAAAACTGTATTAGTCAGTCAAAGGGGGTCATGGTGAAAAATACCAGAAATCTGCTGGCTTTTATAAAGGGTACTTATTTGGGATAGGAGCTTACAGATACCAAATATAAGTTACCTCCCTCACCAAAGTCTATTTTTATGTGCTGGAGCAAGATGGCGGCCAATGTCTGCAATGGTTCAAACTTCTTGGGTTCCTCTCCTACCAGATCTTGCTTCTTTCTGGACTCAGGGTCCAGGGGCTTGCTTCTCTTTCCTCTGTGTACTTACTTCCTGGGGCTCCATCTTAAGACTTCAGCATGAAACTCCAACATCAAAACTCCAACATTAAAACATTCCAACTCTGTCCTTTGCTATGTCTTGTGCCATGCTCTACTGGCACAAGAGATTTGCTTGATTACTTAATCAAGTAAAACTTTGAATCCAATATAATCTAATATTCCCAGAGGAAAAGACCAGTTTACAAACATAACCCACTTTTCTTTTTGGAATTCATCTATATCAAACTGCTACAGAACCCTTAAGAAAGCTGGTCTGTTTTCATTTCCTGTAGTTTCTTCCTATACAATAGCTAAAAGGAAATGCATTTTCTCATACCTCTCTTAGCTATCTTAGGGAAAATTACCACCATGGAAATGTGGGATTGACATTTTTTACCAAATTCCATTATCTATTGCAATCACTCCCTAGAGTTAATCAATAGCATAAAAGAAACCAGTCATCCTTTAGAAGCTCTAAAACATCAAACAGACTGTCTTGCTGCTGTGGTGCTGCATAATCACAGGGCAATTAACTTGCTAACTGCAGCATAGAGAGGAACATGTCTCTTCCTGTTCTTGCCTTTTTCCCCTGCCTATAACAGCATGCAAGTAAACCTGGGTGTATTGTAATCTGTAAAAAAGAATTGTAGTCTCTAAATCAGCCCTCTTTATCACTTTCAGCCTCTTTCCTCTCTACTGGGCACTCATAATCTGTTATTTTCTCCCATTTATCTTCCCTCCCTTCCTTAATAAATTTCTGGGCTAACTAAACTGGCTTGAATTTAAAATTAGTTTTCTGTAACTTACCCAAGAATCTAGAGATAACCCAGGAACATTATTGTTGTGGGATGATATTAGAAGGAATATAAAGTGGGATCAGGCTTATTTTATTGATATGGGTCCACTAAGCAGAATTTTTGAATTCATTGCTATAGCTCAATTGGTTAGAAGGGGCTCAAACAGGTTGTTTGGGTAGCTGACTGAAATATGGACCAAAAGATGACCTAGCATTACTGAGATTGAGATGCCCTATTTGCCCTGGTGTACAGTAGATGAGTGAATTCAAAGACTTAGAGAGATTGGAATGCTAGAATGAATCTACCATTTAAGATCTTCCCACATATCCTGGAATGTCCAGAGTACACACCTTTAACCTGGACTATAAGGAATAATTTTGTAAGCCTAACTTCAGCTTCCCTGGAGAGCTCTTTGTTAGTTCTTCTCTGTAGTCCAATTATTATTGTAGGGAAGTTGTAATGGAATTAGAATCCTTAAACTTTATGGAGGTGATCAGTTTTCAGGCCAGTAAAAGGCAAGTATCAATAGTCTGAGATGCATAGAGTTATGGCATAGGCTAATAAATCATGTGGTACCTAGAAGTGAAATAGATTGACATTCTACTAAATTCCTTATGGATCTGTTATAAGCAGAAAAGTTCTAGGTCAAGTGAGAAAAACTCTAACTCTAATTACAGACACAGAGAATCACAGCCCCTTAATCAACTTGCAGACTTGAGACAGTTTACTGATCCAGAGTCCCTTGAATGAGAAGACCAGTTCCAATTGAAGAAAGATGCTGTTAAAATGACAAAAAAATTTCTACAGCAAATTGTCCTCCTAGATTTCCCAAAGGAGACCTTTGGCCTTTTTACCTGAGTAACTGTGCATTGAGGAAAATGGTCAGACATTTTAGGAATTATTAGACACTGACTCAGAAGTGTCATTATTTCCAGGAGACCTAAAATATCACTGTGGCCCACCATTCAGAGTAGGGGCTTATGGAAGTGAGGTGATGGAGTTTTAGCTCAGGTCCATCTCACAGTGGGTCCAGTTGTGTCCAGAACAATTTTGTGGTTATTTTCATGGTTCTAGAACACATAATTGGAGTAGACATGCTTGATTACTGGCAGAATTCCCATATTGGAAACTTGCATGTTCAGTGAGGGCTATTATGTTATGAAAGGCCAAATGGAATACAATAGAACTGACCAGGCCTAGCAAAATAGAAAATCAAAGGCAATACCAGATTCCTGGAGGGATTGCCAAAATAAGTGCCACCATCAAGGATCTGAGGAATGCAGGAGTGGTGATTCCCACCACATCACTGTTCAAATCTCCTATTTGGCCTGTGTGGAAAACAAATGTATCTTGGAGGATGACAGTGATATGGGCTATGGGTGGGAGACTCTTTGTCTCTTAAGAGATAACCTAAACTATCTTTGACGTGTAGGTGTGGGATGATAAAATGCTACAGTCATGCCCTTAGTGACCAAGGCAAGGACTCCAGTCCGGGGAAACAGTTTAACAATACAAGGTCTATAAACTTTAAATATTCAGGGGAAATGCAAACAAAATGTGCTAAAAGTTTATCTAGAATGTATGAAGTCCATGCTAAAAGCTTCCTAAGATGTGGAAGATATATATGCTAATTCAAGCCTATTGAGAACTAAAACAAAAGGACCATTTAACCTTTCCTCTCTGTATAAAAGAAACTTGAAAGTCTTGTTCAGGGCTCGGGTTTGGAACAGGAAGCTCCTGAGTCTGGCTGGCCATCAATAAACCATTTTTCCTTCTCAAAATCATTCATGAGTCCTGGCCTCTCTATATGCAAATAATTGAACCTCTCTCAAATTCTACTACAACAGTATATTATTATAAACTTAACCAGGTGGTGACTCCAATTGCAGCTGATATCCCAGATATGGCATCATTGCTTGAGCAAATCAAAATATCACCTGGAACTTGGTCTGCAGCTATTTTTATGCATTTTTTTCTCAATTTCCATTAGTAAGGACCATCAGAAACAGTTTGCTTTCAGCCAACAATGCCAGCAATATGCCTTCACTTTCCTGATTCAGGAACTTATCAACTCTCCAGCACTGTGTCATAATATTTTCCACAGGCTACTTTCTGATCTCTCCCTTCCCCAAGGCTTGGAGTGCCTAGTAAAGCTGCTAGATTTGATTGGGGACAGGAACAAAAGGAGACTCTGCAATAGGTCCACTGTGCTGTGCAAGCTGCACTAAAACTTGGGCCATATGATCCAGGAGATGGAATGGTGCAGAAAGTTTCAGTGGCAAATAGAGGTGCTCTTAAGAGACTTTGGCAGGCCCCTATAAGAGAAACTCGACATAGACCCTTAGAATTTTAAAGCAAAGCACTGACATCCTCTATAGGAACTTACTGTCCTTTTGAGAAACAGCTTTTGCCCTGCTACTTGGACTTAGTTGAGACTGAATGCTCAACCATGGGCCATCAAGTTACCTTGAGAACTGGGTATTGTCTGACCCACTAAGCCATAAAGTTGATTGTCCACCGCAGCACTCTATAATAAAGTGGAATTGGTATATATGAGATAGGTTTTCAGTGAGTCCTAAAGGTACAAGTAAGTTACAAGAGGAAGTAGCCCAAATGCCCATGGTCAATACCCTCCCATTTTACCTTCTCTTTCTCAGGCCAGAGCTTTGGTCTCTTGTGGAGTCCTTAACAATCAGTTGACTGACGAAGGGAAAACTCCAGCCTGTTTTACAGATGGTTCTGTATGATAGGCAGGTAAGACCTGAAAGTGGACAGTTGTAGCATGGTAGCCCCTTTCTGGCACATCTGTGAAGGACAGTGGTGGGGACAAATCCTCCCAGTGGGGAGAACTTTGAGCAGTGAACCTGGTTGTTCATTTTGATTGGAAGAATTACCTGAAGGTACATTCATACGATGACTCATCAGCTGTTTCAATGGTTTGACTGGATGGTCAGGGCCTTGGAAGGTACATGGTTGAAAAATTGGAAAATAAAGAGGTATGGGGAAGAGCTATGTGGATAGACCTTTCTGATAATACAAAAACATGAACTTATTTGTGTCCCACATGAATGCTGACCAAAGGGTGACTTCAGTAGAGGAAGATATTAATAAGTGGAAAAGATGAACAACTCTGTGTTTAATGCTCAGTTGCTTTCCACAGTGACTTCTTTCATTGTCCAATGGGCTTATGAAAAAAGTGGCCATGGTGGTAGGGATAGAGTTTATGCATGGGTTCATTAGCATTGACTTCGCCTTACCAAGGCTGGCTTGGCTTTAGCCATTGTTGGTTGCCCAGTTGGCCAGTAACAGAGACCCACAGTCTGTCCCTGAATTGGCCTATTTCACTGAGGTGATCATCCTGCCACATGATGGCAGGTTGATTACATTGGACCACTTTGATCATGGAAGGAACAGTGATTTGTCTTAACTGGAATAGATATTCGCCACATATGGTTTTGTGTTCTCTGCATGCAATGCTTCTTCTAAAATGACCATTGGTGGACTTATCCAATGTCTTATCCACCATATTGGCATTTTACACAGCTTTGATTCTGATCATGGAACCCATTTCACAGCAAATAATGTGAAGGAATGGGCTCATGCTCTTATAATTCATTGGTCTTACCATGTTCCCCATCATCCTGAAGCAGCTGGATATATAGAATGTTGGAATGGCTTTTTTTTTTGGAATGGCCTTTTGAATACTCAATTATTGTCCCAACTAGGTGGCAATACATGACAGGGATTGGGAAATATTCTCCAGGATGCTATGTATGCTCCAATCCAATGTCCATTCTGCTGCTGTTTCTCCCATAGCCAGGATTCATGTGTCCAGGAAACAAGGGGTGGAAAAGGGAGTGGCGTCCCTCACTATTACCCCTAGTGATACACTAGGAAAATTTTTGTTTCCTGTCTCTGCAACCTTAAGCTCTGCTGGTTTACAAGTCTTAGTTCCAAAAAGAGGAGTGCTGCCACAAGGGAACATACTAATGATGCCACTAAACTGGAAGTTAAGTTTGCCACCTGTCCATCTCAGGGTCCTCTTACCACTGAATTAACAAGCTAAGAAGGGAATTAACTATAGTGGTTGGGGTGATTGAGCCTGACTGTCAAGGGGAAATATGACTCCATCCACATAACGTAGGTAAAGAAGAGTTTGCATAGAATATTAAAATTCCTCTAGGTCATCTCTTCATACTGCCATGCCTTGTGATTAAAGTCAATGGAAAATTGCAACAGGGCATTTCAAGCAGGATTAACAATGGTGCAGAATCTTTAGGATTGATAGTTTGATTCAAACCATCAACAGAGAACCACGGCTGAGCTGTTTGCTGAGGATAATAGGAATATGGAATTGGTACTGGAGGAAGGTAGTAACAAATATAATGACTGCAATAGTCTTGAATCTTCCTTGTTTCATACTGATTATGGTTGTTTATATATATAAGATGAATATCTTTTTTTATTCTTTAAATTTTTCTTATCATATGATGTTTTATTAGTTTCAAGTCATAATATTTAAGGATGTCAAGTTTAAGAGTGAATATTACCCAAGGACTTGCACCTTATTCTATAGGGAATTAATGAATTTCCAGTTGTACACAGGACCATTGAATATCATAGGTTGAAATATATATATGCATGTCTATTACTTTTTTTTTTTACTTAGAGACTAAGTATATTTTTGGTAATGTATATGATTGCCTGTGGCAAATCAGGCTGCCTCTGTGAGACCCTGATGGAAGTTCAAGGAAAACTTTGAATGCAGATGGTTGAAAATGACTGTTGCCATCATGTCTGGCTGAGGAACCTTGTAAGTTGCATAGTACCCAGGAAAATTTGTTGGGTACACAAGGGGATGGAAGCAACTGTAACGTTTGGAAAATATCCTGCTGGAAACACACAATGACACATTTAATCACAAGCTGTACTAGGTTGGAATTGCTTGTTATTAACCAGGAAAACAAATTCCTAAGTCATGATTACTTGTTAATTCTACATCATAGCTGGAATCTATTGTTAATTCTATATCATAGCTGAAATCTAAAGTTATATACATACCAGGTAGAAACTAATAAAGGGAGTTTCTTCTTTAAGCATACAACGACGTGCACATGTGTGCTTTCTTAATGTATCTGAGTCTTGTTGGACAAGACTCTTCCCACTTCTGAACCCCAACAAGTGGCAACTGAACAAGGACCCAATGCAGCAATGAGGACACGGAGGTATACCAACCATGGTCATACATTCCTCATAAGGGAAGCAGGACAATTCATATCCATGACTGTTTGTAACTATGGGAGCACAGTTATCTAAGGAATAGTCAAAATTTCTTCAGGTTTTGCAGCAGCTACTGAAAGCTGCCAGGCTGAGGTAACAGAGAAGAAGCTGGTGTATTTTTTCCAATGTCTCTTTGAATACAGTCCTTGGTTTCCCAATGAGGGGAGCCTAGATTTATGAGACTGGAAAAAGATGGGTGAAAAATTGAACTATCTTCATGAAGCAGGAGGACAGCTTACATTTGAGCATTTCACTCTCTGGGGTTTAATTAAATTTTCCCTTGAACCAGTGCAATTGGATTCTGATCCTTAACCATGTGAACTTTCATTTGCACCTTCCACCCCTCAGCCTTCCAAAGAAGTATTTCCTAAAGCCTGTGTACTTGAAAGAAGTATCTCTGAATGTGATCGTAATTTTGTTCCCCAAACGCAAAAATGTTTAATAGAAGCCTTAAAGGAGGGAGATATATCAGCCAGTTTGTACCCAGTGGTATTAAATCTTCAACAACAATATGTTCATGAGCCCCTTCTTTTTAACGATTTAAAGTATTAAAACGGAGTATGAAAGACAATAGAATGCACTACCCCTATATATAGGGACTCCTCGGAGCCTTGACAAATGCTCATGCGATGATACCAGTAGATTGGAAAATATTAATCTGCACTTTTTATATGCCAGCTCAATACAGCATTTGGCAAAATGAATGTTGTGAACAAGCTGAACAGCAGCATATTAATAATCTTAATCACCAAATTCCTGTTACTCTTGAAGCTCTTCTTGCTATAGGCAAACTTGTTACTCTTCATGCTCAGATTCAAACAGAACAGAGGTTGTTTACTTAGTATCCTGAAATTGCTCAAAAGGAATGGAAAGCTGTACCAGAAGGTAAATGCCCTCTTTTGCCTCCGAAACAGGGTACACATGTACCTTATATAGATTTCATAGATGAGCTTAAAGAGACTATTGACAGGCAAATAGACAATACTCAAGGTGCTGATACATTACTTATGCAATTGACTTATGAAAATTCTAATCCTGATTGTCAACAGTTTCTGCAAACTATCAAAACAACCACAGTTGCCATAGGAGATTATCTGAAGGCTTGTCAAAACTTGGGTACAGAGATACATAAAGCAATAGTTTTTGCAGCTCTTATTAATACCAATGTCAGTTGTGTAAATGTGGAAAAAGAGGACATGTTCAGAGGAATTATACTTTTAAAAATTCTTCCCCCTCTGAATGCTTCCCTACTCAAGTCTGTCCTAAAATTAAAAAAAGGAAAGCATTGGATTAGTCAATGAAGATCCCAATTTAACAGTCAAGGACGACCACTATCAGGAAACACCCTGAGGAGCTGAGCTCCTGGCACACCCAGAACATACTGGAGCAAACCTCAGGCATTTTGGGAAATGCCTGTTCTTCTATCACTGCCCTTAAAGCAAGCACCCAAGGAAGTGTCAGACTTTACCTTTGCTCCACCCAAGAAATAATTTTAAAAGAACAAAATAAGATTGAATTGGTTCCAGCAGGTGTTTGGGGCCCTCTACTCTAAAATAACTTTGGATATCTTGTAGGATGAATGCTATTAATGGGCTACTGTTCATCATGGTGTCATTGATAATGATTATACAGGAGAAATAAAAATTATGCTTAGTTCTAATGTGTTTCAAATTTTCTGAAGGGGCGGTGCATCACACAACTTTTGTTGCTTCCTATGCCTCCTATCAAATCAGAATCTCAGGATTGAGCTAGGGGCTTTGGCAGTACCACTGCCCAAAAATGCTGGACTCAAGCCCTACAGCAGAATAAAACTATGCAAACAATATCCGAAAGTGGAATAGAGTATCATGGGCTAGTTGATATGGGAGCTGATATATTGGTTATTTCAGAGTCCTTTTGGCTGACTGCCTGGCTTAAAGAATACTGCTCCTTTCCTTTGCAAGGAATTAGAGGTTTAACAACTACACAGCATAGTTCTATGCTGTTATAGGTAACTGGGCCAGAGGGACAGCAAGGACATTTCAATTTGATGTTGTCCCCTTCCTTATGTGAGGAAAAAACTTACTATCCGCATGGAATGCTAAAATCACCATTCCACATTTTTTATGATGGTCACTGATTGATTAACTCCACTGCCCCTTACATGGATCTCTAACAAGCCCATATGGGTTGATCAGTGATCTTTATCAAAAAAGAAACTTTATCATGCACATCAACTGGTAAAAGAACAATTAGCCCTTTCTCACGTAGAAGTGTCCCACAGTCCCTGAAACACTCCTATCTTTGTTATTTGAACAAAATCTGGAAAAATGACACTTATTCATGATCTTAGACAAATTAACAAAAGTATTCAACCCATGGGAGCCTTACAACCAAGTCTCACTAACCCCTCTTTGCTCCCTGAAAATTGCCCTCTAATTATTTTTTACTTGAAGATTGTTTCTTTACTATTCCCTTAGCTGTGCAAGACCAACCTCGGTTTGCTTTTTCCTTGCCAGCTATTAACAATGTTTCTCCCATGCAGAGATATCAATCGACTGTGCTTCCTCAAGGTATGGTTAATAGTCCTACCATTTGTCAATATCTACTTCATCAAATTTTACAGCCTATTCATGAAAAATATCCAAAAGTTATTCTTTATCATTGTATGGATCATATTTTGCTTGCAGAAAAAAGCTTACAGGTTCTTTTGCATGAAGTCCTTCACATCATCCAAATTAATGGGCTATTTACTGTTCAAGAAAAAATTCAGAGTTCAACCATGGCAGTATTTAGGTTATATTTGAGCCAACAGAAATGTACAACTGTCAGCCTTTAAGTTAACCATTCTTTCTGAACTTATTTTAAGTGATTTGCAGCATATTTTGGGAGCCATAAACTGGATAAGACCCACATTAGGTACTCCTATGTGTCAACTACAACATCTGTTTAACACCCTTAAGGGAGATACAAATCTGACTTCCGAACATCACCTAACTGATGAAGCCAAAGCTGAATTGGACTTAGTGTCACAAGCCAGCTCACAAAGGTATTTACATCACCTTAAACCTGACTTCCCGATACAATACATTTTTTTTTCTGTCTTTTTACACCACATTCTCCAACAAGATTGATAGGCCAGTTGACTCCAGCATTTCATATTCTCAAATGGGTTTATTTATCTCATACCCCAAGAAATCACTTATTCCAACTTGTTGCCTCCTTAATCATAAAGGTATGGAATCACTGCTTGCAGTTAAGTAGAAAGAAACCTTCATTATTGATTTCCTTTAGCATCTCACAGTTCCATGCATTGCTACAGCATTCTCATGACTTTCAAATTGCTTTAACAGATTTCTACAGAAATGCTAACTTCTCCCTTACTGCTGATAAATTCCTCCAACACTTGCATAACTTACCTTTTACTCTTCCTACAGTTATTTCTCAGCAGCCAATTCCTTATGCTTTCACTGTTTTTGTCAAAGGATCTGGAAAAACCAGTAAAGCTGCTATTATATGAAAAATGCCAAAAGGCTGGAAACCATTTACTGTGCAGAGCTATTCATTCACTCAAAAAGCTGAACTCCCAGCAGTCATCACATCCTTACAATATTTTTCTTCACGGCCTCTAAATATTGTTATAGATACTGTGTATGTGATTTACAATATTCAAACTGCACTTATTATACCTAAGGATGACAAAGTTTTACACTCACTTTCTCTTACCTTCCAATTTCTTTAAAATACTCAAATTAATCCTGTTTTATTAGTCACATTGATTCTCACATTTCTTTAGCAGGATCGTTAAAAGAAGGAATGCTGAAGCTGACCGCTTAGTCATGACTTCCACACTTGCTTTTCAATAGACTCATTTACCTCATGATTTCTTTCACCGAAATGTCAGAGCTCCCATGAAACAGTTTCATTTGTACCTAGGTCAAGCTAAACAAACTGTCTGTAGCTGTGCCGATTGAGACTCACTATTCCTCATTACGTTAATTGAAGTATGTTCATGTTACTGTTGATTCATTCTCACATTATTTATTTGCTTCTTTACACACTCGAGACTACTCCTCTCACGTGCGTTCACATCTTCTTCAAGCTTTCTCCCTCATGGGTCATCCCCGTACTTTTAAAACTGAAAATGGTACCATTTCAGTTTTCTGTCAACATTTCTTACAAGATTGGAATATTCAGCATATTACTGGCATTCCTCATAACCCACAGGGAAAAACTTTTGTAGAAAATTCACACCATCTTTTAAAATATCTTAAAAAACAAAAAAGGGGGGATATGAATCCCTCCATGGGACCTGTTATAAAAAGTCTTATATACTTTAAATTTTTAAAACCATGATGCTCACTCCCATTCTGCAGTAGAAAGGCATTTATCTAGCAACTCAGATCCTCATTCACATCCACTGTGTTGGTATAAGGATCCTAACTTGGGCACTGAGTGGCAGGGACCCACCTCTTTCATAACATTGGGATGGGAGTATGCTTGTGTTTCTACTTATACAGGAATCCACTGGCTGCCAGCCCCAAACATAAAATCCTATCATGGACCTCTCTGAGAAGAATCTCCAACATACCACCTTCAAGCTGAAGATGACCATGACCCCAGAGGAATTAGCTGTGCCCTTGAAATGGATGAAGCTTAACGGCCAACACTACATTCACACTGGATGCTCTGGACCACCTGCTGTTACATGGGGAGGATTGAAGAAATTAGATCAACAAGCTACTAATATTTTGAGCCACACTAACAGTACTGATACTCCTGAGCATCGATTTTGGGCTTATCTTGCTATAGTGACTAGTAATTCTGTCAAAAAATTACTATTATACTGCTTATTGTACTGTTTTTCCCTTTTATATCAGCTAACATATATAGAGGCCAGATGCTGAATCCTTGTACATTTTCCTTAGTTTCTTGGATGAACCCTAATTCTCCCATTTGCTCTAATGTTACCTTTTACACAGGGCGTACTGGATTCACCCCATTCAACCTTTAGATTCTCCAACTCAGCAATTTATGCTTAATATTATTATTACATAAATGTCTACTAATTCAACTATTTGTCTCTCTAAAATGCTCAATGCCAGTTGCTGATCAGTCTGTGTATCCCTTCATGCATATGATTGGAAATGTAGGTTAAATTTTAATGTTCCTGTTATCACCATAAATTTCTCCATTATCTGTAGACAATCTATAAATGGACTACCCTATTGGAAACCATGTCAGGATACTTTTTGTCTCTCATAGTTGTAATTTTAGCTTTGTTTCTTGGTGACCTGAGGTTGAATTTCATGTAAAGAATGTTACTTACTGTATTTTTCCTGTTAATAAAACAACCGGATAGAGTGGAGCCTATAGCGGCAGTCCATTGGTTCAATTGCTTAACCCTCTAAAATCTCCATGGCATCCAAAACTTTTGAGTTTGGGATTGCCTTTTTTTCCTACAGAACAGTGGATTGTACAATATACTAAGGGTACTGTGGCCTGACCCAACAATCTTCAATACATTGCCACTATTGTTGCTAAAGTTCCTATAGATTTTGTTACTGTTTGTACAACCCATTCTCATGTATTCCTTGCAGGTATTGATCACTCCCTAACCTTTAAAGGAACTGTTTATAATGTCACACATAAACCTCCTATATACTATTTAAGTTTCTGACTCATCAAAATATTACTACTTTGAATATTATTTCTTTGTTTATTCTTCAATGACAGGCACAACAGTGGGTACCTGTTAACCTCACACATGGTTGGCAACTTCCTACAGGACTATCCCTACTATCAGAAACTTTTGACAAGTTACAAATGAAGTGCTTCCTTGGCACACTGATAGCTGCCATAATCTCCATTGTAGCCAGTGCTGTGCTAGCCATTACTTCTGTTGTTGCTCTAACTACTTCGATTCAAACTGCTGAAAATTAGATTCATTTATGGACTATGTAACAAATGAACTGTTGATTCAAATATAGATACTGAAATTATATCTAGATTAGATGCTTTAGAAGCTGCTGTTATGTGGAAAGGACAATGACAGCAAGCTTTAGCTGAGTGAATTAAGTTGTCATGTGATTATAAATTTTCTCATATTTTTGTAACCCCCCTTTCACAAGATTTATTGAATAAAACCTGGCAAACTGTCCAGTAGAACCTTAATACTGCTTTTTCTCAGAATACATTGCAAGAGCTTGCCGTATTACAAAACTATTTGTCTTGAAATCACTATGAGCATAACCAAAAATATATTAATGTAATTACATCCATGTTGCAACACTTCTCTCCTTCTAATTGGCTTCCACATCTTAATATACACAATTAGATACAGTCTGCTTTCATTATATTATGTGCAGTCACTCTTTATGCTATAAGTTTATAAAGAAAAGATCAAAAGGTGATGTATTTCTTATGTATCTAACTAATCTACAAAACAAAAAGGGGGAAATGTGGGAAGCCAGGCTGCCTCTGTGAGACCCTGACCGAAGTTTAAGGAAAATTTTGAATGAAGATGGTTGAAAATGACCTTCACAATCATGTCTAGCTTAAGAGCCTTGTAGGTCAGGTAGTAACCAGGAAAATTTGTTGGGTACGTAAGGGGATGAAAACAACTGTAACATTCAGAACATAACCTGCTATAAACACACAATGAGACATTTAATCACAAGCTGTACTAGGTCAGAAATGATTATAATTAACCAGGAAAACAGATTCCTAAGTCATGATCACTTATTAATTCTACATCATAGCTGGAATTCATTGTTAATTCTACAACATATTTGAAATCTAAGACATATGTGTGTGTGTGTGTGTGTGTGTATACCAGGTAGAAAGTAATAAAGGGAGCCTGTTCTTTAAGTATACAACTGCGTGTATGAGTGTAATTTCTTCTTGCATCTGAGTCTTTCTGGACAAGACTCTTTCCACTTCTGAAACTCAACAATTGCCAAGTTCACAAGGGAAGGATTGTGATGGTTGTGTTAATGTGTCAAACTAGCCAGGTAGTTGTGTCCAGTTGTTTGGTCAAGAAAATATTTTATTTATTGTAATACAAGGATATTTATAGACTTTGGTCATCAGTGTATTTATTTCATAGATGAATAATTACATCTATGATCAACCTGGGAGATTGCCGTCGGCAGTGATTTACATTTTATTCAAACAGTTAAATACCTTAAAAAAGGAAGTGATGTGTGCATTCAGAGAGAATTTCCCAGTTTGTCTTTGGACAGCTGACCTCTCCCAAGAACTTACAAAGACCTTCTTCAGGCTTTCATCAGAACCCCTTGTTTGCAACCTGCCAGCAGAATCTGAACTTGTGCATCCCCATGGTCATGTGAGATTGTTTTATAAAATCTCGTACTATTTGCAGATATCTCCTGTTGATTCTATTTCCCTAGAGAACCCTGACTAATACAGGGATGAAACAGAATACTGGAATTTTGGAGTTTAATGTGAAAATTGTGCCCTGGTTTATCTACCTAACATAACAAAATGTGAGGGGAAAAGGATAAACTGAAAACTGAGCTGCTGGGCACAAAGAATGCAGCAATTGATTGTTTAGGAAATCCCAGGTTTCCAGAAAATTAGCATCCAGAAAATACTGGCACATGTGAGGATTTAACTGTACTTGTAATCAGCCAGTCATTTCAGTTAAGATCAAGATTGGAAATGCAGTTAGCCAAGAAGGATCTGCAGAAAGTCTTATTCTCTAACTGATTGGGTGCCAGCTTCCTGTAAGAAAAGCCAAAAATAATTTTTTGAGATCTATGTGAATGGAACCAATGCAAGCCAGAACTAAAAGTTTTGTAAAAGTAACAAACTGAAGGAAAAATAACTTTAATGGCTGTACCATGGAAGCTCAGTTGTGGACTGAAGACAAATTTTCAGGCCCATACCCACCAATGTGTGTGAAAAGCAGTGAGTATACCATGATTATTGTGAAGGCATGCTTTCCACACTGCTGTTCTGTGAGAGTGTTACCACCCAAGGCTTCAGAGAAGGTGGAGAACATTCTCTGGGGATAGGGGAGATTTTGGCTGCTACACAACTGTTCTGAGGGGGATGAGACTGTTCCCTGAAGATTGAGGACTCTGGCCACCAACAGTTTTCTGAGTGTGAGACCTACAGTTTCACCACAACCAAAAAGCATGATGAGGGTGGAACCAAGAACATGGCTGTTGTGTAAACCCCTGTAAAGAGTGGAACTGCCACTCCATGATGCCTCAAGTACAGGAAACCACGATTCTATAGTTTCCTTTCAAAGTCTGAAAATTTCGAGTATGCCAATCAGGTATTTGGAAGAATTTGAAATGTGGCACACCTGTTTCACTTCCAATTTCTCCCTTTGTTAATGGGAATGTTGATTCTGTGAATGTGCCTCATTTGTTTATTGGAAGCAGATAATTTGTTTTCTAATATTCACAGGTTCAGAACCTGAGGGGAATTTTGCCACAAGGCTGACATGCCTATAACCAATTTTGATGAGACTTGTAATTAATTTTGTTAATGAAATGATTTAAGACTTTTGAAATTTTGTGATGGAATGAATATATTTACATATTAAATGAACAAATCTTTCTAGGATCTAGAGGGTGGAATGTGACAGTTTGAAGCTCAGTGGACACCAGAAGATAATATCTTCTAATCCACTCATGTGCATGTTAAACTATTGTAGGTGTGACATTTGATTAAATTACTTGAGTTTAGGATCTGTGCTTGGATTGTGTGACCAGAGTCATTCTTAATTCACTTATGAAGTCCTTTATAAATGAGAAAATCATTCACAAACACAGAGAGAAATTCCTAGAACCTGAGAGACGAAACTCCAGAAGCCAGAAGGTGAAATTAATTGAAGCTGGGAGAGAGAAAGCTACAGGAGCAGAGAGTAAGCTAAACAAAGACAGAGACTGAAAGCAGCAGAGTCTGGAGGAAGGGCAGAGACTGCAAGACATTGACATTGTACCCTTCATATGCTCTTTCATGTACAGCTGCAGCTTAGGGAAAAATCATCTCCTGAAGATAACTTGAATTGGACATATTCCTCAGCCTTGCAACTGCAAGCTTATAAGTTAATTATCCCCCATTTTAAAAGTCAACCCATTTCTGAAATATTGCCTTGGCAATCTTTCACAACTAAAAGAGATATTTTACATGATATGGTAATAAAGAATGATATTTTAAACCCTGGAATATCCAAAATAAATACATAAAGTAACATACAACTATCTAGTTCATAGAGGGTAAAATGGAATACGAAATATAATAACTGCAAATGAAGTCATAAAAATAAAGACAATGGAATGAATACATGTAGGGTAAATAAAAAATAAAAAATAAGATGGTGGATGTAAATCAAATAATTCAATAACTTTTTTAGTTCTAATGGGTAAAATATTGTAAATGAAATGTAAAAATGTCAGACTACAGAAAAAGAAACAAATATATGCTGTTTGCAAGGGGCACATCAAATGACTGAAGATAAAAAATGCAAAAATGGATGCAAGCCTCAAGTAACATAAATTTTGTATTGTGCAAATAAGTACAAAACATTACTACAGGTAAAATATTCACATTATAACTTATATCTAAACATTCTCAAATATTATTCATATGCTGAAAATGTAAAATAAATAGCTTATTGAAATAAAGGAGAAAGAGAAAAATCCACAATTATGTCAGGAGTATTTTATGTACCTCTCTTTTAACTAATATAAATGACAGTCAAAAAATAGTCGGGAAACGGACTTGGCCCAGTGGTTAGAGCGTCCATCTACCACATGGGAGGTCCGCGGTTCAGGTCCCGGGCCTCCTTGACCTATGTGGAGCTGGCTCATGCTCAGTGCTGATGCGCGCAAGGAGTGCCGCGCCACGCAGGAGTGTCGCCCGCGTAGGGGAGCCCCACGCGCAAGGAGTGCGCCCTGTAGGGAGAGCCACCCAGCGTGAAAGAAAGTGCAGCCTGCCCAAGAATGGTGCCGTCCACACTTCCCGTGCCGCAGACGACAACAGAAGCTGACAAAGAAACAAGAGCAGCAAATAGACACAGAGAACAGACAACTGAGGGGGGAGGATAAAAAAAAATATATATAGTGAGAAACCTCCTGTGCCAGGGAATTCCAAACAATTTTTGTAGGTACTCTGCCCTTAAGGAAATGGAGCATTATTCCCCTCATAAGTGTGGGCTATGTATAGTGACTTTCTTCAAAAGAGAACACTATGGAAAGGGTTAAAACAAAGTAACTTTACAGTGGATAAACCTGACAATCACCACTTCAATCAGGAGATCACAGTGTATATCAACAATGGTAAGTCTTGTTGATAGTATGTAACATTTTTATGCTGTGATGAGAATAACATTTACCTCAATGGTTTTACTCCCCATAATTCTATATATTATATATATATATATATAATTATATATATGTATATATATTATACCACTCGTAAGAAAAATTGTAAGCAAAACATTAAACAAATCATAATAGAAAAACTTTCTGCACAATACATCAACACTACTCCTCAAATTGGTCAAGAACATCTAAAACAAGGAAAGTCTGATAAACTCTCACAGATCAGAGAAGTCTGATTAGAAATAAGGGCTAAACATAATGTCACATCCTGAATGAAATGGTGGAACAGAAAAAAGGATTTCAGGTAAAAATTAAAGAACAATTAAACTTTCTTAAGAAAACGCTCCAGATTCAAATGGCTTCATTGGTATATTCTACCACAGTTAAGGAAGAATTTATAGCAACACACATTAATGTCTTCCATAAGATGGAAGCAGAAGGAAGACTTCCTGACTCATTTTTGAAGCCAAATTTTCCTTAATACCAAATCCAGAGATACATTATAAGAAAGGAAATCTAAATACCACTATTTCTCATAAATGTAGATGCAAATATACTCAACAACATATGAGCAAATTAAATCCAACAATGACTTGGCCCAGTAGATAGGGCATCAGTCTACCACATGGGAGGTCCACGGTTCAAACCCCGGGCCTCCTTGACCAGTGTGGAGCTGGCCCATGTACAGTTCTGATGCACACAAGGAGTCCCCTGCCACACAGGGGTGCCCCTCATGGAGGGGAGCCCCACGGGTAAGGAGTGCACACCATAAGGAGAGCCTCCCAGCGTGAAAGAAAGTGCAGCCTGCCCAGGAATGGTGCTGCACACACGGAGAGCTGACACAAAAAATGATGCAACAAAAAAGAAACAGATTCCCATGCTGCTGACAACAACAGAAGTGGACAAAGAACACGCAGCAACTGGACACAGAGAGTAGACAATGGGGGCATTGGGAGGGGAGGGGATAGAAATAAATAAAAAATAAATCTTTAAAAAAAACAAAAAACAAATGAGATTTATTTCCAAGCATGAAAGTCTGATTCAACAATCAAAAGTAAATTAATTAAATTAATCATATTAATGAGGTAAATATTAATGACTAGACTGTTGAATTGACTGTTCTGCCCTAGTTGTGTGGGCTTGGCATAAGTGTAAAAATTTCACGTTGCCATAAATTTGAGGATCTATTTCTGAAATCTCAATTCCATTCCACTGGTCAACCAATCTTTCTTCATGCCAGTACCATGCAGATTCTTATCATTGTAGCTAAGTAATATGATTTAAATTCAGGAAGTGAGAGTCTTTCAACTTCCATCTTTTTAAAAACATTTTTGCCTATTTGGTGCCTATTTCCCTTCTAAATAAATTTCCTAATCTTCCTTTTCCATCTCTTTAAAAGAACTGTTAGAAACTTTATTGTGATTGCGTGGAATCTGTAGATAAATTTGGGTAAAAATAACATCTTTACAATATTTATTCTTCCAGTCCATGAGCATGAAATCTCTTTTTATTTATTTAAGTCTTTTTTGGTTTCTTTCAACAATGTTTCTAGTTTTATGAATACAAATACTTTATGTCCTTGACTAAATTTTTCCCAAATATTTTATTTTTTTATCTCTATTGTAAATTGATTTTTTTTCTGATTTCCTCCTCAGATTGCTATTTAGTTGTGTATAGGAACACTACTGATTTTTGTGGGTAAATCCTGTAGCTGGATACTTTGCTGAAGCAGTCCATTTAAGTACCTTTGCCGTAGATTTTGGGGGGATTTTCTAGATATAATACCATGTCATAAGAAAACAGTGAAATTTTTACTTCTTCTTTTACTATTTGGATGCCTTTATTTCCTTTACTTGCCTAAGTACTCGAGATGGAACTTCTATCACAATATTGAATAATTGCAGTGATAGTGAGCATCTAGCACAATATTGAGTAACAGCAGTGATAGTGGGTATCCTTGTCTTGCTCCCAATCTCACCTGAAATATTCCAGTTTTTATTCATTAATTAAAATTTTAGCACCTGATTGTTTATTACTCTGAGAAATATTCCTTCTATTGTTATCTTTCAGAGAGTTTTCATCAATAAAGTTTGTTGAATTTTGTAAAATGCCTTTACCACATCAATTGAAATAATCATGTAAATTTTCTTTCTCTATTTAGTAATGTGATATATTACATTGATTTCCTTATGATGACTCACCCTTGCATACTTGGATAAACCCAACTGATGATGATATATGTATTTTAATGTGTTGTTGGATTTGATTATCTTGTATTTTGTTGAGAATTTTTGCCTCTATTTTTGCTAGAGAATCTGACCTATAAATTCTTTTTTCATATTATCTTTATCTGGCTTTGGTATTAGGATGATGTTGACTTCCTAAAATGAGTTTGGTAGTGTTCCCTCCTATTCTAATATTTGGAAGAGTTTGGGCCAAATTGGTATTAATTCTTCCTTGAGTGATTGGTAGAATTCAACTTTGAAGCTATCTGGTCCTGGGCTTTTTGTCCTTGGGAGCTTTTTCATAACTATTTCAATATACTTTCTTATGATTGAATAATTGAGGTCTTCTATTTCTTCTAGAGTCAGTCGTGGTTGTACGTGTACTTCCAGGAATTTGTCCATTTCATCAAGATTGTTGGCATTCAGTTGTTCATACTATCTTCATATGTGCTCTTATTTCTTTGTGGTCAATATTTATGTCTCCCTCGTTTCTGATTTTATTTATTTGTATCTTGTCTCTTTTATTCTTTGTCAGTTTATCTATGGGTTTTCTGCTAGTTATTTGATTTTACCTCTTTATTATTTTTTAAGTTAAATATTAAGGGCTGTGAATTACCCTCACAACACTGCCTTCAATGCATCTCCAGATGTTGATAGGCTGTGTTGTCATTTTCATTCATCTTGAAAGATATTTAATGATTTCTCTTGTGATTTCTTCTTTGATCCACTGTTTGTTTAAGATAGTGTTGTTTAACCTCCCTATATTTGAGAGTTTTCCAATTCTCTATCTGGTCTTGATTCCCTGCTTCATTCAATTATGATCACAGATGTTGCTTTGTATAGTTTTAATCTTTTAAAATTTATTGAAACTTGGTTTTGACCCAACAGGTGGTCTATCCTGGAGAAAGACACATAAGCACTTGAGAAAAATGCATATCCTAGTGTTCTGAGGTGCAAAGTTCTATATATGGCTGTGAGTTCTAGTTCATTCATCATATATTCCATTTAATATATTTGGATTTGAAATAATGATACAAATATCTGACAAATGTGGATACAAATATCCAAAAATTTGGAAAAAGTTATTCCTTTCAAGCCATAATCAAGAAGTGATGTATGCACAAATATGTCATTACACCAAATGCCATTGATTGTGCACTTTAGATGGATTTATCCTTTATTAATATGTAAAAAAAATTGAATTGGTAAAAAAATATGCTCTAAGAGATGATAAAGCAAATTATATATCGATAAAATGAGTTCACCAAAAAATAACAATAATAGTTATGTCTGCACCTAAACAGGTTACCCAGCAAATGCATGAGGCACAAAGTGGCAACTGAAGAGAGAAATAGATATCTCTATAATAATAGTTGGATGCTTCAATAAAACACTCTTTTCTTTGGATAGATCAACTGGTCAGGATCAGTAAGGAAAGAGTTAACTGGAATATATGATAAATGAACTAGAACTCACAGCCATATATAGAACTTTGCACCTCAGAACACTAGGATATGCTTTCTTCTCAAGTGCTTATGTGTCTTTCCAAATTTTTACTCAGTTTATTTGTGCCCTTCCTTGCAAAATGAGTCTATTGTAGACAGCATATTGACTGCTGATTTTTTAATCCATTCTGCCAGTCCATGTCTTTTGATTAGGGAGTTCAATCCATTAACATTCAATGTTATTATTGAATGTTTTCATTATTGAAATAATACAATTATTTAATAATACAATGTATTATTGTAAATTATTACTTAATTTGTCCTTTATATCTTTTGTTTTTCCACTGACATATCATTATATACCAACAGTTTCTATAATGCAATCTAAGCTTTTTATAACAAGTACTTCTCGATTATTCCAGTATCTGTAATTTGCCCATGTAATACTCATTCACACAATTCTTCATGTCTGCAACATCAGTACCCCACTCTTCTGGTAACAAAAGCTATTTTTTCAGGTTTCTCTAAGGAAAGAGAAGGGAACTGAGATATACAGTAAATATCGACATTTATTATAAGAAATGGCTTGTGCAACTGTGTGAATGGATAAGTCAAAATGCCATCAGGCAGGCTGGAAAATGTGAACTCAAATGAAGTTTTTCAATGAAATTCCCAGGATTAGCTGGCTGACTGGCTGCAGTACAGATGGAAACTTTTATTTCTGACTATTGAAATAATTAGTTGTTTCTTTGAGTCCTTCATTTCATTACATGAGACTTCTCTCAATACTGAAAGCAGTCTTCTCATTTGTTTGTAGAAGAAATCAACCATTGATGCAATCAAATTATTGCCGATTTAAATCCATGAAATATCTTAACAGTGACAATCAGGCTAGTGCTTTCTTGACCAAACAATTGGACGCCAGAACTTAGCCAAGTTGATACATGATCTTGTCACAGTAAGTAAGTATGTATGCATATTCTGTAATAGCATTACAAAATATTTGTAAGTCTGTAGATTTTTAAAAAGAAAATATTATTCTTAAAATTCTTAGACATCTTTCTAAAGATATATATATATATGGCCAAAATTTGCATGAAAATATGTTCAAAATCATAAATGATCATGGAAGTATAAATCAAAAGAACAATGAGATACACATACTGAAATTACTACTATCTATATAAAACAGAAAATTACAAGATTCGGAGAGGATTCAGAGAAATAGGAAAACTCATTTATTGCTGATGTCAAAGTAAAATTATGCATCAACTGTGGAAGTAAAGTTTGGTGGTTCCTCATAATTGCAAAGTATAGAATTACCATATGACATGACAATCCCACTTCTAGGTGAATACCAAAAAGAATTAAAAAAAGTGATTTAAAAGATATCGTAGGGATATTACTCAGAATTGCTAAAAGATGGAAGCAAACCATGTATCCATGAATGCATGAATGGATAAACAAAATGCAGTATATATACAAAAAGAAAATATTCAGTTGTGAAAAGGAAAGAATATCTGATACATGTGACAACATGGATGACCTTTGAAGACTTAATGTTGAATGAAATAAGCTAGACACAAAGGACACATATTGAATGATCTCACTGATATGAGATAATTAGAATAAGCACATTCATAACGTCCTAATCTAGATTATAATTTACAAAAAGATGGAGTGAGGATAAGGAATACAGAGTTAAGAGGTAAAATGTACAGAGTTCTTATTTGGAATGATTGAAAGATTCTAGTAATGGAAGTAGGTATACGGTAACACAATATTGTGAACATAAGTAACATGTATCTTGATGTGGTTAAAAGACCAAATTTTAGGTTGTATGGATGGTAACCAAATGAAAAATAAATCTATGGAACTGCACTACACTAATAGTGAACCCTAAGTTCAGCCATGAAAGGATCATTAATAGGACAACTATAAAAAATGTGCTGTCATCAATTATAACAAATATACTAGAGCAGTGCAAGATGATAATTAGGCTGTAGTATATGGGAATCCTCTATTTTAAGAAAGATTATGACTGTTATCCTTGATTTGTTCTGCCAGCTCCAGTGTGCTGTTTTTTAATTTTTAAATTTAATTTTTAATTATCTTTTTAAAATTTAATAGATCACACAATGCTACATTAGAAACATAAGAGGTTCCCATATATCTCACTCCCCACAACCACCTCATGAATTTTAATTGTATTTTTTAGAAGATACATAGATCAAAAAATTCTACATTAAAAATATAAGAGGTTCCCATATACCCTACAACCCCACACCCCACTCCTCCCACATTAACAAGCTCTTTCATCATTATGGCACATTAATTGCATTTGGCAAATACATTTTGGATCACTGTGGCACCACATGGATAATACTTTACATTGTAATATACACTCTCCCCCAATCCATTCAGTGGGTTATGGCAGGATATATAATGTCCATAATCTGTCTCAGCAATATCATTTAGGAAAACTCCAAGTCCTGAAAATGCCCCCACAACACATCACTTCTTCCTTCATTCTGCCCTCAACAAATACTGTGGCCACTTTTTCCACATCAATGATACAATTTCTTCCATTGCTAGTCACAATAGTTCTATAGTAGAATATCAGTAAGTCCACTCTAATTCATATTTTATTACTGCATCATGTGGACCCTGGGATAGTGATGTCCACTCCACCTCTATATCAAGAGTAGGCATAGATCCCAAATGGATGATGAATGTAATTACCCTGCTTGTATTTGTAGGTACTCTTAGTTCCCTGTTGTGGTGGTTGACCATATTCACTTCCCTGTTATCTAACCTGCATAAGTTCAATGAACCAGAGAGCAGGTGTTGAAATTCTGCTGAGGCTCAAGGCCCAGCTTGAATAAGTACAGTCAAGAGATTCAAGTTTCCTGTGTACACACCAACCCCAGTGCCATCCACAGGTTCAGTCAAGGTGACAGAAGAGGTATGAGTAGAAAGGACACATCTGAGTCCAACTCCATCACACTCAGGAACATAAATTCCAAAGTCGGGCCCACTAACATGGCATTGAACTCCAGAGCCAGCTACTATGACCGTAGAACATGTGCATATCTGCAGCCCTCAAGAGAACCAGTACCTGGAGTTGTATCTGGAGTTGGCTGTCTCTGGGGTCCTGCTGAGGCATACATAAGTTTGACCTCTCTGATGACCTCCGGAATCTTTTTTGAAGAATCTTAGCCATATAAATTCATTTGTCTTTGCCATTTCCATCTTTTATTCAAGGTCAAAAAGCAGTTTTTAACACATACTCCTACATGTAGGTTGAGATACTATGCTGCTCTGAGTTGACCTTTTTATTTAAGGTCTCTTTCTAGTTGTATTACCTGTTAGTGATTGGTAGTAATCAATGGGCACCAGGGACGCTCACCCCTAGAGTTCATGTCTCATGCTGGAGGGAAGGTGATGAATTTACATGCTGAGTTTGGCTTAGAGTGTGGCCAATTAGAGCAACATGGTGGCTCTCAGGAGGTAATTCTTAGGAACCCTGCAGCTCTAGGCCTAGTTCATATCTCAGGCACGCAGGCTCATAAGCATAGTCATTGGTTTCAAGGGTTCATCATTAGACCATACTTCTTTATTAGATTTTGCCATTGCACTTGGGAAATTGTTGCTGTTCCTTTGAGGAAAGTGACAGAGCTCCACTGGGTAGGAACTCAACATTCCCTCAGTTGTCATTTGTAACTGTAAACTATGAAAATACCCAACATATACCCAAACATTTTTATTTACCCCATATACATGCCCTGGAGAACACCTTCCTAACCATGTGTCCCCATCAATAACAGCCCACACCAGTGTTCCTCTCCTGCCATAAATTACCCTCTCTGTGGTCCAAAATGTTTTCAAATAGGAAGTCTAATTATATTGTCAAATTCAATTAATAGGAAAATGAAATATAGTGATAGGTTTAAAGATTAGAAATAGAATACACGCTAACTTATAAAGCTACAATAAAGTAAATAAGATTTGGATATTAAAAAATGAAAACTACTATAAAACTTTGTTTTTGACATTTTGCCTTCCATCACTTTAATAGGTGTTGCCCTGTATGTGGTGACAAGGCAAATTCTTTCGTTTCTTCCTCAGTGTCTACATCCTTTTTTTCCCCCTCATTTATAATTTTGTCCTCAAACAAGTATTAGATCACAGTAATTCACATATACAATAAAGGGGACTCCCATATATCCAACATCAAACCCTTTTTCCCCTTCCCAAGCAATGATCTTATTACATGTTCATGATATATTTTCTGCAGGTGATGTAGAGATATTGAATCATAACTACCAAATGTGGTCCCATTTTAGTTTACATTATGGTTTATATTTTAGACTGCAATTTTCTAAACTTTTAGTTACCTTATGTTTTACATTATGGTCTATATTTTAGCCTATAGACTTTTATACATTTTTGGTGTAATTTAACATGTTCTATGTCTATCATTGCATGACCTTGTGGAACAATTCTATTGCCCCTCAGTTGCCCTGATTCCATATATTTTATACCTCTTTCCTCCTCCACTCAGGGCCAACAGTGATAATCAATCTTTAATATTTGAAGGATCAGTTTCACAGATACTTGCAACAATGCTGTGGGTTTAACATACTAGACTATCCTGGGCCATTGGGAGCCACCAATTCTCTTGAGAGAGGCAATTCTCTGTTTAAGAACATCAGCCCCCCACCCCCCAGGATGTGGGTACACCTTCACAATCATTTTATGGGCCTCCACCCAATGATATAACACACTGCGACAAAAGGAGAATTCACACACTCCCTAGAAGTCTGCCCTGTTGTAGATGCCTCCCCTTACAAACCTTAAACACATTATCCTTCCCTATTATATTTTCATGACCCCTCTGATATGAAGAAAGGAAACCAAGCTGTCTCAGAGAGCTAGAGACTGGATGATAGGCTTCAAGGAAGTTGGTGGGGAGAGGAAGGTTGCAAGCTGATGATTACATGGGTGAAATCTATGATAAGCTGGAGGTTAAGTATTTGTACAGGGAAGGGATAAAATGGGAGCATAGGGATCATTTTTGGGTGGGGCTTTGCAAGCTTGAGGGGGGCTAGGTTTGAAAAGATGGGTTAGATGTCCTAAAGAATTGGGGGGAGCCTGGGGAATCAGATGAACATGGGAGATTGTCAGGTATGTGGTTGAAGCTATAATGTTGAGAAAACTCCAATGTGCTGTTGAAACCCTTCTGAGGAGATATCATTTCAGTTATTGTTTTTTTTGTTTGTTTGTTTTTTTTAAAGATTTATTTTTATTTTATTTAATTTCCCTCCCCTCCCCCGGTTGTCTGTTTTCTATGTCTTTTTGCTGCGTCTTGTTTCTTTGTCCGCTTCTGTTGTCATCAGTGGCATGGGAAGTGTGGGCGGCGCCATTCCTGGGCAGGCTGCACTTTCTTTCGCGCTGGGCGGCTCTCCTTATGGGTGCACTCCTTGCGCGTGGGGCTCCCCTACGCGGGGGTCACCCCTGCGTGGCGCGGCACTCCTTGCGCGCATCAGCACTGCGCATGGGCCAGCTCCACAAGCTCCACACGGGTCAAGGAGGTCTGGGGCTTGAACCGCGGACCTCCCATGTGGTAGACGGACGCCCTAACCACTGGGCCAAAGTCCGTTTCCCTCATTTCAGTTATTGTAATCTTCAATGCGAGTATTTCTGAGTGGTTCATTTTAAAAAATTTCTATCACTTTAATAAAATTCTCATATTGGTGGTTCTTTGTTTTACTGATAGCCTTTAACTTTTTCTATATATTTTCCCTTATATCCTTGACAAAATTTATGATCAATTCTGTAATCCATTTGGTATGTGTACGTTCTGTTCTTCATTGGTGTTTCCTGGATTTTGGTCCTCTTCCTTTGAATGGCCCATAATTTCCTGTTACTTTGTTTGCTTTTTATTTGTCTTGAACACTGTATATTTTTATATTTTAAAAAGTTAACTCTGGGTTTTATTTTGTGAGATGTCTGTTTCTTGATTTTGTATCCAGCTTATGATAAATCAGAGATTTTCTTGCACTTCAGCCCTCCTATCATGAAAGAACACTGAAGGCAAATGCAGAGATGCAGTGTCCTTCCTGTCTTTTCTGGGCCTGTCTCCTGTAATGGTCTTACGATTGTTTTTGTTTGTTTGTTTGTTTGTTTTCTTTCTTCTTTTTTTGCAGTTCATCTGTTTATAAGAGTTTTAATGCCTCATTTTTTTCTCAGGATACAGATCTCCCTTTCCTGGGTGTTTAAAGGAAAAAAGCTTTGCCCCAGTCTGCCTGTGTCTATAGTTGTTAAAAACCCTTTTGTTGTCTTAAGATGCTTTTGTCTGTTAAACAAATTCTGAGTGGGAAGTCACACTGGAAAGGAGTTTCAAAAGTCCGTCTTTCCCAGCCAAAACAGAGCCAGGCACCCATGATTGGGGCTCAGGCCCACTCAAAACTGCCCTGGTATGGTAAGGAAAGGCACCATGAGCTTCTACCACGGCCTCACAAAGCTGAAGTTTTTTGACTTGCCCAGCAGTCCTTGAAACTGTCTGCCAAAGCCCTGAGGAAGCATTGAGTCTCTAAAGCTCCTTTGTCCTTTGTTTATGCAGGGGAGTATGGAAGCCTAGCCTCCCTCAGAGCCAGTCCTCCAGGGTTCTGAAAACCATGATTAATGATTGGATGTGCCCACAATAGTCTTGGGGAAAAGGATTTTTAAGTCTCTTGATATCACCAGCAAGCTAGTGAGCGTCTGGACCCCACAATGGCCTGCTGAGAATGTGGGGGATGGGCAACAGTAACTGCCACACAGAGAGAGCAGTTTACTGGTCATTAATGTAATTTACCAGCCTTTTCCTCCTACTTTTCTCTAGATGTTTTAAAGAGTTATACTGGTCTCCAGAGTTTAAGAATAGTTGGTTTAGTAATTTCCTGCCTGTGTTATATTTGTTCTGGTATAAAGGCTGAATCCTAGAGTGTCCTATGCTGCCATCTTCCAATATTCCTTTTTCATGATTTTCAGGATAAGCTCAACAAGGCAATGCTTTCTTCTTAACACTGGCATTCTCAGACTGTTGTCAATGATCCTTGACCCTGGAGTAATCTATCCCAAAACAATTAACACAGCAAAACCTCTTCTGGCCTCTCCTTTCTTTTCCAGATTCTGTTGCTATTCAGATTCTTCTTTTCAGTGACTTTCACTATCTCAATTTAATTTTGCTTATAAAGGACTCAAATAATAGGAATAAGAGCCATCCTAATTGAACTGGGCTATGCCTTGACTGAAATAATTTCATCAATATGTCCTACTTACAATTGTTTCACCTTCACAGGAATGGATTAAGAGATTCTGGGGTACAGAACCCCAAATACTACTACTCCTTTTTAAGGCTAGTATTCACTATACACAATTTTATCTCTTTGTTTATCCATTCATCTCATGATGGATATTTGACTGGCTTCCAAATTTTGACAACTGTGAAAACAAATGTTACATACATTGGTGTACAAATATCTGTCTAAGTCAATGCTTTCTGTTCTTTTTGGTAAATACCTAGAAGTGGGAAGGGCAGGTCATTTGGCATTTCTATTTTGAGCAATTTGAGGAAATGACAAACTCTCTTTCATAGCACCTACAACATTTTACATTTATGTGATTTTGGCCTCTTTTGACAAGTGTCTATGCAAAACTCTTGCACATTTTGTAAATGGGTTTTGTGACTTTTTATCTTTTATATGTATGATTTCTTTTTATATGCTGGATATTAGACCCTTATCAGATAGGTAGTACTCAACTATTTTCTTCTACCGAATATGCTGGCTTTTCACTTTCTTGATAAACTTCATTGAAGCTCAAATGATTTTAATTTTTTTTTATTGACTTTGTAATAATATTACATTAAAAATATATATGTGAGGTCCCATTCAACCCCACCCCCCCACCCCCCCTCTCCCCCCCCCCCCCCAACAACACTCGTTCCCATCATCATGACACATCCATTGGATTTGGTAAGTACATCTTTGGGCACCTCTGCACCTCATAGACAATGGTCCACATCATGGCCCATACTCTCCTCCATTCCAAATGATTTAAATTTTAAGGAGGTCTCATTAAAGAAATTTTTCTTTCATTTGTGCTTTGGGCATAAAGTTTATAAAAGCATTTTGTACTATTAGATCTCGTAGATACTTTCTTACTTTTTACAATCTTCACTTTTATATTTAGGTCTTTGTTCCATCTTGAGTTAATTTTTGTATAGGACATGAGATGGTGATCCTCTTTCATTCTTCTGGATATGGATATCCAGTTCTACCAAGAACAATTCTTGAAAAAGCCACCCTGTCCCAGTTGTGTGGGCTTCTTGGCCTTGTCAAATATTAATTGTTCCATTATATTTGGGTCTATATTTGAACTCTCAGTTTTGTTCCATTGTTCAGCATGTGTGTCCTTGTGCAAATAACATTCAGTTTTGGCAACTGTAGCTTTGTAGTATGCTTTAAATTCAGGGAGCATGATTCTTTCAATAGTTTTTCATTTCCAAGACACTTTTGGCCACTTGGGGTTGATGGCCATTACAAATAAATTTGATAATTGGCTTTTCCATTTAAGAAAAATATGCTGTTGGAAAATTTATTGGAATTGCATTGAATCTATAAATCTAATTACTTGGGTTAGACATCTTAATGATATTTTTACTTCTTATGCATGAACATGAAATAGTCTTCAATTTATTTAGGTCTTCTTAGATTTTCTTTAGCAGTGTTCTATAATTTTCTGTGTACAAGATCTTTGCAACCTTAGTTAAGTTTTTTCCTAAGTATTTAACTCTTTTTGTAGTTATTTAAATAATTTTTAAAAAATTTCCTCCTCAGATTGCTCATTTTTAGTGTACCAAAATGCAACCAATTTTCATGTGTTTATCTTCTATCCTGTCACTTTACTGAACTTGTTTGTCAGCTCTAGAAATGTAGATTTTTCAAGAATGTCTATATATAGGATCAGGTCATCTGCAATTAGGGAAAGCTTTATGTTTGCTTTTTAAATGTGTATGCCTTTTATATCATTTTCTTCCCTGAGTTTTTGAGGAAGTACTTCTAATATGATGTTAAATAAGAATGGTTACAGTGAGTGTCTTTGATTTTTTTTTTCCCAAATCTTAGAGGGAAAGATTTTAACTTTCACCATTGAGTATGATGTTCACTGTCGGAATATATTGCATGCCCTTTATCATTTTGAGGAAGTTTTGTTGTAATCCTATATTTTGAACTGTTGATTCTTTACCAAAATGGATGATATGGGAAGCAGATTTGACCCAACAGATAGGGCATTTGCCTACCACATGGGAGGTCCAAGGTTCAAACCCAGAGCCCCCTGACCCATGTGATGAGCGGGCTCATGCACAGTGCTGATGCATGCAAGGAGTGCCGTGCCACACAGGGGTGTCCCTCGCATAGAAAATCCTCATGTGCAAGGAGTGCACCCAGTAAGAAGAGCTGGCCAGTGTGAAAAAAGTGCAGCCTGCCCAGGAATGGCACACACACACAGAAAGCTGACACTGCAAGATGACACTACAAAAACCAGATACAGATTAAAGTGCCACTGACAAGAACACGAGTTGACACAGAAGAACACACAGTGAATTGACACAGAGAGCAGACAATTGGGGGTGGGGAAGGGGAGAGAAATAAATAAAAATAAATCATAAAGGAAAAAGGATGATGTGTTTTGTCAAATGCCTTCCCTTCATGAGGAGAGATGACTGTGTGATATTTTTTCCCTTGAATATGCTGTTGTGGTGTGTTACACTAATTGAATATTTTATGTTTAATCATCTTTGCATTTCTCGGGAAAAAGAAACATTCAATCCTGGTGTATAAATCAACTTGTATGTGTTGGGTTCAATTAGCAAGTATTTTATGGGCAAGTTTTATATCAAGTTCATTAAAGGGATTAGTCTGTAGTGTAATTTTTTAATAATATTTTTTGTGGCTTGTTATTAGGGTGCTTGCGGTATCATACATTGAGTTAGGTAATGTTCCCTACTCTTCAATTATTTTTTGACAAATTTTGAGCAGCATTGGTATTATTTCTTTCTGATTGGTAGAATTCAACTGTGAAGCCATCTGGTGCTGGGCTTTTCTTGCGTATTTGAGTTCTCCATCATTTATGAATCTCTAGTTTCATTGTTTTGAGGTAAAAAAGTGCATTTCATAATTTCAATTTTTCAAAATTCGTTGAAGGTTGTTACTTTACTTAGCATGTGTTGTATTCTGGAGAATGACCCAGAACACTAAAAAATAATCTATATCCTGCTGCTTTTGAGTATAATGTTCTTTATAAATGCATTGGGTATATTTCATGTAAAGTATTATTCAAAATCTCCATTTCATAATTGAGCCTCTGAAAACATTTATTTCTAATGCTGATAATGGTGTTTTGAAGTCCCCCACAATGTTTGTAGAAGCATGTATTTCTTCCCTTAATTTTGGCTATGTTTGCCTCAAGGATTTTGGGGCTCCTTGGTTAGGTGCATAAACATTTATGATTGTTTTATCATCTTGGTAGAGTATATTTTTGTTTATACATAATTCCTATTTTCTCTCTTACAACAGTTTTGAATATAAAGTCTATTTTGTCTGTTATTAGAATATCTAATATTGTCCTTTTAGCTAATATTGTTTCCATGTAAAATAATTTTCCAACCTTTCACTTGAAAGCTGTTTGTGTCCCAGAGTCTAAGGTGAAATTCTTGTAGACAATATAAATATGGGGAATATTTCCTATCTATTCTACCAATCGGTATTTGTTTATTATTGGTTTTACCCATTTATAATCAATGTTATTACTGTAAAGGAATATATACTTTAACCGTTTTCTCTTTATGATTACATAAGATAATATTTTTATTTATTTTTCATCCATATGTTATTACTAGCTCTTACCAATAATCTTCTTCTCTATACTCTCCTCCTATATTTGCCCTCCGTTTTTTTTCCCCTTTCCACCTGCCAAACTACCTGCAATATCTCTTGAAAGAAGAAATATAAATGTGAAGATGTGACTATTTTTGGCAATTTTTTCCAATTTGTTTATCTGTGAACATTTTGAACTCTACTTCAATTTGTCCTTTTTTTATACTTTCTTTATTAAAGTTAATAGATCACAGAAATGATATATTAAAAAACATTAAAAAAAATTAGAGGTTCCCACATACCCTGCTCCCCATCCTCCACCCCATCATTTTTGTTAAGTGTATTTTTTTAAAGATATATACATCACAAGAAAAAATATTACATTAAAAAATATAAGAGGTTTCTGTATACCCCCAACCCCCTCAGCCCTCTCCTCCCACACCAACAACCTCCTCCCTCATTGTGGCACACTCATTGCACTCAGTGAACACATTCTGGAACTCTGCTGCACCACATAGATAATAGTTTACCCTATAGTTCACACTCTTCCCCAGTACATTCAGTGGGTTAAGGTGGGATATATGAAGTCCATAATCTGACCCTGCAATATCATTTAGGATAACTCAAAGTTCAAAAATACCCCCACATCACATCTCTTCTTCCCTCTCCCTGCTCTCAGCAACTACTGTGGTCACTTTCACCTCCTCAATGCTACAATTTCTTCTATTACTAGTTACCAGAGTTTTATAGTAAAATATCAGTAAGTCCACTCTAGTCCATATTTTTTTCTTCCATTCTGTGGACCTGGGATGGTCATGTCCACTCCAAATCTAGATCAAGTGGGAGCTTAGGTTCCACATGGATGATGGATGTGATTCCTCCGCTTATAGTTATTGGCACTATTGATTCCTTGGCGTGGTGTTTGTCCATTTTCACCTCTCTGTTAGCTGTCCTGGGTAAGTCCAATGAATCAGAAATTCAGAGTTGCAGCTCTGCAGAGACTCAGGGCCCAGCTGGTACATGTCTTCCTCAATTTGAATGCCAGTTTTACTGGATACAGAATTCCTGGCTGGACTTTTTTTCCTCTCTTTTCTGTTAGCACCTAAATTTTTTTATATCACTACATTCTCAAAATTGTGGCTCATATGAGAAATCAGCACTTAATCATACCAAGTTTCCCTTACATGTGACAGTTTAAGGATTCTGTCTTTGCCTTGAGATTTTGAAAATCTGGTAAGTATATGTCTCTGGGTAGGCCTGATAGAATTTATTGTGCTTGGAATATGTTGCACTTCTTGGACGTGTATATACTTGTCTCTCATAAGAGCTGGGAAATTGTTAGCCATTATCTCCTTTTCCTTCTCTTCTACCACTGGGATGTTCACAATGCATTTGATTGTGTGTTTCATTTTGTCATTCAATTGCCTGAGCCTCTGCTGAATTTTTTTTTCCTATTTTTTAATTTGTTCCACTATATATGTATTTTGGGATGTCCTATCTTCAACATCGCTAATTCTTTTTACTGCCTGTTCAAATCTGCTATTATTAGTTTCTAGTGTATTTTTTATTTTTTTTATTTTTTTTATTTTATTTTATTTTTTTTTTCCTTTTGTGTTTGGTTTATTTCATACAACATACTGTTCTCATGGTTCATCCATTTTCCAGTTTCATTTATTCTTACAGCAGCATAACATTCCATCATATATATATACAAGATTTTGTTTATCCATTCATTGGTTGATGGGCATTTGGGTTGTTCCCATATTCTGGCAATTGTGAATAATGACACTATGAATGTTGGTATGCAAATGTGTTTGCATCCCTGTTTTCAGTTCTTCTGGATATATTCCTAGAAAAGATCTCCAGATCATATGGCAGTTCTATGTATAGCTTCCCCAGGTACAGCCAAACTGTCTTCCACAGAGGCTACACCATTCTACATTCCAAGCAAAAGTAAACAAGTGGTTCTATTTCTCCACATCCACTCAAGCCTTTGTAGTTTTTCTATATTTAATAATGGCCAGTCTGTTTGGTGTTAAATCATATCTCATTATAGTTTTGATTTTCATTTCCCTGTAATTCATGATACTGAACAGTTTTTCCTGTGCTTTTTAGCCATTTGTATTTCCTCTTTTGAAGAATGTACATTCAAATTTTTTCTCATTTTTAATTGTATTATTTTCCCTTTTGTCATTTAGTTCTATGATCTCTTTATATAGCATGGAAATCAAACCATTATTGGATATGTGGTTTCCAACATTTTCTCTCATTCAATAGGCTGCTTTTTAACCTTCTTGACAAAATCCTTTGAAGCACAAAAAGTTTGAGAAAGTCCCATTTATTCCTTTTTTTTCTTTCATTGCTGGTACTTAGGGTATAAGGTTTAAGAAACCACCATCCACCACCAGTGATTGACGATGTTTCCCTACATTTTCTTCTGGAACTTTTATGTTTTAACAAATCAATTTTAATGATACCTATTAATAAAGCATACAATTAATCCAAATTGTATAATCAGAGGTATAGGGAAAATCACATAGTTGTGATTTCATCACTTTATCATTATTAAAGTATTTTCATTAATTTAATAGTAATAACAAACAAAACAATCAAGAAAATTACTCATCTCTCAATTTTGCTCTTTCATCTGCTGTACATAGTTGCTATTTATGACTATTCTTATGCAATTATTTATTTGTTTCTTAAGTAGTTTAATTGAAATATATTCACATACTACATGACCTATCCAAAGTGTATTATCAATGGCTCCTATTATAATCACAATGTTGTACATTCATCATCTCAGAAATTTTAGAACAATTATATTAATCCAAAAGGAAAGATCCCACACCCCTTAGCATTCCTCCCTCAGTCCAATATAAACACTAATCTAATTTCATCTTTATAAATATATTTATTTTCTTTAAATAGGACCATACAATATGTAGTTTTTTATCTCTGATATCATTTATTTAATATAATGATTTTTGGAGGCTGATAATTTTCTTTTGCTTTATTTGGTACATTTAATAATTGAAAATATAAACAATTAAAAACTTAAAACACACTTGAATAAAAACATACATTTCTCAATTTAATATACTAGTTATATATACATATGTATATACACATATACATGCAATATGTTATAATATAAATTTTTTTTAATTTTTTAAATTTAATTGCTTTTTAAAAGATATATAGATCAGAAAAAATGTTACATTAAAAAAAGAGGTTCCCATATACCCTGATGTGGGCTATGGGTGGGAGGCTCTTTGTCTCTTCAGAGATAACCTAAATTATCTGTGACTTGTGGGTGTGGGGCTTGGTGACCATGGCAAGGACTCCAGTCCCAGGAAACAGTTTAACAATGCAAGGTCTATAAACTTTAAGTATTCAGGGGAAATGCAAACCAAATATGCAAAAAGCTTATCTAGAATGCCTGAGGTCCATGCTAAAAGCTTACCAAAGATGTGGAAATATATGCTAATTCAAGCCTATTGATAACTGAAACAAAAGGACCATTTGGCCTTTCCTCTGGATAAAAGGGACTCAAAAATCTTGTTCAGGGCTCAGAATTGAAACAGAAAGCTCCTGAGTCCGGCCAGCCGTCAATATATCATTTTTCTTTCTCAAAATCATTCCTGAGTCCTGGCCTCTCTATAAGCAAATAATTGAACCTCTCTCAAATTCTACAACAGCCCCACACCCCACCCCAAACCACTAGTCCCACATCACCAAGCTCCTTCATCCTTGTGACACATTCCTTGCATTTGGTGAATTCATTTTGGAGCACTGATGCATCACATGGATTATAGTTTACATTGTAGATTACCCTCTCCCACAGTCCATTCAGTGGGTTGTGGCAGAATGTATAATGTCCATCACCTGTACCTGCAATATCATTTAGGACAATTCCAAGCCCCGAAACTGCCCCCACATCACATTTCTTCTCCCTTATCCCTGCCCTCAGCAACTACTGTGGCCACTGTCTCCACATCAGTGATACAATTTCTTCCATTGCTAGAGTCACAATAGTTCTATAGTAGAATACCAGCAAATCCACACTAATCCATATTATATTCCTCCATTCTATGGGTCCTCAGATGGTGATGTCCACTCCATCTCTATATTGAGAGGGGGCTTAAATCCCATATGGTTGATGGATGCAATTCTCCTGCTAAAGTGTAATCACTGTCGATTTCCTGTTCTGTTGGTTGACCACATTCACCTATGGTTACCTGAACTAGGTAATTACAAAGAACAGGAAAGTAGGAGTTTTAACCCTGCTGAGTCTCAGGGTCCAGCTGGCACATGGCCAGTGCAGACTTTAAAATCTCCTGCATATACACCAACTCCAGCTTCAACCACAGTTTCAGTTAAAGTGACAAAAGAGGCACGTGTAGAAGGGTCACATCTAAGTCCAACTTCATCACATTCAGGAACACAAATAACAAAGAAGGGACCACTGAAAACACTGAACTCCAGAGCCATCTGCCATAATTGCAGAACCTGTGTGTCCCTGTAGCCCTCAGGAGCACCAGTACCTGGGGCTGTATCTACGTTGTTTGTCTCTGGGATCCTGCTGAGACATGCATAAGTGTGCCACTTTTGATGAACTCCTGACTGTTTTTTGAAGTCTCTTAGCCATATAAACTCATTAATCTTTACCGTTATACCCCTTTTATTCAAGGTCTTTTCCAGTTGCCTCACCATCTAGTGATTGGTAGTAATCCCTCAACTCCAGGTAGGTTCATCTCTGGGAACCATGTTCCATGCTGGAAAGTAGGTAATATATTTACATGCTGAGTTTGACTTAGAGAGTGGCCAAATTTGAGAAGGATGGAGTCTCTCCAGAAGTAACTCTTAGGCACACTGCAGCTCTAGTCCCAGATGAAATTTCAGGCACACAGGCTCATAAAAATAGTCATCAGTATCAAGGGCTTATCATTGGAACATCTTTCTTCACTGCTCTTTGCCCTTGCACTTGTGAAATTGTTGCTGTTCCATTGGGGAATATGACAGCACTCCTCTGACTAGGAATTCTGCACTCCCTCAGTTATCCTTTGTAAATTTAACTACTATGAAAATACACAAATAATATCTGAAATTTTTATATGCCCTATATACATGCCCTAGAGAACTCCCTCCCATGTGTCCCCCCATCAATAACAACCCACACTGATGTGGGCTATGGGTGGAAGGCTCTTTGTCTCTTCAGAGATAACTAAGTTGTTTGACTTGTGGGTGTGAAACGGTAAGAGGCTGCAGTCCTGCTCTTAGGGACCAGCAGGCTCCAGTCCCAGGAAATGTTTAACAAAGCAAGGGCTATAAACTTTAAGTATTTAGGGGAAATGCAAAAACCAAGGCTTATCTAAAATGTCTGGAGTCCTTGCTAAAAGCTTACCTAAGATGTGAAAGAGATATATGCTAATTGAAGCCTATTGAGAACTGAAACAAAGGGACCATTTGGCCTTTCCTCTCTGTATAAAAGACGTTTGAAAATCTTGTTCCGGGCTCGGGATTCAAACAGAAAGCTCCCGAGTCCGGCCGGCCATCAATAAACCATTTTTCCTTCTCAAAATCATTCCTGAGTCCTGGCCTCTCTATACTCAAATAATTGAACTTCTCTTAAATTCCACAACATTAATGGCGACCACGAAGGGACAATAAATGAAGGCCAGAGACGGTAGCATTTTGCTGCCCCTTCCAAATCCCCGAGGAAGCCGGGAGGACTCGGGTGAACCCCAAATCTGGGCGCCCCTGGATTAAATTTAATCCAGAAAAGATGTGGGCTCCACCAGAATCTTCCCGACAAAATCAAGGGGCAATGGAAGGTCTGAAGAGAAGGATTCTGGGAACGAAAAAGAGCTCCGAACAGGGAAGAAGGTAAGACTCCCTGGGTGAGCAGAGTCTGGAAGGCCCTAGCTTTAATTGCTAGGAAGGGGAGGCTGATCACCTCCCGAGAGAACCCTAGTAGCCCCAGAAGGCTGGGGGGAAGCCATTCTCTCTAGGCTTGGGAAAAGGAGGAAAACCGGGGAAAAGCCCTGGTGTTTTGGGTTTGTCTAACTGCATGTTAGAATCTGGTACTGGTCTTATATCCACTAAAGGAGTGGAGTCTCGATTTTAATAGGAAGGGTATTTATAGGTTCGAGTCCTAATATCCTGGAAATTGGTCTAGATTAAGGAAAACAAAACTTGGTTACAGGAAAATGGATCGGCTTTTCTGGTGGAGCTTGGTCTGGGTGTAAAGTTTAAACAGTGAAAAAGTCTAGCTGAAATCTTTTGTTATGGTGCTAATTTGTGAATGAATTTGCTTTATACCAAATGTTAAGTGTTCTGAGGTTTGTGATGGCTGTGGGGGCAGCCGTGGTGAAAATAAATATATAAACTTGTGAGTCAGATTAGTGACCTTTGTGCTTCTGTCTGTGTCAGCTCAATGTTAGTGTTGGAGTTGTGTCCTTACATGAAGTAGAATTACAGCTGAGCTGGAGCCCTCCCTTGCCATTGGCAAGGGGGTGAAATGATTCTGGGGCAAAAGCTGAGGAGTCTAGATGTTTGTGCATGTTCTGGTGTCTTGTCTCTGGTCTGGCCCTTTGCCCCGGCTTGGAGGCCATCTGTGTCCGCGCCAAGCACCCAAGTCTGTTGGGAATGTCCCAGTCAGGGCGGCTGGGTTCCTGGGAGAGTTGCCAAATTTGAGTAGGTTCTGTCTGCCCATTTTGGCGGAAAGCTGGATAGGGGGGAGCGGCTTGCCCCTTTCCAGTGAGTCCACCCTTCTATTCATAAGCCGCATTCCTGTTTGTTGTGCACCCGACTGCCTGGAAGGGGGGGAAGTGAAGGAGGTGAAAAGCAGAATCAGAATAAATGCAGTAAAGTTCCCTCCTTAGGGTGTCAAAGCCAAAATACGTTTGCATTCTGCTCAGGTTCTTAGAAGGTGTTGTAATAACCTTAAGTAAGAGAATGTTCTGTGAAGGTAAAATTTGTGTTAAGGGTATAAATATAAAAGTTTTACAAAGCATTGTTTAAGGTATTTAAGTGGCTAATTGCAGAAAGTCATTATTTAACAAAACTGAATTGATAATAATAATAATAAAAGGCAATTTTATAACAAACTTATTCGGCAGCCAATCTCCCCTGCCAACTTGCTTCCAAAAAAACTGTTTCTGGTATTACATGCTACTAAGTATTTAAAGTGAAGAAAAGTTCATTATTTTAACAAACTTGGTTAGTATTAATGGCAATTATATGTTGCAAGACGTTTGCCTGGTAACTTAGTATGTGGGATATATGGAGTGTGTTTTTATTGTTAAGGCAACAGAAGATGATTTTGTCCTAAGATAAAATGATTGATTATTGGAAAGAGTAGAGTGTGGGACAGAACCTGAATGAATACTGAAAGTGTAGAAGGTTTGTGGAAGGGAAATTTTTATGATTAAATTGAGTAAGATCAATATACAAAGAAAATATTTTATCAATAGCTTCTTGTGCTTTAACCTCATCATATCCTCAATGTTTGAAGAAGAGTTCTTTTAAAAGAACATTTTATGTTCTAGAAATCAAATCCTGAAAAGTAGCCTTTTATTTCAAACTAACTGCAAGAGATTTATTCTTTCACTTTAAAGGAAAAATTAAAGTAATGGTTAAGTTCATTTAATATGTTATAAGTTGAATGAAAGGTATTTAAAGGTGTTATAAAATTAATAGGTTTTAAAAAATTAATAAAAACTGTAACTAAGAGTTAAAATCATTTATAAATGCATTTATATTGTAAAACAGTGGAAAGACAATAACTGAGATTATAGCTGGGTGAATTTAGCCTGAAACTATTATTTAAGTGTAAATTCTACACTAACCTTTCCTTTGTTTATGGTTGCTTCAGGCCTAACCTTGCCCTTTGCCTTTGCCTGTGGTTATTTCATAATTGAGAAGAGCTGGGACATCACTGTCTCCTCTTCTGGTATTAGTAACCCTTTCTCTCATGAATTCAAGTGTAAACTAAATAAATTGCTGCCTGATAGAATAAGGTTAAATGACCACTGGAGTTTTATTATCTCCAAAACCAAAAGGGGGGTGGAGGGGGAGAAGTCTCCTGCCTTGACGGTCAGTGTTCCTAAGAGTGGCAATTCATGAGAGAAAGCAGTCTGTCTCCCTGAGGCTTCAAATAGCCTCAGTAAATATATATAAAACTAATCTTGTTGCTTATCCAAAATTCTGCTAATTTCAAGGTAAAATATAAAGTTCTAAAACAAAATGGTGCTAAGGCATTGAGAACATTTTGGTTATTACAATCCATTAAGTAAGAAAGAAAATTCTTGTGGTAAACTGCATGGTCATAGTGCAAATTAAGAAGAGTTTCAAAAGTCTTTGAAAAGTTTAAAGTAACTAAAGTCATGTTGTTGTGTCAAACTATTCATGTCTGCCTATTTGCTCAAATTGTTAAAAATTAAATATGCAGTTATATTTATAAATATTCTTAAAGCCCAAATTGAACTAAGCAGGATGAAAAAGTCATAGAAATCTGATTATGGAAACAATTGGGAAAGGGCCTCCTCTTTGCAAGAGCTTTTAAGGCAAGACTAGGTGTGGCAGATTAAACCTATCTACTAGGCTAGGGAATTAAGAATCAGTTTGCCTGGTAATTTCCCAGTTTAAACCTTTGTCAGCCATAAATTGGAAAAAAAAAGCAAAACAAAGATTAGGTTAATTTTCACAGAAGAAAAATGTTGATGTAACCCGGCGGCCTGCTGCCTCAGTCTCCCACTCCCGGGTTGGACAGCAGTGGAGGAGACCAGTTTAGGCCAGTCCTATGGGCAGTGGAAGGATGCCCAAGAAGGAGCTAACTAAGTCGGTGCCATTTCAGCACTAAATTCTATTCCTTATTTGACAAAGGGGGGGAGCGGGTAAAAACTAAAATGGTTGGAATGTGATAGAAGAAGCAGTTAAATCAAACTTTTGCGTGGGAAAGTTAAATCTCAGATAAGCTGTAACTTCTGAAGTATCCAATCTATGAAAAACAGGAAGAGCTTGCATGCTAGGCTTAGGGGTATAAATTGTGTCATTTTTCTTTGTTCTGGGCACCAGCCATATCTGGCTCTGCGCCCCTTCTTGCAAGATTGAGAATAAAGTATTTTCTTCTCCACAATCTGGTGAGCCTTATTTTCTTCCAGAAGATTTCTTTCCAACAAAATAAGGTAATTAGTGGCTCTATTAACAAATTTCAGTAAGTAAAGGAAAGTCCATAAAAACTATGGAGAGATCTTTCCTGGGTTATGATTTTAAAAAAATTAAGTAATTGTGTAATGTGTTTTGAAACCTGGAAGTCAGTATGCATGTGTTTTAAAACCTGGTAGTCAGTTATGCTTTTAAATTAATAATTTTCATAACTTAAAGAAAAGAAGTTTTTAGCTTCCTGTAAGGGAAAAAGAGAACATTCCTTGCATAAACTATTATGGTTTCAATTTTATTTAACTTGAGTGTAATCTCCCATAGTTAATTTATAAACTAAATTAACATATGTACAAAATCTTTACAGTAATGAAAATTGTAAGTGAAAATTGTAAGTTCACATTGGTGAAATTAGGCTAAAGGGAAAAGATTGTAGATATGCTCTCTTAAATAGAGAGTAAATTTCTTTCATTGGTAATTGTAATTTAGTAAGTTTATTTAAACATGAGGTGTCTAGTCAATGCGGTTATAGTCAATTATAAAGAGTTTGTAAAACATCTTCCAAACTGAAAATGTTTAAATAGTTCTAGTTGTAGAAGTCATTGTTAACTAAAGAAACTTAGATTGGTATTGGTAGCAGAAATAACTTCATGATAATAAACCTGTCTGAAGGCCACTGCAAAATACACATTTAAGTAAATGGTAATAAAAGGTTGTCTTGATTCTATTGGAAATATTCTGTTTTCATTCTAACAATGAAAAATAATATTTTTCCTCTATTACTAAAGTGAAGTACCTACTGTTATCTTCATAGTAAAATTGTGTAAGTAGATGGTCATTTGATATATGTATTGCGTTAAGTTGTTTAAAATATATATAAAACAAGGAATAGACTTTAACATTGTCAAACTCTTGTGCATTCGAACCAGGCCTTGTATACATTACAGGTGGCCTCTCCATGTGAGTTGTTGGCTGGGCTGGTCACTGACCCCTCAATTGAAAATATGTGCTATATCAGTCTCTGGTTCTGCTCCTGAAGTTGATGGAAACTATATTGCAGTTTCAAGCTCCTGCAGCCAATAATGACTCGGTACAGCCAAGTGTACAGTGGATATCGCTTCCAGACTGGCACTGTTCCATGGTGCCAGAGAGCGCTATGCACCAGGCTAGTAGAATACTGGAAAATCTCTCTAAGATGAAGGATGCTGCAACTTGCTCACTGCATTGAAGAACATGCTAAGTGGAGCCATGATACCAGGAGACTGTAAGTAAAACTTAAACACAATTGGCATTATGGCCTGCTCTCATGGAGAGATAACATGTAAAGTATTACAAACCTGAAACTCAAAACTAATAATGGCAACTCTGAATCCTTATGCATTAAGTAATACATTAGTTAATATTAAGTGCTGTACTTTTATCCTGTACTAAATATATGCCTAATAATTGTAATGTTATCTTTTCTATTTTGGATCAAGTGCAGAAGTATATTAGACATGTTAAATTCCTGGTAAAATCATTTTCTAAACAGTTAATAACATGTCTATAGAATAAGGTGGCAGTCTCAGCCAGTCTCAGTTAGCAAAAGTGAGGCTTGCTTGCTGATGGTGAGTCACCTATTGAACAAGTCAAAATTGCTAGAAATTGTACAATGAAAACCAAGGTGTAAAAATCTTTATTCTGTAGTTCTGATCACTCCCACAGGTGAAAACTAAGAATATTTCCAAATTAGTGTTCTAATCCTGAGTGAAGCCAGTTGCCCAAGGAGTGCCAGTTCACCAGGAGCATCTGACAAAGCGAATGAGTGTCAATCATTGAACAGCTTGGAATGTGTCTTCAGACAAAGCTAAGTGTCTGTTGCAATTTCTCTCTAAAGATGGATAACTTAAAAAAGAACATATATGCTGTTCCCACCAGCTTTTAAGGAATGCCATCTTTATAGGCACCTAACTTTGTCTACCTCTGTAATCCAATGTGTCCTCTTTTAAAAACAGGTATTCCAAAATTTTAATTAAGTTTGTTTCTTTCAGAGTGAACATCTTATTAACCATATGAAAACTTCATCCAACTTCGTACAGAATGCCAGATCCATCTTCCTCCAGTTAGAATAAATTAAAGTGTTTTACACCTTATTAGGCAATGACTACAGCCCATGGCCAGCAGGAAGCAGTTACAGAAAAGAGATCGTCTCCCTTCAGCACCCCTTTTAAATTAAAGGTGTAAACTCTTTAAGAGTAAAATAAAAGTAATAGATGGATCTGGAACCTGACTGGAAATCCACGTGAGTGCCAGTGGCAGCAGAATAACTGCGGGAGGCCCCTGCCCAAGATTCTGCTGTCCAGAATGAAAAGTTCTAAACTTCTAAAAACGGTCCTTGATGCTGTACTAAAGACTGATAAATAATCAGTCAAGACAACAAACAGTCATCCACCTCATAGCTACAACAATAATTATGCCAAAGCTTAGCAAGTAAACTTTGACAAAGGGGGGGAATGATGTGGACTATGGGTGGAAGGCTCTTTGTCTCTTCAGAGATAACTAAGTTGTTTGACTTGTGGGTGTGAAACGGTAAGAGGCTGCAGTCCTGCTCTTAGGGACCAGCAGGCTCCAGTCCCAGGAAATGTTTAACAAAGCAAGGGCTATAAACTTTAAGTATTTAGGGGAAATGCAAAAACCAAGGCTTATCTAAAATGTCTGGAGTCCTTGCTAAAAGCTTACCTAAGATGTGAAAGAGATATATGCTAATTGAAGCCTATTGAGAACTGAAACAAAGGGACCATTTGGCCTTTCCTCTCTGTATAAAAGACGTTTGAAAATCTTGTTCCGGGCTCGGGATTCAAACAGAAAGCTCCCGAGTCCGGCCGGCCATCAATAAACCATTTTTCCTTCTAAAAATCATTCCTGAGTCCTGGCCTCTCTATACTCAAATAATTGAACTTCTCTTAAATTCCACAACAACACCAGTATTCCTCCCCTGGCATAATTGAACCCCTCTGTGGTTCAAAACTTCTTCAAAAATGAAGCCCAATATTTTGCCAAATTCAATTAGTAGGAAAATGAAATATAGTGATAGGTTCAAAGATTAGAAATAGAATACATACTAATTTTGAAAGCTAAAATAAAGCAAAAAATAAATTGGGGTATTAAAGAATGAAAAATATCATAAAATTTTGTTTTTGACATTTTGCCTTTCATCTTTTTAATAGGTGTTGCCCTGTATGTGCATTCCTTCCTCAGAGTCTACATATATATATATATAATTTTATATATATTTTTTTAAATTTTAAAATATTTAAATATATAATATATTTAAATATATAAATATTTTTAAATATATATAATTTTAAATTTTGTCTTCAAAAATCATTAGATCACAGTAAAGTCACCTATACAATATAAGGGACTCACATATATCCAACATCAAACCCATTTCCCCCGACCCCAGCAATGATCTTTTTACATGTTCATGTTGTTATTTGCTGCAGCTCATGTATAGATATTGAAACATAGCTACCAAACTTAGTTCCCTTTTGGTTTATATTATGGTTTATATTTTAGACTTTACAATTTTTGAAAATTTTAGTAACATTATTGTTTATATTATAGTTTATATTTTAGCCTAAAGACTTTTCTACATTTTTGTGAAATTTAACATGGTCTATATCTATCATTGCATGACCTTGTAGAACAAATCCATCCCCCCCCCCACCCAGTTTCCCTGTTTCCATCCATTCTATTCATTTCTGCCCCTCCGTTCAGGGTCCACAGTGACAACCAAGTTTCACTGCTTGAAGTAGCAGATTCACAGATACTTGCAACATTGCTTAGGGCTTGACACACTGACACACTAGACCGTCCTTCCCCACTGTGAACCACAAGTTATTCAAACCCTATGTTTGATAACATCATGTCTCCCCAGGATGGGGCTACAACTTCCCACTCATTGTATGGGTCTCCACCCAGTGATGTAGCACAATATGAATAGATAAGCACTTACACAATCTTAGAAGCCTGACCTGGTTTGAGATGCCCCACAGTAAGCACCTTAAACAGTTAAACAATCTTTAATATATTTTCTACAGTGTATTCCAACATTATAGTTTCAACCACATACCTGAAAATATCCCATGTTCATCCGTTCCCCCAAACACTCCCCCCAAATTTTTGGGTCATCTGACCCATCCTGCTAACCCTAGCACCCCTTAAGGCAGTGAAGCCCTACTCGATAGTATGTCTAAGCCCCTTTTTTATACTTGCCCATACAACTATTTACCTCTAAATTATCATAGATTTCACTCATGTAGGCATCAGCTCACAACCTTCTTCTCCCCACCAATTTCTTGTAACACTGTCATCCAGTATCTACCTCTCTAAGACAGCTTGGTTTGCTTATTTCATAATGAGAAAGTTCATGTAATATTTGTTCTTCAGTTCCTGGTTTGCTTCACTCAACATAATGTCCTCAAGATTCATCCATGCTATCCCATCTGTTTGTATTCTATTCCTTCTTATAGTTGAGTAGTATCCCATTGTATGTATACCCAACATTTTGTTTATCCATTCATCTTTTGATGGACATTTCAGTTATTTGCAACTTTTGGCAATAGTGAATAATGCTGCCATGAACATTGGTGTGCATATATCAGTTTGTGTCCTTGTTTTCAGTTCTTCTGGGTATATACTCAGCAGTAGAATTGCTGGGTAATACTGCAAATCCATAGCTAGTTTTTTGAAAAACCGCCAAACTGTCCAACATAAAGGGTGGGTCCTTCTGCATTCCAACTAGCAGTGTGCGAAGATTTCCACTCCTCCACATACTCTCCTTCAACTGTAGACTTCCATTTCATTTTTAATAGCAGCCAGCCTAATTGGAGCAATATGGGATCTCATTGTAGTTTTGATTTGCATTTCCCTAGTAGTGATTTTGTGCATTTTTCATGTCCTTTTTAGCCATTTCTATTTCTTCTTTGGAGAAGCATCTGTTCATATCTCTTGCTCATTCTGTAAAAGAGCTATTTGTCTTTTTAATTTTGAGATATAAGGTTACTTTATACATGTAGTATATTGGCCTCCTATCAGATATGAGGTTACCAAGTGTTTTCTCCCATTGCGTATGCTTTATTTTCACTTGCTTGACAAAGTCCTGTGAGGTGAAAAAGGATTTAATTTTGTAGAGGTTCCATAATTGTTCTTTTGCTGCTCCTGTTTGGGTGTGAAGTTCCTGAAGCCATTTCCTATTATGAGTACATGCACATGGTTCCTTACATTGTTTCCCTGCATTGTTTATGGACTTGGCTCTTTCATTTAGGAATTTGATCCATCTTGAATTGATTTTTGCATAAGGTGTGAGATGGTAATCCTCTCTCATTCTTCTGTATATTTATATACTGTTCTCCAAACACCACTTTTGAAGAGGCTATTCTCACCCAGTTGAGTGGGCTTGGTGGCCTTGTCGAATACCAGATGACTGCATATGTGAGGGTGTATATCAGAAATCACAATTTGGTTCCATTTGACAGTATGTCTATACTTGTGTCCATACTGTGCCTTTTTCAACACTGTAACTTTGAATTATGTTTTGAAGTCAGGAAATGTGATTCCTCCAAATTCATTTTTCTTTTTCAATATGTCTTTGGCTATTCAGGGCTTCTTTCCTTTCTAAATAAATTAAATAGTTAGCTTTTCTAGTTCATTTAAGAATTATGGATTAGAGTGGACTTACTGATATTCTATTCATGAACTATTGTGATTAGTAATAGAATAAAATGTGGCTTTGGTGTGGAGAAAGTGGACATGGTGGCTGCTGGGTGTGGGGAAGGGAGGAAGAGATGAGATGTGGAGGCATTTTCATGACTTGGAATTGTCCTGGGTGATGCTGCAGGGACAGGTGCTGGACATTGTATGTCCTGCCATGGTCCACTGGGTGGAAAGTAGGAGAGTGTGGGCTATGATGTGGACCATTGGCCATGATGTGCAGTAGTGCTCAGAGATGTATTCAACAAATGCAATGAATGTCTCATGATGATGGATATTGTTGCTATGGGGGGAGGAGTGGGGTGAGGGGGTTGGGGGGTATATGGGGACCCCATATTTTTTAATGTAATATTAAAAAATAAATAAAGACAAAAATAAAAATAAAATTACTCTGTTGATTTTTATCAGGATTACATTGAATCTGTAGATCAGTTTGGAAAGATAAACTTCTAAATGATATTTTGTCTTCCTATCCATGAATGGTGAATATTCTTCCATTTTAGTCTTCTTTGATTTCCCTGAACAGAGTTGTGTAGGTTTCTGAGTATAAGTCACATCTTCAGTTAAATTTATTCCTAGGTGTTTGATTTTTTTTAAATTTACTATTGCAAATTTTATTTGTTTCTTTATTTCCTCCTCAATATTGGTGTATAGAAATTCTGCTGATTTTTGTGCATTGATCTTATAACCTGCAACTTTACTCAACTCATCTATAAGTTCTATAAGATTTATTGTAGATTTCTCAGGGTTTTATATATATAGAATCATGTCATCTTCAAATAGTGAAACTTTTATTTCTTCCTTTCCAATTTGGATGTCATTTATATCTGATTCTTGCCTCAGTGCTCGAGGCAATGTTAAATAGGAAGGGTGATATCCTTGTCTTTTTCCTGATTTTAGAGGGAAAAATTTTAGGTTCCACAATTGTAAATGAAGTTAGCTGTGGGTTTTTCTTATATACCCTTTATCATGTTCAGAAAGTTTCCTTCTATTCCTAACTTTTGTGATGTTTTTATCAAGAAAGTGAGCTGTATTTTTTCAATAGCTTTTTCTGGGTTTATAGATATGATCATGTGATTGTTTTCCTTTGATCTGTTTATGTGGTGTATGACATTAATTGATTTTCATATCATGATCCATCCTTGCATACCAAGAATGAAACCCACTTGTTCATGGTGAATAATTCATTTAATGTGTTGTCGAATAAGTTTACCAAGTACTTTTTGAGTATTTTCACATCTAGTTTCATTAGAAAGATTGTTCTGTAATTTTCCTTTCTTGTGGCATCTTTGTTTGGCATTGGTATTATGGTAAAGTTGGCATCATAGAATGAGTTAGGCAATGTTCTTTCTATTTTGATTTTCTGAAAGAGATTAAGCAAGATTGGTGTTATTCCTTTCTGGAATGTTTGGTAGAATTCACCTGTGAATCTGTCTGTTCTAGGGCTTTTCTTAGTTTAGAGGATTTACAGACTGATTCTATCACTTTACCTGTGATTGGTTGTTGCTATCATCAATATCTTCTTTCATCAATGTAGGCTGTTTATGTGCTTCTAGGAATTTGTCCATTTCCTCTAAATTGTCCTTCTATTTGGCATACAGTTTTTCAAAGTATCTTCTTATAATATTTTTTATTTCTGTGGGGTCAGTGGTGATATCCACTTTCTCATTTCTTGTTTTGTTTATTTTCATCTTCTCTCACTTTTTCTTTGTTAGTCTAGCTATGGGTTTTTCAATTTTACTGATCTTCTCAAAGAATGAGCTCTTTGTTTTGTTTATGTTTTCTTATGTTTCTTATTTTCTATTTCATTTATTTCTGCTCTCATCTTTGTTATTTCTTTCTTTCTTCTTCCTTTGTATTAATTTTGTTGCTTTTTTACTAATTCTTCCAAGTATGCATTTGTTTTTCAATTTTAGCACTGTCTTCCTTTTTCATGTATGAATTTATGACTATGAATTTCCCTCTCAGTACATCTTTTCCTACATTCCATATGTCTTGCCATATTGTGTTTGCATTTTCTTTAGTGTCAGTGTAGTTATTGATTTCTTTTGAGATTTCCTCTTGACCCACTGTTTGTCTAAGTGTGTGTTTTTTAACTTCCTTATCTTGGTGACTAATCTGGGTATCTGGCCCTTTCAGATTTCCAGCTTCATTGCACTGTGATAAAATAAATTATTTTGTATGATTTCAGTCTTTCTGAATTCATTGAGATTTTCTCTGTGGCCTAACATGTAGTCTATCTTTGAGAATGATCCATGCATGCTTGAGAAAATGTATATCCTGCTGTATTTGGTTGTAATGTTCTGTATATGTATATTAGGTCCAGTTCCTCTAATACATTGATTAAAGTCTTTGTTCTTTTATTAATTTTTCCTTGAGATTTTATGTCCAATAGTGATAATGGTGTATTATGGCCCCCCATTAAAATTGTAGAGGCAGCTATTCCTTTACTTAGTTTTTCCAGTGTTTGTCTCACATATTTGTAGGAGCATTGGTTAGGAGCATAAGGATTTATGGTTGTTCTTTATTCTTGAAAGATTGCACCTTTTGCTTAAATTTAGTGACATCTTTGACTTCCACAATAGATTTGCATTTAAACTCTATTTTGTCTGATACTAATATAGCTACTCCTGAACTTTTTTGGTTATTTTTTGCCTGTAAGATGGTTTTCTAGCCTTTCACTTTCAACCCTTTGAATTATTGGGTCTAAGATGGGCTTTTGTAGACATCATATAAATAGGCCATGTTTGCATAACCATTCTTTCAATCTGCATATCTTGAATAGGTTATTTTAATCAATTGATATTCTATGTTACTACTCTCAAGAAATTACTCACATTAACCATATTTTATTTGGATTTATGTTTGTTATATGCTTTTTGATTTTTTTTCCCTTTTTGTCTTTTTAGTTGTTCTTACACTCTCCTCTAAATCTGTCTCTCCTGTTTTTTTTTTTTTTTCTTTTCTCCACAGAACTACCTTTAGTATTTCTTGAAGGACAGGTTTCTTGTTAGCACACTCTGTCAGTTTCTGTTTATTTGTGAATATTTTGAACTGTCCATCATTTTTGAATGACAGCTTTGCTGGATTGAATATTCTTGGCTGGAATTATTTTTCTTTCAGTATCTAGACTATTTCATACCACTGCCTTCTTGCCTGCATGAAGGCACTTAATCTTAATCACACTTAATCTTATAGAGCTTTCCTTGCATGTGATGGTTCTCTTTTCTCTTGCTGCATTCAGTATTTTCTCTTTGTTTTGAGCATTGGAAAATTTGATGAGTGTGTGTCTTGGGATAGGCCTGTAGGGATATATGCTCTTTGGGGTGCATTTTGTTTACTGGACTTGTACAATGTCCCTCAATAAGTTTGGGAAATTTTCATCCATTATTTCCTCCAACAACCCTTCTGTCCCCTTCCCCTTCTCTTCTCCTTCTGGGATGCCTATAGTACATATTTTTGTGCATTTTGCATTTTCATTAAGGTCCAAAATTTCCTTCTGGATTTTTTCTCTATTTTTATCAATCAATTCTATTGTTTCATTTCAGACGTGGTGCCCGAATAGGGACCTGAAAATCCCGGAGACAATATCAGCGATCTATCAAGTGTAGCTCAGCGTTGCAGGCGGCAAGTGACCCTCAGAATGGGTAATCTTTCCTCCTCTGAGAAGGCTCCACAAGCACGCGCCCTACATGCCCTTTTGGCAAGTAGGCGCATCAAAATTTCTGAAAAGGAACTTAATCAATATTGGGACCTTGTTGTTCATTTTAACCCCTGGCTCTCCACAACCGCCCTATGGGATCCCACCACATGGGCGAAGCTGCTTAAGCGCATGCGCTTTGCGAAAGTCCATGAGGGAAAAATGTTTCCTCTAGGCCTCATTCCCACTCTCTTAGCCATTCATGCTTGCCTTATGGGTGCTCCATTAGATGTACCTTCCCCAATCCCACTTTCCGTCATGCCTGCAACTCCTTCTACCCCCAGCGCCTCCTTACGTACCACCTGACCGCCATCCCTTATACCCATCACTCAAAGATATATCCCAAAGCCCCAACTGCTCCACCTCTGAAACTTCCCCTCTGCTCATCCCGACACCTGCTACCAACTTTTCTCAACAAAAATACCCTACTAATGGCCCTCCGCAGGAAGCCGTTGCTCCACAGGCTCCAGCGGAAGCCGCTGGCCACAAGAGCGTTGCCCCCCCTTCCGCAAATGAGGAGGACCTAATCATCTTTGCTTCGGCAGCAACCAACCGCTCCTCTTCTTCAACACCTCCCCTTCCCCTTCCTACACAACCCCCACCCCCCTTCCTCCTCTAGAGCTCCACCCTGCGGTCTTTGCCCTTTTCTTTCTGACCCTAGAACCATTCCCCCCCTCCTTCCCTTGTACCTGCCATTTTCTCTTCCTCTTCTACTTCCTCTTCTGGTTCGGTAGCCATCTTGGCTAACCCATATGTCACTGTCTCTCCTCCCACCCCTTCCCCTGCACACCTTTACCCGGTGAACTTCAATCCTACCGATCACACCCCCTACAAATGGTACCCTTGGAATCATAAAACTATTTCTAACCTTCGCAAAGCCATTCAGGAAGATGGCCTTAATAGTCCATATGCTCAGATGTTAATGGATAATCTGTCCCTTGAACACAATTGCGCTACTGATTGGAAGAACCTTGCGTGTGCCATTCTGACTCCTGGTGATTATATCACCTGGAAATTTTTGTACAATGATGAAACAGAGAAAACAGGCACACGCAACCTTACCAATGTCATAACGGCCCTCCCCCCTGATGCTTTAAAAGGGGAGGGGCAATGGGCTCTTCCAACAGTCCAAGCTGCATGTCCAGCGCCCTACTTTGCTCAGTGCCTCACCATCACTAAAATTGTTTTTCAAAAACTCAACCCTCAGGGAAAACCTATTCACCTCTCCAAACTTCTGCAGGGTCCCAATGAGCCCTTTTCTGACTATTGTAGTCGAGTGAAGGTGGCCATTGATATAAAAGTTTCCCGTTCTGCTGCCACTGATGCTTTATTAAAAGACCTTCTTTGGGAAGGCGCCAATACTGAGTGTCGACAAACAATTACGCCTATTTCTAATAAAAGCCCCTACGACTGGGTCCTTGCTTGCAGAGACATTGAGTCTCATTCCTCTTCTTCTATGGTAGCTGCAACTAATATCACTTCTGTCCTAGCCGCTGCCTTAGCCGATCATTTGCGCATCCAGCCACCTCACAAAACCTGTTACAGGTGCCACAAGCCTGGTCATTTCACCAAGGAGTGCCCTCTTGTGGTTACTACTAAGGCACAAAATGTTCCCCCCTTGTTCTGCCCGAGATGTAGGAAAGGATTTCATTGGAAGAGAGATTGTTGCTCAAAAACTGACCTTCAGGGCAATTCTCTTCCGCGATTAAATGAGATCAGGGGCAACTCTCAGCCCCGCAAGTAAGAGAGGACTCCCCACACGACGTTTTTTGGACTATCCCGATTACCCAAGGTAAAGCATTTTCACTATCATAGTGCAGGGCAAGTCCATTACTGGGCAAATAGACACCGGAGCTGACTTATCTGTCCTCCGCTCTTCTGACTCAGACCCTTCATGGCCGCTAAAACTAGGTCCCCTATTTCAAGGTGTGGGAGGCCTAAGACCCTCACACCAGCTTACATCAACATTGACTTGGACAGACCCGGATGGCAGAACAGGCACCTTCTGCCCTCTTGTGTTACCCAACCTTACTCATACCCTTTGGGGGCTTGACTTTCTCCCCAAAGTGGGAGCTGTCCTCACTGCTAATCGTACAAATTACCCCCAAGCATAAAGGCCACTGGCCATCCGCCTTTATTTACTTTATCCAAACCAAAACCTGTAAGATTAACATAGAAAATGCAAAACTCTATTTGCTCGGACCAGTGGCCACTGCCTCAAGCAAAATTAGAACAACTAAAACTCCTTGTGCAAGAACAATTGAACTTGTAGCACATAGAACCCTCTACTAGTCCTCATAATTCTCCTATCTTTGTGATTAAAAAAAAATCTGATAAATGGAGGCTACTACATGACCTCAGAAATATTAATGCTCATATAACAAAGATTGGCTCCCCACAACGAGGCCTTCCTCATCCTTCAGGCATCCCATGTGATTACCACATTATTGCAATAGACCTCAAAGATTGTTTCTTTTCCATTCCTCTTCATGAGGACGACCGTCAATACTTTGCCTTTTCCGTACCCGACACAAATAATTCAGGCCCCCAATAACGTTATCAGTGGAAAGTACTCCTGCAAGGAATGAAAAACAGTCCAGCTATGTGCAAAATATTTTAGTGAAGGCACCCGTCCCCTTTCTCAGTTTTGTCAAATCGTTCATTATATAGACGACATCCTCATTGCTCACCCAGACCCAATTCACCTACAATTCTGCTTCAAATCTCTTCTACATAGCCTTATGCAACTGGGCTTCCCCATATCACCTGAAAAAGTAAAAAACTACCCCACTTACACCTTTTTATTTCCATCTTTTGGCAATAGTGAATAATGCCGCTATTAAAATTGGTGTGCATATATCGGTTCATGTCCTTGTTTTCAGTTCTTCTGGGTACATAACCAGTAGTGGAATTGCTTGGTCATATGGCAAATCTACTACTAGTTTTTTGAGGAAATGCCAAACTGTCCTCCACAATGGCTGGGTCCTTTTACATTCCCACCAGTATTGGATGAGGATTCCCATTCCTCCACATCTCTTTAACACTTGCAGTCCTTTGCTTTTTTCAATAGTTGCCAGTCTAATGGGTGTAAGATGGCATCTCATAGTACTTTTTTTTTGCATTTCCCTAATATCTTGTGATACTGAGCATCTATTCATGTGCTTTTTAAACATTTGTATTTCTTCTTTGGAGAAGCTTATCTTCAAATCTCTTGCCCATTTTTTAAATGGGTAGGTTTTCTTTTTATTTTCAAGATATTTTTTTATTTTATATTTTATTTTCAAGATTTCTTTATATATGCTGGATATTAGGCTCCTATCAGATATATGGTTACCAAATATTTTCTCCCATTGGGTAGGTTGTCTTTTCACCTGACTTTACTTCTTGAATATTCTCTCTGTCCCTTTCTCTTTTTCATATCCTTCTGGGACCCCCATAATGGACTTATTGGTATGCTTGATGATGACTTAGATTTTTCTTTGGCTCTCTTCATTTCTCTTTTTTTTTCATCCTGAGTCATTTTAAGAATCATATCTCTGAGATCACTGAATCTTTCATCTACCAGCTCTAATAAACTGTTGAATCCCTCTTGGGAATTTTTCAATCCAATTGTTGTGATTTTCTTTTGATAAAGCATGTATCTTTCACTTTTAAAATTTCTAAATTATATCGAAATTCTCATATTGTCAATATTTTATTTCCTAATATATGTTAGTTTTTTTTTTGTTTTTTTTTTAATTTTTTTATTTTTTATTGACTTTGTAATAATATTACATTAAAAATATATATGTGAGGTCCCATTCAACCCCACCCCCCCACCCCCCCTCTCCCCCCCCCCAACAACACTCGTTCCCATCATCATGACACATCCATTGGATTTGGTAAGTACATCTTTGGGCACCTCTGCACCTCATATACATTGTATGTTAGTTTTTATTGATGTTTTCCTTCATCTTCTTGAGCATATTGAGGATCATATTTTAATGTCTTTGTACAGAATTATCAAAGTTTTGACCTGTTAATTTATGATTCCTGAATTTTGTCTTGTTCCTTTGGAAAGGCCATCATTTCTCTTTCCTTTGTTTGTGTTATAATCTTCTTTTCCACACTGCACACTTTAATGTTTTATTTTATTTATTTTTTGACTTTTATTTTTTTAATTTTTTAATTTTAATTTTTCCTTCTTTATTTTTTTAAAATGTTATATTAAAAATATATGAGGTACCCATAAAGCCCCCACCCCCCTCGCCCTCCTCCTCCCTTATAAACAACCTCTTTCATCATTGTGGCACATTCATTGCATTTGGTGAATACATTTTGGAGCATGGCTACACCAGATGGATAGTGATTTACATTGTAGTTTACACTCCCCTCTTTTACTCACAGTGGGCCATGGCAGGACATAAAATGTCCAGCATCTGTCTCTGCAGTACCATGTAGGACTACTTCAAGTCCTGAAATGTCCCTAAATCATGTCTCTTCTTCCCTCTCCCTAACCTCAGCAGCTACCATGGCCACTTTCTCCACATCAATGCTACAATTTCTTCCATTACTAATCAAAAGAGTTCCTTAGTAGAATATCAGTTAGTCCACTCTAATACATACTCTAGTCCTCCAGCCTGGGGACCCCAAACACTTATCTCTTGGATTTAGTCCCTGGGATCTCTGTTCCTTAATTTTGTATCCACTTAGTGATACATGATAGACTTCCCTGATTTCCAGTAGCTGTCTAAAACTGACAACCAAAACAAAAAATCTTCCTACAATCTGTAAATTGGATCCCCTTTGACTGATGATATCCTTCAGGACTTAGCTCCCCTATCAAGATTACCACCCTAGTATAGCTGTGGAAATTTGTTTCCCTGGGGTTGTTCTTGCTAGTGGCCTTAGGAATTCCTCTGTTTACAGTTTAGAGGTATTCATATGCCCTTCTAGACTTTATGTAGACTTTAACCCCCTATTGCATTCTCTAATGAAGTTAGTCCCTTCTTTCCAGGCCCTTCAACTTACTTGTTTCTTACACTGCTTTAGCTGTATACAAGCTTCTTTACTTCTCTCAGGATAGAATCAGATATGGCAAACCTTAAGCAAGTTTGATGATTCAGTCTTTCAGAAATACATGGGATAAATTGGTACTAAAATAAATGCACTCCAGTATGCATATAAGGGCTACTTGCTCTTTCTGGAACAGGGACAGGGACTCACAGTGGGAGCACAAACTCATTTTGCATTATGTTGGAGTGGGGGTGGTAGAAATGGCAGCAAGGCCTCCAGAAACTTCTTTTAAGATTTTTGAAAGTGTTTTATTGAATAAACACTAGCCCAGTTATTGCAGGCCTTTCATTATTTTCTATAGATATGAGCCTTTAATAGTCCTCTGCTGCTTTTTCCTGATAAGTTTTGGAGCAATGGTAGCACTTAGAGTCAGATTTCAGTGACATGAAGTAACTGAACAATATCAGTAGTCCGTTGTCAGACCTCACAAACATAGCACTTGAAGACTACATCCTTATATCTCACCCTGGCATCAGCAAGCTGCAATAGGATCTTGGGCTACATTCTCCACTGTTACTTGCCCTCAGGTTGAGGGATAAGGCATGGTAGCCAATGCAGGGTGGGTGAAATTCCTTGGTGTTGAACACAATTGGATTCTGCTCAATGCTCCACTAGACTCTGGAATTTCAAAATAGTTGATTCAGATATTTTCAGCCAGGTCAATATTTGTTTTCATGGAGAGAATGATTCCTGAAGCTCCCTACGGTGCCATTTTCCCAAAATTCCTTCTATGCATTGTCTTCTTTATAACCTTTAGTATTATATGTGTGTGTGTATGTGTGCAATTTATTTCTATTCATATTTTTCTTTAGCTCCTTTAATTAAATTTAGGGATTTGAGTTTTGACTGAATATATTTGATTAATGTTTCACTGTTTTTCCTTTGGAGATTTAATTTATTCCCTTGTGTGAGCTATCTCTTCCTCTTTCTTTGTATGACTTGTGAAGTTGTGCTCAATTCTGAGTATTTGACTGTTTTGATATCTGAATCTGGAATTCAGTTCTCTCTTCTGGCCTAGAATTTTAACGTAGATGTATTGTGTGCTAAATTTCTTCTTAAATTCTTCGTCCATTTTATTCTGAATATTTAGAACAACTTGTATTAAAAGTTCAGATTTTCTCTGATCTTTCTTCAACTGTCTCAACTTTGCATGCACAATAATGAAATTTTATATTTATTTTTAAATACTGTCAAGCATATATAAGAGTGACAAAAATAATACAAATCCAGTAAAGAGAACTCCAATATACCACTTGGCCCCCAGATACCCAGATACATGAGCATTAAAATTTTGTCATATTTATCTTACATTCTATCTAAATATCTGTACATACATGCATACATTCATATATACATACATTGATCCATCCATCACTAAACACTTATTTAGGTTATATAAATCATACACTGACCATTTAATATTGCCATATACATTAACTAAGAACAGGATATTCTCTTATGTAGCAATCTGTTCTAGTCAGGGTTCTCTAGGGAAAAAAGAACCAATGAAGATATCTGTAAATAATATGAGATTTTATAAAATTTTTCCTGCTAATTTAGGGATAAACAAATCAGAATTCAGCAGGGCAGGCTGCAAATTGGGGCCCCTGTTGAAGGTCCTTCATGAGGTCCAAGGAGACACTGACTGAAGTAGAGATGGCAATTCTCCCTTTGAATGCAGAAATCACATCTCTGTTTAAGGCCTTACACTGATTGGATGAGATGTCACTCATTGCTGACATGAGAATGTTCAGTTGATTGCAAAAATATCCAAATCAAGTGACTGATGATTAAAATTCATGAAATGATCTTGTGTTACAATTAGTCCAGTGATGGTTTGACCCAAAAACTAGTCCCCATTCACTGGCCAAGTTGACATATTACCTTAACCATAACAGCCCACCCCTTATTAACTTGGTAGCCATACATATCAACTTAAACCATACTTAGTCTCTAAATAAAATCAAATATATATATATATATATATATATATATATATATATATATATATATTTATTTATTTAACTATTCTGCATACAACTGGAAGTACATTAAATCCTTCCAGAATAGGGTGCAAATCCTTGGATGACATTCACTCTTAAACTTGACATCCTTAAAATACTACAACATGAAACTAATACAATTTTGTCTTATGGTAAGGGAAAAGGTGAGGGAAGAAACCAAAGTTACTCATTTTATATACATGTACAAACATACTCATAACAAAACAAGGACAAAATATGTATGACCATTATTGTCCTCTTTTCAGTATCTGGTCATTTGGTAAAAGTTCATATTTATCACTACCTTCTTCACCTACCCATTCCAAGTTCCCTTTACCCTCAGCAAGAACCACACCCTTCCATGGTTCTTCTGTTCTAGTGGAGTGACTGAAACTTTCATTATTGAAGATTCTGGGCCATTAGTCATGAATGGATTGGGTTGATACAATTTTCCATTGACTTTAATGACAAGATATGATAGTACTATGACACACCCTAGTGGATTTCCTGTATTCCAGGCAAACTCTTCTTTCCCTTAATTGTGTAGGTGTAGTCGTATTTCTCCTTGCCAGTCACAATCAGTCACCCCAACCAGTAGGGTAATTCTCTTCTTTGCCTATTGATTGAGAGGCAAGAGTAGCCCCAAGTGTTCAAGTGGAAGCCTTAACATCCAATTCAATGCAATAATTGCTATGTTCCCTGGTGGAAGCACTTCTCATTTTGGAACTAATACCTGTAGATCAGCAGAGCTTATGTTTACAAGAACTGGGAGCAAAATTTTCCTAGTGCATCACTAGGCATAATATTCAGTGGTGCCACTCCCCATTTCCACCACTGATTTTTTTTTTATTCAAGAGCATGTAAGGTATATTTTAAATTTTTTTAAATTTATTAAAATATGTACACAATGAATGGATTAAATTTTTTAAAGTCAGAAAGACTTTTTTAAAAAATTTGGTACAAAAGAATGAAGCTATGAAGAAAAAGGTAGATAAATTTGCATATATATAAAATTTAAAATTTCTTTATCAATTTTTTGTGGTGCATTCATTGTGTTTGGTGAATGCATTTTGTAGCATTGCTGCACAACTATCAAGGAGGTGAAGATGGTCAACCACCACACCAGAGAACCGAGAGTGCCTACAACTCCAAGTAGGAGAATTGCATCCATCAACCATGTGGGACCTAAGCCCCCTCTCGATATTGAGGTGGAGGGGACATCACATTCCCAGGGTCCACAGGATGGAGGAATAAAATATGGATTAGAGTGGACTTACAGGTATTTTACTATAGAATCATTGTGACTAATAATGGAAGAAACTGTAGCATTGATGTGCAGACAGTAGCCACATTAGTTGCTGAGGGAAGGCAGATGGAAGAAGAGATGTGATATGGGGACTTGGAGTTGTCCTAAATGATATTGCAGGAAGAGATGCTGGATATTATATATCCTGCCATAACCTACTTAAAGTACTGGGGGAGAGTGTATACTACAATGTAAACTATAATCCACCATTTATTCTTGTACCTGTGTATCTTGGCTTTTGGAGAAATAGCACCATAGAGTAGAAACTGATTTACATCATACAGAGTCTCATGGAGAATATTTACCATTCCTGCAAGGTATTGCATGCAGTTGTTTCATAATTAAAGTTTCAAGAAGCTATTCCAAACTTCTATCAATGAAGCTTTTCCAGAATGATGGGGAACATGAAAGACCAGTGAATTTCATGAACATGTGACCATTTCAACAATCATTAAATGTTAAGGGGATTCCTTGATCAGAAGAAATGCAGTGTGGTTTCCTATGGTGGTGGATAAGACATTCAGTAAGGCCATGAATGATAGTTTATAAAGAATCATTGCATGCAGCGAAGGCAAACCCATATCTGGAACCTGTGTCTATTCCAATAAGAATAAAAATTCTGTCCTTTCCATGATGGAAGTGGTCTAATATAATCAACCTGCCCCTGGGTAGCAGTAAGATCACTTTGGGGAATGATGCCATATCAGGGACTGAGTGTTAAATTCTGCTATTCATAGTTTGGACACTCAGCTTTGACTGTAGTCAAGTTGGCCTTGGTGAGGTTAAATCCATGTTTCTGAACCCATTCAAAACTTCCATCCTTACCACCATGGCCATTTTGTTTATGAGCTCATTGGGCAATGACAAGAGTGGGTGGGGAAAGGGGATGAGATCATTAACCACACAGCAGGTCACTTTACCCAATTGATTACTAAATTCTTCCTCTGATGAAGTCACCTTCTGGTAAACATTCATTTGGGAAACAAATATTTGCATGTTTTTTGCTCACTCAGAAAGGTCTATCCACATACCTCTTCCCCAGACCTCTTTGTCACCAATTTTCCATTCACATTCCTTCCAAGTCCTTGACCATCCAGCCAAACCATTGGCAACAGCCCATGAATCAATTTAGAAATTTACCTCTGGCTATTTCTCATTCCAAGCAAAATGAACAACCAAGTGCAGTGATCGAATTTCTCCCCAACATGAGGATTTGCCCTTACCTCTATCCTCCAAGGATATTCCAGAAAGGGGCTGCAGTGCAAATAATGTCCACTTTTGAGAGTTACCAGCAAATTGTACATCACCAACTATAAACCAGGCACAAGTTTCTCTTCTTCAGTCAAGTGATTTTAAGGAACTCCCCAAGACGCCATAGCTGTGGGCTGGGAAAATAAAGGTAACATGGCATGGGTGGTAACCATAGGCATTTGTGCCACTTCCTCATGTAACTTTCTTGTGCCTATAAGACCCACTAGAGCCCTAGCTTGTATATACCACTTCCACATTACAATAGAATACTGCTGTATACACCCAAATTCATGTTTTGGTTGGTCAGACTATACCCAGGTCATAATTGGCAGCTCAGGAATCATGGTAACTTAGTTGTCCATGGTTAATCATTCACCCTCTATTTAATCCCTGTAGCAGGCCATAAGCTTTTTCTCAAAAGAAGAGTACTTAACTACTATATGGCAGGGCTTTGCTCCAAAATGTTAAGGGTTTGTATTCTGATTCTCCTATAGGGACCTTGCCAAGCTCCAAGTAACAACTCTGTTTGTCACTGACAATACCAGCATCATTGGATCATTTGAATATATAGCTCAAGTGGCCATGCAGCTTAAAAAGCAGCCTGGAACTGTTGCAGAGCCTCCCTCCTCTTGTTCTGGTCCCCACTCAAAACTAGCAGCTTTTCTGTTCACTGAGTAAATAGGCTAGAATAGCACAGCCAAATTAGAAATGTGTTATCTCCAAAATCTGAAGAGACCAACTTAATTTTATGCCTAATTTATTGTTGTTGTAGGGTCCAAATATAAATGCTTATCTTGATATATCCTACGCGACTGTACAGGAAATTTCTTTGAGGTAGAAGGAAGACCCTTGTGATTTTGTTGGATTTATCTCCCATCCTCTCTCACAGAAACACTTTACCAATAAGTCTAGTACAATTTTTACTTTCTTCTCACTATGTCCAAATCATCATGATGCCATCAATATAATGGACAAGTTTGATGCCTATGGGAGGGAGTGATGTGCCATATCCTTGAGGACAATATCATACACATAGGGCTAGATTCTTGATATACGTCTGAGACAGGAGAGTGAAGGTATATTCTTGGAGTTGCCAACTGAAATCACCCTCTTTTTGGTGGTCCTTATAAGTGGTAATTTAGAGAATGGCATTTTCCAGGCAATAGCTTCATACAAGGGACCAGGGAACATGCTGATTTGCCCAAGCAAAGATATTTCATCTGGGACAGGAGCTGCAGTTGGAGTTACCACCTTTTTAAGTTTACAATAACCTTCTCTCATCCTCCAAAATCCATCTGATTTCTGCACCATCCAAATGGGAGAGATGAATGGGGATGCTTTGGAAGCATCACCCCACATATCCTTCAAATTCTTTATTGTGGCACTGATCTCTGCAATCCATTCAGGCATCTGGTATTGCTTTTTATTTACTATCTTGCTAGGTAGCAGAAGTTCTAGTGGTTTTCTCTTGGCCTTTCTTGCCATAACAACCCTCACTCTGAAATTTAAGGATCCAATGTGGGAATTCTGAGAGTTACTGAGAATATCTATTCCAATTATGCATTCTGAAACTGGGAAAATAACCACAGAATAGGTCCAGGGTCCCACAGGATGCACTATGAGATGGGCCAGAGCTACAACTCTATCAATTGCCGGGCTTCCATAAAGTCGTACTCTGACCGGTGGACCACAGTGATGTTTTGGGTCTCCTCAATTGATGTCACTTCTGAGACATCGTCTAGTAATTCCCAAAATGTCTGATCATTTCCTTTTCCTTGATTAACTATTACCCTGCTAAAAAGAAAAAGGTCTCATTGGGGAAACCTGGAAGGAAGATTAACAGTATAAATTTTTGACAGTGCCATAAGATCCATTCCCATGGCCTTCCCCTCATTCAAGTAGATCTGTTTCATATCTTGTAATTGATTAAGAGGACATGATTCTCTGTTTCTGTAATTCAAGTTAGGGTTTTGTTCACTTGACCTAGAACTCTTCTCCTTATACAGATCAAGTAGAAATTTTGTAGTCTTCTTATCTATTTATTTCTAAGTACTCCATGATCTGTTTGCCAGTGGCATAACTTTATGAGATTTAATGTTTTGATTGCTACTTTGAGTCTATCATTCATTTTTTAGCCACAGCCACCTTGTCTTCACTCATTAAGTGCTGCTACTTGACTACCACTAGCACAAGATCTGATCATCTCCATAGTGTTTAAGGATTCTAGTTCCATGCAGCAGTTCCCACAGTAATATCTGGCCTACCGAGAAGAGCTAAAACAGAGCTCTTCAATGAAGATGATATTTAGTCTTACAAATTTATTCTTCACAGTTTTGGTTAAAATTGTGCCCTCTGAACATCCTGAAATGGGTGGGCAGTTGTAAAATGGTGACCTGATTCTAGTATTACAATTTCTAAGCCTTTAAAACCCCTCATGAGTGGTATACAAGTTAAATCAGGCATCTTGTCCTAAGACTTTCTAAGTTATTTTTTGGTCTATATTTCAGTCAGCTAACAAAATAAACTGTTGTGCACTTTGTAACTCCTCAAGGTAAAGCACTAAATCTGGAATCTCTACTTTGTTAGCCTATATCAATAAATTTAGTCTGATCTCACTTTATATTTCTTCTACCATTATGCTATACCCTTAATATGCATTTCTGCACACATTTCCCTAATTTATGCCTATATAAATTGGAAAAGTGATACAGTTCTTTTAGAGTATAGCATACTTCCTCATGGGGCACACTTTGTACTTCACTTTTGGTAGCTTGGTGTGATTTTCGTTAAGTTGTAGGTCTGAAAGGGAAGAGTGTTGTGCATGTGGTTAAGGAGAAGTGTTAGAAATGTCTTGCAAGCTACTGAACTCAGGGCATTCTTTTGCATTTCCATGTGGAGAGACAGGATTAATATCTTCAGTCAGGGGTTTCAGAGCAGACTCTTCTGGTCACAGTGGAGGTTGGGTACAGTTTTCCTCAGGACAGAGTGGATGTGGAGATTCCTTCCAGCAGGTTGGAGGTTAAGCAGTGTAGATTTCAGGTTGGGTACTGTTTTCTTCAGGACAAAGCAGATGTAGAGATTCCTTCCAGCAGGCTAGAGGTTAGGCAGTGCAGGATTCAGGTTGGCAATTTCCCATCTCAGGGCAGGGAGGATGTCTGTACTCCCTGGCACAGGCTGATATTTAGGTGATACAACCTTGGCATTGGGTGATCTCCACAGAGCAGACAATTACAGGCTTATCTGGCAAAATTTTGGCAGAATTTAGGAATTTGATATTCCCACTGATATCACCATAAAAACATGTCTCCAATTCAGTTTTCATGGCTCTGATCCTTTTCTATCAATGCCCTCACTTTAAAAGAAATCACCCCAGAAGTTTGAGGTTTGAGGTTTTAATTTCTGTTGTAACTCTTTTACTAATAAAATGAGATGCTGAATCTTGTTTTAGAAATCTAAAACCTGCAACTGCAAAAAACAAAATTTTATTTCAGAACCCACATATTAACTATCAAAACATTAATGTGGTGCTTAAGTTCCGAATGTAAAGCCTTCAGCCCATTCCTTTATTTTGTAACTGTATCCAGCATATTTACGAACATCCAGCAAATATCATTGTATGTTTTAACTCCACAAAACTCTGCAAAGGTGTAAATAACACTCTCACCAAGATCCTTGCTTCTTAGAAGAATTATGGAAGTAGTTATATTCAGTGGTGCTATTTTGCATATCTCTATTGTTAACTCACACTATGGTCTGCCTCTTGATTGTTGGAAAGTTATTAGTGCCTTTCAATATAATCAGAGTAGAGAGCCAATTGCAAAAATCCCAAAACCAATTCAAAAATCCTATTTTTATTATTCTGTTTCTCAAAAACCACTCCTGGTACCAAGCTGTATTAGTGATGGTTCTCTAGGGAAATAAAACTGACAGCAGATATCTGTAAATAGTGTGAGATTTTATACAATTATCTCATGCAACCATGGGGATACACAATTCCAAATCTGTAGAGTAGATAGCAAACAATAGACTCTGATGAAGGTACTTGAGACTTCCCCAGGAGATACTGTTTGTTTGAAGTAGTAATGGGAATTCTCTCTTTGAATGCTGAAATCATTTCCCTTTATAAGGCCTTCAACTGATTTAGATGAGACATCACTCCTTACTGATGGCAATCTCCTTAGTTGATTGTAGATGTAACCATCCATCTTTGCAATCCATTCTCTGATGACTAAAGTCATTGAAATGCCCTTCAATTAAGTTTCCTGTGCTTGCTTGACCAAACAACCAGGCTCCATTACATTGCCAATCATACACATTAATCTAACCATCATATCATCATACAAATTGTTATCAAGTTCAAGAAACACAACATTGGTAAATCTTAGTCTCTATTCCTGTTTATTTCATGTGTCCCAATAATACCCTTCTAAGCATGTTATCATAATATGCTAAATCTTTCTAAGGTCATGTATTGCATTTAAACACTATTGTTTCTTTAGTTACCCTTTCTTTATTGTGTCTGTGTGAACAAATATACATATTTAACATTTCCATCTTAACCTCTCTCAAGCATATGATTCAACAGGATTAATAATGTTTACAATGTTTCGGTACCCTCAACACCTTCCATTACTAGTCCTTTCACATCTCCCCAAATGGAAACCTTATACCCATTATTCATTAATTCTGTTTTTTGCTCTCCTGCCCCTGGCAATCTCTTTTATATATCTTATATTTTCTTCGTAGCCATTACTAAGAAATATCATTTATCTCTTTGAGCATATTTAGGAACTTTTTCTAAAGAATTTTACTGGTGTGTAATAGGTCTGGTCTTCCTCACTGATGTTTTCTAATGTTTTAATTTTCACTTTTGTCTGGCACATTACTTCTTGTTTTTATATTTTTTTGTAAACTTATTGTAAACCTTCAAATTTTGGTTGTGTATGTGATTGCTAGAATTTAAACACTGACATATCTGTTCATTAATATCTTTATGACTAGTGTTGTAATAGATATTTCCTTGATTGACAAGTGTTAGAAAAAGAAGGAAAACCACAAACATTTCTCCTAGTCTTTGCAGATTGAATGGTGAAAGTGATTTCTTTCATGGCTATCTGTTCAATGAAATTAGAAAATAGATCCAGGCCAGCATGTGAGGGCCTTCCTGATGCTTTCCGCATATGCATAACATCTTGGCCAAGTGTGTGGGGTCCTAGGATTTCCCCATTTAAACATTTCCAAATGTCCCCTATTCCCAATGAAAATGTTTTTTCTTTGTCCTAGATGCTGTACAGTATGCCTCGCAACCAGCAATCACATGCTGTAGGCTGGGAAAATTGCTTTCCTTAAGCATTCTGTAAGAGACTTCCATGGACTGCCATGTACATGCAGGTCGGTTCTGTGTTGGTGAGACCATCAGGCAACCAGCAGAAAGATTGGGCCATAAGTACCCACTCCCAATATGTGCACAAGGTTTACCCTGCTCCTACCAGAACCAGGACAAGGGATCCATAATGTGTGAAATTGCTGGCTTTAACCAAGCAGGTGAAGGGTTGAGGAAGGGCCAGCAATTTCATCTCTAGATCTTACTGCTTTAAATACAATTTTTCTTGATTCAGATTTCACCCTGAATGAAACCTGGCATTGACTGTAGAGGTAGGTTTCTTAGTTAATATTCCTTAGAAAAGTTGTTATTATTTCCCATTCTCCCATAAACCTTTGCTATCATTTGCCATGGGTGCTGAATCCTTCTAGAAAGAACCAATGGATATGTGATGATTTTAGTATTATAGTTGTGTTATTATTTATAAAGCCTGTTTTAAAATATGTAACATTCTATAAGTAAGATTATCACAACTGAACAAGTCTATCATACCACAAGTTAAATGCAATATGGTCTATTTTTTAATATTTCTTCATGGCGAAAATTAATAATTACTAACATATTTATGATAATATTCATCAATTGAAGTTCTTGATGTCAAATAGCAGAGGAGAAAGGGAGACTTTTTTTCAAGAAAGTAATACATCTAGTTTAAAACTGAAACTCTCATAAAATTGGACCTCATATTTGATATATGAGTTACTAGTCAATTATGTAGAAATTTTTAATAAATAAGATTGTTATTTTGGCATAATATGTAAAGTGTTATAGAGGATTGCAATGATCAACAGTAAAACGTTCTATTAACCAGAATGCTCATATATTAGAATGTTTTGGCTATTCAGGTTTTCTTGGGAAATGAGCCAACTCCAAAACACTTTTTATGACCCTTTTTAATATATTTTTACTCTTTCCTGTGATAGTTATATATATATATATACATATATATAACCATTTTATTTTCAAAGATGAATATATGTTCTATATAATACGTCATATAGTTTCTTTTTCTCCACATTTTAAATATCAATATTTTTTATAGTCCTACAGATAAAGGCCAGATTTAATGTATTGAGATCCTCCAATATATTTTGATATGTTTTTCTTTGTCTATTTTGAAGAAATATGTATCTAAGATATTGGTTTATAATGAAGTTTGAGATGAATATACAAAACCTCTATGTAAAATTCTATTCAAATGTACGTTATGCATTTATTCTATTACATTTATTGAATGCTTATATGTGCCAGTGACTATGTTAGCTATTATTTGAGTATTAATTATGTGAATTTTCTGTAGATTATTTTTTTGCCTCTCAGACAAGTAAAATATAGCCAGAATAACTTAATTATAAAGAAAAAATGAAGTTTATTTGGCCATGGAAGACCAAGATTTGACTGTATTTTTGAAGGTGCCATATTTTAATTGTGTTTTCAGATCTTGAGTGTCCTATAACTCACTTTTGTTGAAGTGTAACAGCCCAGTATGTGACTTGCCTAAACTTTCTTTCACCAGTATTTAGATTCTTTAAATTAAAAAAACAGACATACACAAATATGTACACACATGAATATAGACTTTTTATGCTTTTATATAATTAAGCTTACCTGTATTTACTACCACATGTGAGATACTGTTTTTGCATGTGCCATGTGTATCTACAATAACTTACATTTACTATTTCCTTCAATTTCTAGCCTATAGATTGACTTTCTTAAATAAGAATGTAATTATTGTACTTTCTGATGTAGGTACTTGTCCCTTGATTATAAGAAGGAAAAGGTCAGGAAATTTTAATCAATCAATTATTAGGTGAAGCCTCAGTCCATTTGGTCCAAAAGTTTTTCTGAATTATGCGTGCCTTCATGGATGAAAGAAAAAAATAAATAAAAGCATTAAATTTGTTTTCACTAGGAAAATAGACATTGTGGAAATTTTTGTGGAGTACCACAGCTTTTTGGTAAATGGAAAAAAATAATCACAGATTCTTCCCATCTGTGTATGCATGCCCTTTTGGAATAAGGCTTTGTAGCTCCTCCCATCAACAGATTGATGTGGGGGTATTTTCAGGACTTGGAGTTGTCCTGGGTGGTACTGCAGGGACAGATGCTGGACATTGTATGTCCTGCGGTGGCCCACAGGGTGGACTGGGAGAGAGTGTAAACTACAATGTAAACAATTATCCATGCAGGGCAGCAGTGCTCCAAAATGTATTCACCAAATGCAATGAAATGTGGCACGATGATGAAAGAAGTTGTTGATGTGGAAGGAGTGGGGTGAGGAGGTGGAGGGTATATGAGGACCTCTACTAATTTTTTTTTTTATGTAACATTAAAAAAGTAAACAGAGAAAAAAAGGAGATTGTTTTTTGAACGCATCAGATTTCAGTTTTGGGTTTACTTTACAGGACATCAACCCATATGATCCAATAAAAGACTTATAAATTGTTGAAGCAATGAACTGTGCCCACTAGTGTTGCTGCTGAGACACTACAATTACCACCAAATCATATAGCTACACTAGGCTAGGTGGCTGAATGAAGAATGCACTACCTTCTTCATCACTGCTGACAAGCAGTCAGTTGCTGGAATTATGAATGAGAATTTCAATATCCACCTGACTACAAACACGTAAGGGAGTAAAATTGGCATTACAAAAAAAATCATCCTAGTTGAACCGTATCTAAATTGATGACCCACAGAATCATGAGTAAGTAAATGTGTTATTTTAATCAATTAATGTGGGGTAGTTTGTTTGAACAAAAACAATTTAATAAAAGCCTATATACCCATGTTGATACTTCTCAAACTTTAATTCACATGTAAATTACCTGAGGATGATGTTGAAATGCAAAGTCTGTTTCAGTAGCTATTCACTGGAGCTCAGGATTCTGCATTTTTATAACCTCTGGCTTTGGCAATGATACTGGTCCATCAAACACACTTTCTTTAACAAGAGATTCTGTGAGACCGGACATAAAACAGCTAATAAAAATGTGCTCTGCTATAGCTAATATTTTCCTTAAGAAAATCTTTTTAAATTTAACCGAAGGTGTACTATATAACCACCTAATGTAACAGATATTAATCACCACCCCAAACACACATGCAAGCATATATACACATACATAAAAAATTATCCATTTCATTGCCAGAAAGAAATAAACATACAGGAAAATCTTCCACAAAGTCGAAGGCTAGAAAATCATATAACCATGCAAATAAAAAGATAAATAATAAATAAGTGGCAGTAAAATACTGTAAGAAATAAATTTGCTTTATAAACAATTTCATTTAAAGTCCTATTTAAATAGCTACTTTAATGGAGCTTACAAATTATTACTCTGGTTTGGAAATATAAGGAGTCATATTAATTGATTGTATGAAGAGTGAGTTAAGTAAACAGTGTATAAATTTGAGAAATTGTTGCTAGAGGCATTCATTAAGGCAGAAAATTTCAAATTTAACAAATAATAAGTTAAATAATTAGGTAAAAGGAAGAATATCTACTTATTTTGGTTGTGCTTGACCAGTACTTCTGAAAAAATAAATTGATATTGACTAAAATTTATTTTAAAATAGTTGAAAATTATGTGATACTTCACTTATAATTGGACATGTATGCTTTTTTAATGTAGAGATTTCAACCTTGCTCTCTTTGCATTTTCAACCCTATATCCCCACCAAACCTGCTGCTAAATATATTCACACAATACTGATGCATTTAAAAAGTGGCTACATCATTTAATTTCTTCTTGAAATATCCATGTTTAAATTAACCATATGCAATGAAAGTAAAAATGTTCTTGCCAGATGAAAGAATAAATATTCCAACTTCTGCTGGACATAAGTGTTTCTCCATATGAATTTATCTGGTATGATAAATGAAATATTTTTAATCATTTGCTCAAAATATAAATTTGAGAATAAGCAAAATTTTAATGCTTTAATAACTTATTTTTATATCAATGTTACAAGTTACTCAATTAACACAAGAAAAAAATTGCAATAACAATAAATATGCTTTAGTCAGTGGTTATATCCCCCATAATTTTTTGTTTACTCCTCAGTCTCGAGCGATTTGGGATGATGTCCACTCTGACTGCTTTAAGCTCAGAAAGGATGTTGATATTATGGGACAGGGAAATGAAATTTCATTGCTTGCAGTTGAAGATATTTTTGGATGGGGCTGGTCTGTCATTATAATTTTCTTAGTTGTTCAGGCCAGGCCTGAAGAAATGGATGTAGGTGTTGGCTGGGTATATTCTACATTTCAGGATTCAACCAGCATAGGGACAATCAGAAAGATTTATATCTCTAAGAAGGAAGTGGATTTGGCTCAACTGATAGATCATCCACCTACCACATAGGAGGTCCAAGGTTCAATCCCAGAGCCTCCTGACCGGTGGGTGAGCTGGTCCGTGTGCAGTGCTGATGTGTGCAAGGATTGCCCTGCCATGCAAGGGTGTCCCCTGCGTAGGGCAGGCTCACATGCAAGGAGTGCACTCCTCAAGTAGAGCCACCCTGCACACACACACACACACACACACACACACACACACACAAAGCACAGCTTGCCCAGGAGTGGCACTGCATACAGAGAGAGCTGATGCTGCAAGATGACTCAACAAAAAGAGACACAGATTCCCAGTGCTGCCTGACAAGATTGCAAGCATACACAGAAGAACACACAGTGAATAGGCACATAGAGCAGACAACAGGGGAGAGAAATAAATAAAACAATAATAAATAAGTAAAAAATAAATCACTAAGAAACAAACTTAACAGGTAAATTGAAAATCATAGGCTCAAATATTAATAAAAAGTAGAATAATAATGTTTAGAAGAATTATAAATAGGTATAACTATATTATAATGGGGAGATAGTTTTTCATATATTCCCAGATAGAGCACAACCAGAGAGTGTTGATTTCATGTGACCTTGTGTCTAGTCAATGGTGTACAGACATCTGTAAGACTCTCAGGAGCACTTTTGTTTGATGTTTCAGTTAGTGTGGCAGTTTGTGAAATCTGGCTGAGACCTGTATAAATGTAACCTCTGAAATAACCTGCTCCCAACTCTTTTTGAAATTTCATAAGTATAAAAACTCTTATTTTAATTTTGAGTTCCTCGTTTTGATCAAAGTCTTTTTCAAAATATGTCACTCATTAATGTTTGGTAATAATCCCTCAGTGAAAAGGAAGTTCATCCCTGTTAGTCAGTTCCCATATATAAGGGGAAGGCAATAAGTTTATTTGCAGAGTTTGGCTTAGAGAAACCCCACATTTGAGTAATATGGATTTCAGGAGTTGGCTATTAGGCATTAATTATAATTAGACTTAGTTTTATAAGCCTGGAATAAGATTCATAAATTTAACCATTAAGAATTGGGACTTGGCTTATTGTCAGTTTACTTTTATTAGGCAAGACTTATATTCCAGAACTTTTGGCCATCGTTTTTGAGAAAGTAGAATGACTTCCTGAGGAGGGAAGTTTAATATTTTTTAGCTACTGTGAGGGCCTCTATCTACCCAGAAATCATACCTATGTCAAAAAGGACACCTTCATATCCCATAGCTATATAACTTCTAAGATTTTCAAAATGCCCTGTCAAGACACCTGACAATATCCTAAATTTACCTTCTTACCATCTTTCTGTTAATTGAAATGTAGGACACAGTTTATATACTTGTTTTGATTCTCATATAAAGTTCTTCTTTTCTTCTTTACGAATATAAAGCTTTGACCTGCATCTGGCTGCATGTACTTTCAGAGAAACCTCTGAGTAAAACCATGTAACTGACAAGGAAATGTGATTGTTACTGTGACATATAAAAATATTCTAAGAATAAAAAATGCAGCATTCACATATGTCCCCTTATTGTTAATACTTAACTTTGCTGTGGTACTTTTCTTAAAATTGGTGCAAGAATAAGAATATTAAAATACTACTGTTAACTATTGTCCATATTTGCATGATACAGTTTCCCCATATAATACCCTAAAAGTAACAACTTGTGTTAGTGATGTACTTTTCTTCTAGACACTGAAAGAACTTTCTTTAATTTGTATTATTAACCACAATCTTCATCCAGTCCAGGGTTCACTGAGTTATACAATTCCATGTTTTTAAATAATTGCTCAAATTTCAAATTTGAAAATAAGATTTTTTTCTTCCCTGTAATATTATGTATTGAATTATGTCACCCATGAGAACATGTTCAAGTCCTAACTGCTGTTCCTGTGGATGTAAACTCATTTTCAAGTAGAAACTTAGAATATCTTATTAAGTTGATGCCAAGTCAGATCAGTGTGCACCTTAATACAAAATGACAAGACTCCTTTACAGCTGAGTAAAGGTGAACATAGTCAAGGGAAGGAATAAAAGTAGAAGATAGAAGAAGACAGATGACCATGTGACAGAGGCAGAGATTGCTGCCAAGCCATTACCAGAATGTTACAGGCTTCAGAGAAAGCATGCTCCTGTCCAAACCTTAATTTTAGACTTCAAGCCTCCAAAACCATGAGAGAATAAATTTCTGCCTCTAAAGCCAGTCAATCTGTGGTACTGTGTTGCAACAACCTTGCAAAACTAAGGCATTCACGGTTTATAATTTCTGATAATTTGACTCATGGTGAGTACTGGTAAATTTATGACCTACAAACATATTTCATTAAGGAATATTTTTAGTGAAAATGGAATTTATCTAATTTAAAATAAACTAATACAAGTACCTATTATGTGTCAGGCAGGATGCAAGATGGTTGCTATCTCGTTTATCTTCAAAACCATCTTTTGTTTTAGGGAAATTCATAATTAGAGGGGTTAAGCAACCTTCCCAAAGATATACAACTAGCAAATTAAAGAACTGCATGCAACAATATTTTCTACCTTCCACCCCAGTATGTATTCTACAATCCCACAACTGACACCATTATTTTTTGGCATTATTAGCAGTTGCATTTTAAATGAAGTTTCATATGTAATTATGAAATTATGTAGAGAAATGTGAAAATAACATCAATTTAAGGAATGTCCAACCTTTTAAAGTTAAAGAATGGCTCCCAAGGGAGAGGAGAAAAGAATGCAATTTTTTAAAGTACCGCTCGTTCCTATTTGTACAGAAGCAATGGATCAATCATTTTAATCACATTCTATGTTCTTGTTGTATTTCTATGCATATTTATGTAAATATTTACAATAAACTGCTTGAAAGGATAATAGAAACAAGAATGGGCCTATGGCCCTCTCAACATAGATCTGCAGAGAGTCACCATTAATTAGTAAGTGTTGAAAAATAAATTCAAACTTCTTGGCTGTCTATAATATAGGATATTATTACAGTTATGTAATGTCAACATATGTTGCTTTATAGATGTAACAAATTTAGTGTAAATTTTGTTGTAAATAAATTTTAATCAATGGAAATTTGAAAAACTGGAACTTTCTCACATATGGGACTAAAGATAAAAACGTAGAGGAAACATAAATAACTATTAAATGTTGTTGTCAATATTTGGAACAAAGGTATAGTCCTTGCAGTATATTGGCATATGATTTTCTGGTTATATTCTGCTGCAAAGAGTCTATTAAAATGTTTTCTCAAAATATCACATACATTTTCTTTTGCTCATGATCTCTACAAAGAAATACCTTTCTTATTGAAATTGGTACAATCTCCTGCTTTCACAAGCTTATAATTAAAAAGCCAATATATATTGAATTAGATAAAAGGTAACATTAATTGAATTGTTGTTAGTTTTTATCAGAAGAATATACACTTTTTAAAAAATCTAGCCCATCTTTACTTTTTATCATAAGGTTGCATTTTAGGTAATAACAACTGAAGAAGAATGTATTTGATTTTCTCCTACCTGCATGAAATATTATTTCCAGCCAAAAAAGAAGCAAAAAAATCCGACCTGCCCAAATTTTTCTTCTTCCAACCAAGAGCACACTACTCAAAATATCATTCTGAAATAAAGGATACACACTCCTTCAGTGCTATGACCACCAGTATCAAAATCCTCTTAAAGATACCTTGGATCATCATTAAAATAGATTAACTTTGGGCCAATGAGCAAGAAATAAAAGGAGCAGATAAAACTATGAACAGAACTGAGAAAGTAAAGTCCCATCTACATGTGGATATTTCTATGGTAGTAAATATTCTACTTTATTTATTAATACCAGTAAAACTGTGGATTCTTTTCTCCCTGATTATATTTACCCTAGTTTGTGTGTCCTTCCTCTGCTTAAGTCAGAAACCCAACATGAGAACTCTGAAGATAATATATTAAATTGTCCAACTGTTTTCTTATTCCCATAAATCAAAATATCTGACACCAATTTTGAATCCAACCATGTGTCACTAAAGCAGCCCATTCTCTTTCTTCCCCACTTAGAGATACACAAAATTTTGGATTTGTGTTTATTTTCCCCTTATTTCCTTTAAATATTGCTTACATTTGTTCCCTTAAATATTTATTATTTGAATTTTTTTGAACTCTATATAAATAAATTTTAATGTATGAGTTTTTCTATGGCTTCTTTTTTTGGCTTAACTTTATATTTGTTATTTTCTTCCATATATATAACTATATTCCATCATAGGAATATACCATCATTTATTTATTTATTTTCTATTGATGGATATTTGTTCTTTGTCCAGTTCCTTTTTTTCTGCCATTAGAAGCAGTGCACACATATTTATTTTTGTATTGGTGGACACGGCTAATTTTTCTAGTATATATGTCTGAGGGTAGAATTAATAAATCCTATGCTATACACTATTCAGTACTACTACATTGTTTTCCAAAGATCTGTACCAATTTATTCTCCCAACAGCCATGTATCAATATATGAGTCATTCCATGTTTTTTTTAACAAAGTGTGCTGATGCAAAGTACCAGAAATATGTTTGCTTTTATAATGGATTACATTATTTGGAGCAAAATCTTACAGATCTAATATTGTGAAAAGTCCAACTAAAGACACCACAACTGGTACTTTCTCACCTAAATCAGCTGCCATGTAATGAAGCAAGGTATCTTGAGGTCCCTGTCTGGTTCTGCCTTCTGCTCCGGGCTGTACAAACTACCATAGTGCAGCTGTGGGAAATCAGGCATAGTGCTTGTCTCTTACCATGCTCCTCATTTTGAGAAAGACTCCCTCAGTTCCTATATTTTGTATTATTTTTATGACGAAAGAATGCTGTATTTTGGCAAATGACTTTTCTACATCAATTGAGATGATCATGTACTTTTGCTTCTTTGATTTATTAAGGTGATGTATTATGCAGATTGATTTTTGTGTGTTGATCCACCCTTGAATGCTTGGGTAAAACCCACTTGATCATGATGAATACTTCTTTTAATCTGCTGTTGTATTCTATTAGAAAACATTTTGTTTTTTATTGAGGATATTGACTTCAGTATTCATCCTAGAAATGGGTGTGTAATTTTCTTTTATTATAATATCATGATCTGACATTGGTATCGGGGTGATATTAGCTTCATAGAAAGAATTTGGTAGTTTCTTTCTTGCTTAGTTCTTTTTTTGGTGGAGTTTGAGTAAGATTGGAAATAAATCTTTGAATGCTTGGTAGAATACATCTGTGAAACCATGTGATCCTAAGCTTTAATTTTGAGCAATTATTTGATAACTATTAATTTTTATTTGTGATTTGTTTCTTGAGGTTTTCTATTTCTCTGATGGCCACTGTCATTTGTATATTCTTAGGAATTTGTCAATTTCATCAATATAGTCTAGTTTGTTGGAATACAGTTATTCATTGTATCCACTTATTATCTCTTTTGTTTCAATGCGGTCAGTAGTAATGCCCCTGTTTAAATTTTTATTGTATTTATTTACAACATCTCTCTTTTTTCCTTTCTCAGTCTAGCTAAGAGCTTGTCAATTTTGTCAATTTTCTGGAAAAACCAACTTTCGACTTTATTAATTCTCTTTTTTTTTTCTTTTCAATTGCATTTGTATCTGATTTTACCTTTTTTATTTCCTAATACTTGATTTGGGCATAGATTGTTGTTCTTTTTCTAATACTTCCAGCTGTGTAGTTAGGTCATTGATTTTAGCTATTTTGTCTTTTTTAATAGAAACTCTGAAGGTTACATATTTCCCTCGCAGCACTGCCTTCACTGTTTCCCATAGGTTCTGCTAAGTTGTGATTTCATTTTCATTTGTCTCTAGATATTTATAGATTTCTTTCACAATTTATTCTTTGACTCACTGATTATTAAGGGGTTTGTTCTTTAATCCCCATATATTTGTGAATTTTCCTTTTTTCTACATTTTGTTGATTTACATATATATTCAATTTTAATCAGAGAAAATGCATTGTATAATATCAATAATGTTGAATTTATTGAGATCTGTTTGTGAGCCAACATATGATCAATCATGGAAAATTCAATAAGAACTTGAGAAGAAGGTGTATCCTGCTGTTTGGGATGCAATGTTCTGTATATATCTATTAAGTTTAATTCTTTTACCATATTTTTTGAGATCTCTGTTTATTGATCTTCTTCCCTTATGTTCTATCCAGTGATGAAAGTGCCGTACTGAACTATTCAAATATTATTGTAAAGATATCTATTTCTCTCTTCAGTTTTCCCAGTGTTTTCCTTATGTAAATTTGGACACCCTGGTTAGCTGCATATATATTTGTGATTGTTATTTCTTCCTGGTGTATTGCATGATTCATTTACTTATAAACAAGTCAATTTTATTGATATATATTAATAAAGTATACAGACATCCAAAGTTTAAAATCAGTGATATTCATTTTAACTCATATATTTGTGAATTCATCGCATTAATCATTTTAAAGCACATTTATTATTTCAATAATAATAATAACAAACAAAAATAAACAAACAAATAACTCATCAGTTCTCAATTTTTCTCTGCTTCCCCTTTTGAATATAGCTGATACTCTTTTTTCTTCTCTTTAGTATACTTGTATTTCTATTTTGTAAGAACATTCTTATATATGTAATATCACTGATATTACTGTTTTAAATGAGGATTTACCATTGCATACAGTCCCATGTTAAAATTTTTAGTTTTTCTTGTTTTAATATACATGACCTTAGGCTTTCCCTTTCAAGCATTGACATACCTATATAATATCTCTGTTAGTTACAAACACTATGGTATGCTTTTACCATTTCTATTCAGTTCAAAGATTTACAATCAACCTTTTTACCAATTCTGCACCAATTAACTGTCAGTTTTGCATTCCCTACTCACCTTCTATTTTCTGGTGACCTATATTCTAATTATTAACACCCTGAGTTTACACAATATATTTAGTTAATAATAATGCAGTTATACAGTGTTTCTCCTTTTGTGTCTGGCTTGCTTCACTCAACATAAGGATTTCCAGGTTCATCCATGTTGTCAAGACTTCATTTCTTCTTACTTAGGCATAATATTCCATCATGTGTATAAACCTCAAAGTGTTTATCCATTCATCAGTTGATGGAAACTTGGGTTGTTGCCAAATTTGGCAATCATGAATGATGCTGCTATGAACATCAATGTGCAGATGTCTGTTTCATGTCTCTGATCTCAGTTCTTCTTGGTAATATTTTGAAATTGTTTTGCTGGTTCTCAAGGCAAGCCTACATTCGAATTCCTTAAAATCTGCTAAATATTCCTTCACAGTGGATGTGCCATTATACATTCCCAACAATGGAATATAAGCATTCTTAGCCCTTCATACTGTCTCCAACTTTTACAGTTTTCCCATTTTTTAATAGCAGCTAGTCTAATGGGTATGAAATAATATCTCTATGTACTTTTGGTTTGCATTTCCCTAATCATTAGTGATGTTGAACATCTTTTCTTGTGATTTTCACCATTTGTATTCTTCTATGTGCAGTTGTCTTTTCAAGTCTTTTGCCCATTGTTAAATTGGATAGTTTTTCTTTTTCTTTTTGAGTTGGGTGATCTCTTTTTATGTCATGTATATTAAACTCACACCAGATATGTGATTACCAAATATTTTCCCTCATTGAGTCAGTTGCCTTTTCACCCTTTTGATAAAGTCCTTTGAAGTGAAAAGTGTATTAGTTAGAGGAGGTCCCATTTGTCTATTTTTCACTTATGTTGCTTCAGTTTTTTGTGTAAGCTTTATGAAATTACTACCTACCACATGGACTTGTAGATATTTCCTTGCATTTCCTTTTAGGAACCTTATGGTTGTCACTTTATATTTAGTTTTTATGTTTTTTTTTTTTAATTTACATTGAGTTAATTTTTGTATAAGGTGTAAGATAGGGGTCTTCTTTCTATCTTTTGGATTTGGATACCCAGTACTCACAAAACCATTCGATGAATACACTGTTCAGGCTAAAATGAACTAAGACCAATCCTGCTTCAACTCATCCAAAAAATGGAAGTAGAGGGAAAATTGCCTAACTCATTCTATGATGCCAGTATCACCCTAAAACCAAAGACAAAGATGACACAGGAAAGGAAATCTATACAATAATCTCTCTAATGAGCTTAGGCGCTAAAATCCCCAAGAAAGTACTTGCTAAATGTATTCAAAAGCACATAAAATGACCAAGAGGGTTTCATCCCTGATATGTAAGGATGTTTCAACATAAGAACATCAATGTAATACACCACAAAAAAACAGATCAAAAGAAAAAAAAAAGACATGATCACCTCTATAGTTCCAGAAAAAAGTATTCAACAAAATATAGCACCCTTACCTGATAAAAACACTGTAAAAGAGGAATAGAAGGAAACTTCCTCAACATGTTAAAGGGTATATGTAAAAAACCCACAGCGAACATCATTCTCAATGGTAAGATGTAAAAGTCTTCCACTTTAACATCTGGAACAAGACAAATATTTAGCATTGTGTTAGAAGTACTTGCTAGAGAACTTAGACAAGAAAAAGACATAAAAGGCATCCAAATTGGAAAGGAAGAAGTAAAAATTTCACTATTTGCCTACAACATGATCCTATACATAGAAAGCCTTGAGAAATGTACAACAAAGCTTCTAGATTTTATTAATGAATTCAGTAAAGAGGAAGATTATAAGATCCATGTGAAAAAATCAGTAGCATTTCTGTACAACAATAATGAACAATCTGAGGAGGAATTCAAGAAAAAAAAAACCATTTTCAAAATCACTACAAGAATCAAATACCTAGGAAAAAAATTTATTTAAAGATGTAAAAGAAATGTACAGAAAATACACAACACTGTTAAAGGAAATCAAAGAAAACTAAAATAAATAGAAGAATACTCCTTTTTCATGGGTAGGAAGATTAAACATCATTAAGAAGTCAATCTTACCCAAACAGATTTAAAGATTTAACACAATCCCCCCCCAAAAAAAAAAAATTACCACAGCTTTTTTTACTGAATTGGAAATGCTAACTATGAAATTTATTTGGAGGGGCAAGGGGCCCCAAATAGCAAAAGACATTTAAAAAGAAAAATGAAATTGGAAGAATCACCCTGCCTGACTTCAAAACATATTACAAGGCTACAGTGGTCTAAATTGCATGGTAATGGCACAAGGAAAGACATATTGACTAATGGAACATAATTGAGAGTTTTAATATTGATCACCACACACACACAGTCACATGATAGTTGAAAAGGCCAACAAGGCCACTCAACTGGGAGAGAATTGCCTCTTTAACAAGAGGTGCTTGGAGAAATGGATATCTATATGCAAATGAATGAGAGAGGAATACCTACTCACATCTTATAAAAAAAAATAACTCAAGATGTATCAAAGACCTAAATATAAAAGCCAAGACCATAAAGCTTTTTGCAGTTATTTTAGGGAATCATCTATAGGATCTTGCATTAGGACATGGTTTCATGAACTTTACAGCTGAAGCATGAACAAAGAAAGAAAAAAAAATATAAATGAGACTTCCTCAAAATTAAAAAAAAAAAAAAGTGCCTAAAAGGAGTTTGTCAAGGTAGTGAAAAGACAGCCTACTAATGGGAGAAAATATTTGGTAACCATATATCTGATAAGGGTCTAGTAGCCAGCATATATAATGAAAACCTACACTTAGAATGTAAAAATACAACCTATTTTAAAAAATGGGCAATTGATTTGAATAGACACTTCTCCAAAGAAGAAATACAAATGGCTAAAAAGCAAATGAATTAATGCTCGATATCAGTAGCCATTAGGGAAGTGCAAATCAAAACTATAAAGAAATATCATTTAAAACCCATTAGACAGGCAACTATTAAAAATAAAACAGTGGACTATAAGTGTTGGAGAGGATGTGGAGGGACAGGAAAACATATACACTACTGGTGGTAAGGAAGAATGGTGGAACCATTGTGGAAGACAGTTTGGCCATTCCTCAGGAAGTAACTATAGAATTGCCATACAATGCAGCAATCCTACTTCTGGGTATGTACCCTGAAGAACTGAAAGCAGAGACACGAACAGATGTGCATGCCTATATTCACAGTGGCATTATTATTTCCAAATATTGGAAACAACCTAAATGTCCACCAGCAGATGAATGGGTAAATAAATTTTTGTACATATATGCAATTGAATATTTCTCAGCTTTAATAGGGAATGCAATTTTAACACATTGGATGACATGAATGAATCTTGAAGACCTTATGTTGAGTGAAGGAACCCAAGCAGTGAAGGACAAACATTACATAATCTCACTGATATGAAATGAACGAATTTAGCAGGCTCAAAGAGCTAGAGTCTGGAAGATAAGTTTACAGTAGACAGAAAGTGAGAAGAAACTTGTGAGTCAATGGCCATATGAGCAAAATCTATGATAAGGTGAACAGGTCTAGTTGTGCAGTGGAAGAGTATAATGGTGATGCAGGGATGCTATTTGGCTGGGAGTTGCAGGTCTGTAATGGGGGTAAGTTGGGCAGGTTTTGTTAGACTGCCCATGGAACTTGGGTGAGGTTTAGGGGAGGGAGAAGATGAACTCTAGGGTTTTGAAGTTGTATGGTTGAAACAACAGTGCTGGTAATATTCTCTTGGAAAATATGGCAGGGGAGGGTTACTGGCTAAAATTTTGGATGTGGGGGGCATGTGGGACTGGTCATAACTGGAGTAGGCATCTAGCTAGGTGTAGCATTCATCTTGTCATAATGTGTTTTATCAGGGAATGGATACTCACCTAATGAGCAACACTGTATTGGACTCCCATCCTGGGGAGTTCTGCTATCTAATATAAAAGGCCAGAATCTCTTGCAAGCATAAGAAGTACCTAAAAGGGAAGACAAGACATGTTAATTATTCTATGTAGTTGAAAGTAACTATGAATTTGTTCTGTCAATGAGTTAATCTTGGTGGTTACTGTGGGTTCCAAGTGGAGAGGAAGGGAGGACTAAAATAGATGGAACTTGGGATATTTTGGGGGAAATGCAATTGTTGTACATGATCCTTTAAGGATGGATACAGACCACACAAACTTCACTGAAATTTTGAAAGTGTATGGCCCAAAATGCAAATCACAATGTAACTCATTGACCATAGATAGTAGCAAAGTTTAAATGTTTGTTCACCAATTCTAACAAATGTAACATACACATGTAAAATGTTATCAATAGGGCAAATGAGAAAAGTTAGATGACCTTGGGTATAAGGGAATTACCTCTATTCCATACATGATTTTTCCATAACCGAAATCTTCTTTGAAGTCAAAATGAAAAAAAGACATTGAGAGAATAAATTGAAGCAAATTTCACTGTACATACCAGACAACGTATCTTACAGTGATGAAAGGCATAAAGTTAAGAAATAATTTTATATTTTTTTAGTTTATACTATTTCAAAATTTAAAAAAAAAATTATTTTGTTATTTTTAAAACCATTATTTTTATATGATTTTAAAATAATCCTGTTAATTGTATTTGCTTATTTTGTTGGCCTCAATTTTGAAGAAGTTATGGATCACAGAAGGGTTACAACTGGAACAGGAGAGGATCATTGATTTGGGGTGTCAGAGAAATTGAATGAATGGGGGGAGGTTCACCTGGTGCATACATGTAAGGCACAATGAATGTGTTAAAGTGTTCACGGGGCATAGTCACTGTGGGTGGAGATACACACATTAACAAAAGAAATATTAAATTAACATTTTGAGGAGCTCTGCCACATTCTCTAATGGGACAGGAAGAATTTCCTCAGTATAGGACAGTTAATACTGTTGGAGGATGTACCATTGACAAGACCTTGATTGTGATCATTGTACTTATGAAACTTTAATTTAGAAATTGAAACTTAGCATAGTATTATAGGGTGCCTCAGTATTAATTCCTGAGATCCTTCTTATTGCTCAAATGTGGCCAATCTCTAAGCCAAACCAGCATATAATTGCATTACCTTCTCCCAAGCATGGGACATGGCTCCCAGGTATGAGCCTCCCTGGCACTGAGGTATTACTACCAAGAACCAACTAGCAATGAAAATGAAAAAAGCCCTTGACCAAAAATATGAAAGAGTAAAGACAAATAAGTTTATATGGTAAGAGACTTCAAAGTGAGTCAAGACTTCATTTCAGAGGTTATGTTTCTGCATGTCTCAGCAGGAACTCATTGACTGTTAAAGAAAATATTAACTCAAATAGTAGGGCTCCTGAGGGATCCAAAGACATCCAGACATAATAGGCAGGGCAGACAGCTCAGAAGAATGGCAACCTGCCATTTGGCCCTACTTTGGAATTTATGCTTCCCAGTATGATAGAGTTGGACTCAGTTGTGTTTTCTCTACACATAGCTCTTCCTCCCCTCTATTTGTACCAATAGTAAGTACTAGAGTTGATGGCTGTATGTTCAAGACACTTAAATCTTTGCACAGTCCTTGTGCCAGTTGGGTCCTGAATCTCAACAGAATTCCACAACCACTCTCCAGGTCTTTGGACTCACCCACAACAACTAACAAGGAGATCATGCCTAACAATGATGATCTCAAGGAATAGAGAGTGTCTACAACTGCAAGCAAGAAAATCCATTTACCTGCATCATGAGCTATAAGCCCCCCTCTCAACTGGAGATGGAGAGGGTATTACCATCATAGAATCCTCAGGATTTGGGACTAGAGGAAGGGAAAGATTTGACTTAGATTGGTTCTGCTGTAGAATTGTTCTGATCCTAGCAATGGAGGCAAATTTATCATGGATATGGAGGCAGCGGCCACTGAAGGTTCTAAGGGTAGAGAGTGGGAAAAATAGAGGTAATCTGGGGATATTTTGGGAACTTGGGATTTATCCTGAAGGACATTGCAATGACAGATATAGGCCATTTTGTATCTTGTAATAACTTTCAAAAATGTGCAGAAGAATGTGTAAATTACAATGTAAGTTATAATCAACACTTAGTGGCAATGCTACCAGATATGTTCATAAGTTGTGGCAAATGAACCACAATAATGAAAGATGTTTTTGATGTGGTAAAATTTGGGAAGATAAGGGAGTGGGGCTTATGGGAATCCCCTATATTTTTGTGTAACATTTGTGTAATGTAAGCTGCTATAAAAAAAAGTATATATATATATACATAAATATATATAAAGTGTATTATTAGCTACAGTGGTGGAAATAGCATGGTACTGGCCTAAGGACAGATAGATTGAACAATGGAAAGGTAATGAAAACTTAGAAATTGACCCTCACATTTAGCATCAAGTGATTTTAACAAGGCTTTTAAGCCTACTCAGCTGGGCCAGAAGAGTCAATCTAACGAAAATGCTAGGAGAACTAGATAGATGTAATCCAAAAAAAAAAAAAAAAGAAGGAAGACTTGAATCTCACACCTTAAACAAAAGTTCTTTCAAAATGGAGGAAGAACCTAAATATAAGATCAACAACCATAAAATTTTTAGAAAAAATGTAGGAAAACATCTTCAAGATCTTGTGGTAGGTTTTAGTTTCTTAAACTTTATTCACAAAGCATGAACAACAAAAGAAAAAAAAAAGATAAATGGGGATCTCCTCAAAATTCAACACTTTTGCACCTGAAAGGACTTTATCAAAAGTGTGAAAAGGCAGCTGACTAACAATGGGATAAGTATGTGTCAATCACATACTTGATGAATTTTAAAAATCCATGTTATATAAGTATGTAATAAAACTCACACAGAAAATTTTCCAAGTAAAACTTGGACAAATGACTTCAAATGACTTATCAAAAAGAAATACAAATGATGAAAAAACACATGAAAATATAATCAACATCCATAGTGCTTAGGAAAATGCCAACAAAAAAATTCAATGAAATATCATTTCACACCAACTATACTGGATACTATTAAAAAATTAGAAAGATGTTAACATTGGGGAGGATGTTCAGAGAAAGGAGCACTGATTCACTTTTGGTAGGAATGTAGAATGGTACAACTACTTTTGGGGATGGTCTGACTGTTATTCATTAAGGTGAATATAGACTTGCTGTGCGATCCAGCACTACCATTGGTAGGTAGATACCCAGAATAACTGACAGCAGTGCCACTAAGAGACATCTGCACACTGATGTTCATAGCAGCATTATTCAAGATAGCCAAAAGCTTGACACAACCCAGGTGACCATAAACTGATGAATGGACCAAAAATTTTCCATATACATGATGCACACAAAGAAGAAATGAAGTCGTAAATCATATGCAAACATAGATGAACCTGGAGAACATTATGTTAAATGAAACAAGCCAGACAGAAAAGAAAAATACTGCATGATTGCTCTTTTATGAACTAAATATATTGTGCAAAATATAAATATATTAAATGAAATATGAATAGGGTGATATTGCATATATAAGGCCACTTTTTTTGAGGCTGGACAAATGTTATGTTAATACCCTACAATGTTAATATGAGACAAAAATAAACATTATGCTAAGTGAAGTAGAATATAGCAGTTTGGCATTATTCATGAATTCCAAAAATAGATAATGGACTATGTTTTTAAACTGGTTTGTTTCTCTGGGCATATTATAATATATTGGGCTCAGAGTTTTCACTTTTGCTTGACTCAATATTAAGGCTTTGATTGGGCCACATAAGTAGGACTTTGAGTCCCCCACTACATGGTTTGCAGTGGCTCACAAAGGAACTGCACTGCAGAGAAGGGAGGTTCTTTTTGTATTGGAGCACTGCAAAGTAAACACACCTAGAAGTAGATGTATGAGGAAGGAGAGATGGCTTAATTAATGGCAGAGGCCCCAGGAAGAGAGATGAACTATTTGTCTGATAGTCTACAGCTGGCCTTGTGGAGAAGCAGCAGAGCAGCTGAGTCTGGAGAGAGATGAACCCTGAGAGAGAGAATCCAGGAAGCATGAACCCTTGCAGACATCAGCAGACATCTTGCCCCAAAATGTGCCAATTTTCTTTGGTGAGGGAAATAACTTATTCTTTATGGCCTGGTACCTGTAAGTTTCTACCCCAAATAAATACCCTTGTTAACAGCGAACAGATTTCTGGTATTTTGCATCAGCTTACCTTTTTGATGACTAATACAGATACCAGGTACATAATACTATATATTGTATCATTTTATTTATATAAAATGTAAATTTAAATCAATTTATAAAGATGGAATTGATTCATGCTTATATAGATCTGAGTAAGGAATGCTAAAGTGTGGGGAGTTTCTTTTTATGGAGTATTAAATTGTTCTAAAATTTTTGAGATGGATGCCCAACATTGTGAATATATTAAATGTCATTGATTACGTACTTTGGATAGAATAGCCAGAAACAGCAGCTAGGTACAGTGGGGATGGAAGTATGGAGAGATTAAGAGGTGAAGAACTTTATTGTTTGTTTGTCTGTTTTTTTGTTTATTAGTATTATTATTACTGAAATTGTGAAAATGCTCTAGCTGTGATTGAAGTGATGACAATGCAACTATGTGATTATACCAAATCCCAGCGATTGTACATTTCACATGAATTTTATGCTGTGCTAATATGTATCAATTAAATTGATTTGTTAAAAAAGTAATTACATGGGAGGTGAGGCAAGATAGATTCCAAGTGATTGCACCCTCAGCAACTCTCCTGCAGAGGACTGGCACAGTGGGGATAGAATCCTGCCAGAGCAGGTGGTTGTGGGAACCTACAAAGCAGAAGGTATGTCTGGACATCAATCTGGAGATACTGCAACAAAACTGATGCTTGCTCAAGGTAAGACTGCAGGCTTCTAACACTGAAACTTGAAGCTGTCGGAAGGTAAAACCCTTCCCTTAGGGTTGCGGCCTGTGTGGTTCCCTGAAAACCACTGGTTTTGGGTGGCATCCCCAATCCCCTTGTTCCCCAGGCATGCAATCAACATGCCCATGATCCCTGAGCCTCACATTCCCCAAGAGTCACATTTCCCATGGCCCACATTCCCTAGACCCACCTATCCCGAGCCTGTGTTCCCCTAACCCAGCACTCCACAAAGTCTGGCATTCCCCTAGTTCTCCAGTCTCAGACTAGCTCCTGGAGTGGCAGGGTTTTGTTGGGGAGTGCAGAAGGGCCCAAGAAATGCAGGTTCAGTTTTCTCGTTCCCCCTTTCTTGATCTTGGAGGAGCATGCCAGCTGGCTTGGGGAGAGCATAGGAAGAGAGTTGAGGTGATACTGCTGAGAGAGCCTGATTTATCTAAATGCCCTGGGATAGGAAACTTGGTCTGGGAGAAGGTGGAGTCAGAAAGTTAACTAGCTCTCCCTGTAGCACACCTAAGGGAGAGGGACAGTGGGATGTGCTTTGTAGGCTTCCAATAGCATATTTAGGGTTCCTGGCAAGGTGTGGTGTCTCTCTCTGAAGAAACTAAGAGTCATTATTTTCTGTGGTTAGTTGTTTCACCAAGGTCCCATTTGAATCTCTGAGGGGAGCACTTACACAGCTTTCCTGCTGCCCTGGGAGAGAGGGAAGTGAGGAAGGGAGAAAGGGAGAAGGACAGGCTCCTTAGCAGTTTATTCAATTGCAAAGTGGATTCCTAGCTTGAGGCCTTGTCTGGTCTTTTTTTTTTTTTTTTTAAGATTTATTTATTTATTTTTCTCCCCTTGCCCTCACCCCACTTGTCTGTTCTCTTTGTCTGTTTATTTGCTGCATGTTCTTCTTTGTCCACATATGTTGTTGTCAGGGGCACAGGAATCTATGTTTCTTTTTTTGCTGTGTCATTTTGTTGTGTCAGCTCTCCGTGTGTGCGGCACCATTCCTGGGCAGATTGCATTTCTTTCATGCTGGGTGGCTCTCCTTACAGTGCACACTCCCTATGCGTGGGGCTCCCCTACCTGGGGGACACCCCTGCATGGCACGGCACTCCTAGCGTGCATCAGCACTGCGCATGGGCCAGCTCCTCACGAGTCAAGGAGACCCAGGGTTTGAACTGCGGACCTCCCATGTGGTAGACGGATGCCCTAACCACTGGGCCAAGTCCGCTTCCCTGTCTGGTCTTTTTTGTTGGTTTGTTTTCTTGTTTTTCCTTCTACTTTATCCCCCATGACCCTTTTTCCCTTTTCTTTTACTTTTTTTTTTTTTCGCTTGCTTTTTTCTCCCTTTTTTTCTTGTCATTTTTATATTTTTTTCATTTGTCATTTTGTGTTTGCTCTGCTTCCTCATCCTAAATTTCCTCTTCTCTGTGTACTGATTTGTCTACCAATGCTATCTCCTTTCTTTTACATCTTTCTATCCTCCATTGCCTATTGTTTCTCTTACATTCCACCTCTTTTTGTTTAGCCCCCAATTTTTCTGACTTTTTATTTCTAATACCTCTTTTCTATCTTTTATTCACTCTTTTAAATTATTGTCCCTTATTTTCCCTTCCCCTCTATCCTCACCACACTGTTCTTATAATTCATACCATATTCTTCCCCATAATCAGTTTACCATCTCTTTGTAGTTACTCCACATTTTTCTACTGTTATAACTCTACACAACTTGCGTGAGTTTAATATCCATTCACGAAGATCTCAAATGGTTCTTCTGCTAACATTTATTATCAATACTACCTTTATACTTGTTCTTTTCTTACCCCCTTTTTCCCCTGGCGTAAATATTTTCCTTAAAGGGAACATAGACAACAATAAGGAAATAAAATAAGAACAAAGTGTCAAAGAGAAGACTAAACATGCACACGAAAACAACACCTAAAAATACCCAGAGACTAGATGGAGAAGCTAATCAACTGAATAATTGCATCAAAATAAAATGATGACCAGACAGCAATAAAAAATATCATAACATACCAGTAATCAGGAAGACATGGTCCAACCCAATGAAAAAACTAAAAACCAGGAAGAGAAGTGGAACATCAAACAACAAATCAAAACTCTGAAAACATATATTACAGACCAACTGACTGAAGCGACGTAAGAGATTAAAGATATTAAGAAAACACATGGAGAGCATACAGAAAAAATTGTAATCATACCCAAAAACATAAAAGATATGATGGTGATGGAAAACACAATTCAAGAAATCAAAAATACACTATCAGTAAATAACAGCAGATTTCAAGAGGCAGAGAAAAGAATTAGTGATGTGGAAGACAGTACGTTTGAAATCAAACAGAGAGTAAAATTAATTGATAAAAAGTTTGAAAAACATACGCATTATAGATATCACAGAAGGAGAAGAGCACGGAAAGGGACAGAAGGGGTGTTGGAAAAAATAATGGCTGAAAACTTCCCACATTTAATGAGCAAGATGGATGTACATATTCAGGAAGCACAACACACCCCAAACAGCATAAATCCCAATGGGCCTACCCCAAGACACATACTTGGCAAAATATCCAATGCTCAAGACAAAGAAAAAATACTACAAGCAGTAAGAGAATAGAGAACAATCACATACAAAGGTGGCTCCATAAGATTAAGTGCTGATTTCTCATTTGAAACCTTGGAGACAAGAAGGAAGTAGTATGAAATTGTCAAGGTACTAAGAGAAAAAAAAATCCAAACAAGAATACATATTCAGCAAAGCTAGCATTCAAAAATGATGGAGAGTTCAAAATATTCACAGATAAACAGAAACTAAGAGACTATATCAACAAGATGCATTCCCTTCAGGTAATTCTAAAGGGAGTTCTGCAGGAGGAAATGAAAAACAAAACAAAACAGGAGAGACAGAGTTGGAGGAGAGTGTAAGAACATTTAAAAAGGCAAAAAGAGAAAAAAATCAAATGATATATGACAAACACATATATGGCTAATATAAGTAATTCCTTGAATTTAATAACACTGAATGACAATGGATTAAAATCACCTATTAAAAGACATTGTTTGGAAGAATGGATAAGGAAATATGACCTATCTATAGGCTGTCTTAAAGAAACACATCTTAGACCCAGGAATTCAAGGAGGATGAAAGTGAATGACTGGAAAACAAACTTACAGGCACAAAATAAACAAAAAAAAGGCCAGAGTACCTAATTAATATTGGACAAAATAGACTTTAAATGCAAAACAATTGTGAGAGACAACGATGGACACTATATATTAGTGAAAGGGATAATCTTCCAAGAAGAAAGAACAATCATAAACATTTATGCTCCTAAAAAGGGTGCCTCCAAATATGTATGCAAACACTGGTAAAACTAAGTGAAGGAATAGATGCCTCTACAATTATATAGTGGGGACCATTAGTACACAACTATCAACTTTGAACAGAATATCTCAAAAGAGAATCAATAAAGAAACAAAGACTTTGAACAATATATTAAAGGAACTGGACCTAATAGACCTATACTGAATATTACACCCAAATACAACATGATATACCTTCTACTCAAGTGAACATGGATCATTATCCAAGATAGACCACATGCTAGGCCACAGAGAAAATCTCTATGAATTCAGAAAGATTGAATTCATGCAAAATTATTTCTCTGACCAAACTGAATGAAGCTTGAAATCTGCAAGGGCCAGAGACAAAGATTTGGCAACTAGATATGGCAATTAAACAACACACTTTTAGAAAAACAGTGGGTTAAGGAGGAAATTGCAAAAGAAATCAATAACTACCTTGAAACCAATGAAAATGTAAAACAGCATATCAAAATTTATGGGATGCAGCAAAACCACAGAGAGACGGAAATTCATATCCATAAATTCATACATCAAAAAAGAAGAAAGACATAAAATTAAGGAACTAACTGCATTCTTGGAGTAGTTAGTAAAAAAATTACAAACTAACCCAAAGGAAGAAGAAGGAAAGAAAAAACAAAGGTTGGAGCAGAAATAAGTGAAATAGAAAAAAAAGAAAGCACTCAAAAAAATAAACCAACAAAGAACTATTTCTTTGAGAAGATCAATAAAATTGAAAAACCCTTAGCTTGACTAACATAGAAAAAAGAAGACAAGATGCTAATACACGAAATAAGAAATGAGATTGGGGATATCACCACTGACCCCACAGAAATAAAGACTATCATTAGAGGATACTTTGAAAAAATATTCCAAAATAAAGGACAATTTAGAAGAAATAGACAAATTCCTAGAAACACAGAAGAAGCTTCCATTGAGGAAAGAAGAAATTGACCGTCTCAACAAACCAACCACAAGTAAACAGATAGAATCAGTCACTGAAAACCTCCCAAATAAGAACACTGGGCCAGATGGTTTCACAGGTGAATTCTACCAAATATTCTGGAAAGAACTAATTCCAGTCTTGCTTAAAGTCTTCCAAAAAATTGAAATAGAGGAACATTGCCTAACTGTTTCTATGATACCAATATTGCACTAATACCAAAACCAAACGAAGACAACAGAAGAAAGGAAAATTACAAATGAATCTCTAATAAACCTAGAAGTGTAAATTCTCAACAAAATACTTGCTAACTGTATTCAACAACACATTAAATGAATTATACACCACAACCAAGTGGGTTTCACTCCTGCTATGCAAATATGGTTCAACATAAAATCAATTATTATAATACACCACAAGTACAAAATGAAATAAAATAAATTCATGATCACATCTATAGATGCTGAAAAAGCATTTGACAAAATACAGCACCATTTTTTGAAAAAAATCACTGCAAGAAATTACAATAGAAGAAAACATTCTGAATATGATAAAGGGTATATAGGAAAATCCCACAGCTAACATCATTTACAATGGTGAAATACGAAAATATTTCCCTCTAAGATTAGGAACAAGACAAGGATGCCCACTGTTACCCCTTCTATTTATCATTGTGTTAGAACTACTTGCTGAAGCACTGAGGCAAGAACCAGATATAGAGGGCATCCAAATTGGAAAGGAAGAAGTCAAATTTTCATTATTTGCTGGTGACATGATCTTGTACATAGAAAGCCCTGCGAAGTCTACAACAAAGCTTCTAGAACTTATAAATGAGTTCAGTAAAGTCTCATTTTTTTAGTGTAACATTTAAAAGAAAATAAAGAAGGAAGAAAAAGATCAATGGGTAAAAATCAGCAGCATTTCTGGACACCAATAGTGAGCAATTTGTGGAGAAAATAAAAAAAAATACCATTTATAATAGTAATTAAAGAATCAAATACATAGGAATAAATTTAACTAAAAATGTAAAAGACTTATACACAGAAATCTACATAAAACTGTTCAAGGAAATCAAAGAAGACCTAAATAAATGGAAGAATATTCCCTGTTCATGGATAGGAAGACTAAATATTATTAAAATGTCTATCCTACCAAAACTGATATACAGATACAATATATTCCTGATAAAATCAATACAGCATTTTTTAATCAACTAGAAAATCTAATTATGAAATATACTTGCAAAGGAAAGAAGCCCCAAATAGCCAAAGATATACTGAGGAAAAATGAAATTGGGGAATCACACTACCTGACTTTATAACATACTTCAAAGCTACAGTTTTGCTAAAGTAAGGGGGAAATGGAAAGGAGAAATGAGTTTATATGGCTACGAGTTTCTAAAAAAGAGTCTGGAGGCTGGCAGAAGGATTGCCCTCATGCACAACTGAGCAGAGTCAGAGAGACAGATAAAGCAGATACAACCCCCAGATATTGGTTCCTTTGAAGGCTAAAGAGACCCATGAGAGTTATGGCCATGGCCGATGGGGTTAACTACCAGGGCAGATGGCCCCTCATTGGAAATGGTGTTTATGTGTGATGAATCTGGACTCAGATGGGATCTCCCTTCATAAGACTTTCATGCTAATGTGCTGGAGGTGCAGTTAACGTTGGGATTTAAGATATATTTAGGGGATTTGAATCTCTGGACTGACAATGTGATAGCCAGGTCCTGAGCCTCAACAGACTCCAGCACCTACAATCTGATTTATTGGACTTACCACACTCAGCTAAGATGGAGTTGAAGAAGGACAATCACCACACCATGGAGCCTAGAGTGATTACAACTGAAAATGGGAGGATCGCATCCAGCATCCATGTGGAATTTGAGCCTCCTCTTGACATAGAGGTGCAATGGACACAACCAATCCAATGTCCACATAGAAGAGGTGGTATTGGATTGAGAAAAGTGGACATGGTGGACGATGGGTATGGGGAAAGGCAGGAAGAGATGAGAGGTGGAGGTGTCTTTGGGACATGGAGCTGCCCTGGATGGTGCTTCAGAGGCAATCACCGGACATTGTAAATCCTCACAGGGCCCACTGCATGGAATGGAGGAGAGTATGGGCCATGATGTGGACCATTGACTATGAGGTGCAGAGGTGCCCAAAGATGTACTTACCAAATCCAATGGATGTGTCATGATGATGGGAATGAGTGTTTTGGGGGGGAGAGGGGGGGGGTGGGGGAGTGGGGTTGAATGGGACCTCACATATATATTTTTGATGTAATATTATTACAAAGTCAATAAAAAAATAAAAATAAAAATAAATAAAAAAAATAAAATAAAAAAATAAAAAAGCTACAGTTTTGGACACCCAGGGTATAGGCACAAGGATACACACACTGACCAATGGAACCAAACTGGGAGTTCTGATATAGATCTTCATATATACAGTTATCTGATATTTGACAAGGCCAAAAAGCCCACTTAATTGGGAAAGAATGGCTTCTTCAACAAATGGTGCTTGGAAAACTGGATATCCATATGTAAAATAATGAAAGAGGATTACCAACTCACACCTTATATAAAAATCAACTCAAGATGGATAAAAGACCTAAATATAAGAGCCAAGACCATAAAGACCTTAGAAAGCAATGTAGGGAAACATCTACAGGACCCTGTAATAGAAAATGACTTCAAGCACTTCACACCCAAAGCACAAGCAGCAAAAGAACAAATAGATAAATGGAACTTCTTCAAAATTAAAGTATTTTGGACCTCAAAAGAGTTTGTCAAGAAACTGAAAAAAAAAGCCTACCAATTGGAAAAAATATTTGGTAACCATATATCTCATAGGAGATATATCCTGCATGTATAAGGAACTCATATATCTCAAAAAAAAAAAAAAAGACAAAAAAAAAACATTTAAAAAATGGGCAAGAGACTTAGACACTTCTCCAAAGAAGAAATACAAATGGCTAAAATGCACATGAAAAAATGTCCAAAATCACTAGCTATTAGGGAAATACAAATCAAAACTTCAATGAGGTACCATCTCAATCCCATAAGACTGGTGGCTATTTAAAAAAACATAAGACTACAAGTGTTGGAGAGGATGTGGAGAAATGGGAACCCTCATTCACTGCTGGTGGGAATGCAAAAGTTTCCAGCCATCCTGGATAACACTTAGGCAGTTTCTCAAAACAAAACAAAACAAAACAAAAGAAAAAACCAGCTGTAGATGTGCCATATGACCCAAGAATTCTAATACTGTGTATATAACCAGAAGAACTGAAAACAAGGACACAATCATATATATGCACACCAATGTTTATAGTGGCATTATTCATTTTTGCCAAAAGTTGGAGTCAACACAAATGCTCATCAACAGATGAATGGATAAATAAAATGTGGCATATACACACAATGGAATACTACTCAGCTTTAAGAAGGAATACAGTTCAAACAGATGGGATAGAATTGATGAATATCGTGGACCTTATATTGAGTGATGCTAGCCAAGCATTGAAAGACAAATACTATATGATATCACTGATATTAAATAAGTAAGTCAAGCATGCTCAGAGAACTAGAGACTGGATGATAGGCTTACAAGAAGTTGGGGAAGAGAGGAAGGTTTTGAGCTGATGCCTACGAGGATGAAATCTGTGATAATCTGGAGGTAAGATTTTGTACAGGGAAGTGATAAGATGCGAGCATAGGAATACTACTGGTTGGGGTTTTGCAGGCTTGAAGGAGTCAAGAGTTGGATGGATGGGCAAGATGGTCCAAGGATTTGGGGGGAGAACATGGGGGAACATCTGAACATGGAGATTGTTGGATATGTGAGTGAAACTATAATGTTGGGAAAACTCTTTAGAAAAGAATATAAGGAAGTAACACCTGTTTAAGCTGCTTAAGAGGTGGCATCTGACACAGTTGCTCACTTTTGGGGAGTGTGGGAGTGCTCATTTTGTCAGTGTTATATCATTGGGTAGAGACACATACAATGAGTGGGAAGGTGTACCCACATCCTTGGGAGGCCTGATGCTCTCAGAGGAAATTATGTCTCTCGAGAGAATTGGTGGCTCCCAATGGTGGAGGAAAATCTAATATGTCAAGCCCTCAGAATTGTTGCAAGTATCTGTGAATCTAGTCCTTCAAGTAGTGAAGATTGATTGTCACTTTGGACCCTGAGGGGAGGGGGAGAGAGGAATAAATAGATGGAAACAGGATAACTGGTGGGCAATGGAAATGTTCCACAAGATTGTGCAATAATGGATATAGGACATGTGAAATTACACCAAAAATGTATAAGAGTCTACAGGTTAAAATGTAAACCAAAATGTAAAAGATGAGATAACTAAAATTTTAAAAATTTGTGTATTCTAAAATACAAACCTTAATATAAACCAAAATGGAACCATATTTGATAGCTCTGTTTCAATATCTGTACATAAGCTGCAGCAAATATAACATAAACAAGTAAAAAGATCATTGCTGAGGAAAGGGAAAAAAGGATTTGAGGTTGGTATATGGGAGTTGCGTATAATGTATATGTGAGTTTACTGTGAACTAAAACTTTTGTAAAGACAAACTTAACAGTTAGAAGAAAAAAGAAATGATGTAGACACTGAGGAAGAAATGAAAAAAAATTGCCTTGTCACTCTACATACAGGGCAACACCTATTACAGTGATGAAAGGCAAAATGTCAAAAACAAAGTTTTGTAATATTTTAATACCCCAATTTATTTTTACTTGTTTTAGTATTTCAAAATAAGTATGCATTCCATTTCTAATCTTTAAACCTATCACTACCATTTCATTTTCCTATTAATTGAATTTGGCAAAATATTACCCTTCATTTTTTAAGAAGTTTTGGACCATGGAGGTGTTCAACTATGGCAGGGGAGGAACAAAGTTGTGGGGTGTTATTGATGGGGGGAATATGGTTGGGAGGGAGTTCTCCGGGGCATGTATATAGGGTTCATAAAATTGTTTGGATATATGTTGGGTATTTTCATAGAACTTATAGTTACAAATGACAACTTAGTCAGTACTGAGTTCCCACCAAGGGTAGCTCTGTCACATTCCCCAATGTAACAGCAACAATTCCCCAAGTGCAACGGCAAAGACCAATGAAGAAGAATGGTCCTTTCATGAGCCCTTGATAATGATGAGTATGCTTATGAGCCTGTGTGCCTGAAATTTGGAGTAGGCCTAGAGCTGCAGGGTGTCTAAGAGTGACCTCCTGAGAGCCTCTATGTTGCTTAAATGCAGCCTCCCTCTAAGCAAAATGCAGCATGTAAATGCATTACCTTCTCCCCCAGCGTGGGAAATGAATCACGGGGATGGGCCTCTGTGGTGCCGAGGGAATACTACCAATCACTAACTGGTGATGCAACTAGAAAGAAATCTTGAATAAAAGGGGGAAATGTTAAAGATCAATCAGTTTACATGTCTAAGAGTCTTCAAAAAAGAGTTAGGAAGTCATCAGAGAGGTTGCGCTCACACTCACCTCACCAGGATCCGAGAGACAGCCAAAGCAGGTACAATCCCAGTTACTGTTACTCCTGAGGGCTATGGAGACACACAGGTTCTATGATGATGATGGTTGGCTCTGGAGTTCAGTGCCTTGTCAGTGGGCCTTACCTGGGAATTTGTGTTCCTGAGTGTGATGGAGTTGGACTCAGATGTGAATTTTCCACACGTGCCTCTTCTATCATTTTTACTGAGCCTGTGGTTGGTGCTGGGGTTGGTGTATAGTGAGGAGACTTCAGTCTCTGTACTGTCCATGTGCAGCTGGGTCATGAGCCTCAGCAGAATTGCAGCTCCTACTCTCCAATTTTTTGGACTTGCACAGGTCGGCTAACAGGGAGGTAAAGATGGTCAACAGCCACACCAGGTAACTGAGAGGGCCTACATCTCCAAGCAGGAGAATCGCACCAAGCAGGAGAATCCACCACGGATCTAAGCCCCCTCTCAATATAGAAGTGGAGCATACATCACTAACCCAGGGTCTACAGGATGGAGGAATAAAATATGGATTAAAGTGAACTTACTGGTAGTCTACTATAGAACTATTGTGATTATTAATACAAGAAACTGTTACACTGATCTGGAGAAAGTGGCCAAGTTTATTGCTGAGGGCAGGGAGAGGGAAGTAGAGATGAGAAATGGGGGCATTTTCAGAACTTGGAATTGTCCTAAATGATACTGCATGTATAGATGCTGGACATTATATTTCCTGCCATAACTCACTGAATGTACTGGGGGAGATTGTAAACTTCACTGTAAACTATAATCCGGGCAGTTCAGCAGTGATTCAAAATTTATTCAAATGCAGTGAATGTGCCACTATGATGAGAGTGGTTTTTAATGTGGGAGAAGTGGGAGTTTGGGGTGTGGGGTATTTGGGAAACTCATGCTATTTAATGTAACATTTTTTTTGTGATTTATGTATCTTAACAAGAAAGACAATTTAAGAAAAAAATATATAAAGTAATTACATGGAAGAACTTGTAATATTGATATAAAGTCACTGGTCACCAGAATTTTTGAGGGGGAGAAGAAGGTAAAACAGGTGTAACATTGGACATTTTTGAAACATTGGAATCATTCTGCATATTTCAATGGCAGATAAAAGTCATTACATATTTTTTTAAAAAAACCTTAAAAAGTTTGCAATATGAAGTGTAAAACAAAATGTAAACTAGAGACCATGATTAATAGCAATGCTTCAATATGTGTTTATCAATTTTAACAAATGCACCACAGTATATGTTTATCAATTTTAACAAATGAAAGAGGCTGTTAATGGGGGAAATTGTGGGAGGGGAGGCAGTGTGGTATACAGGAATCCCCTATATTATTATTATTGTTATTATTATTTTTGTATTATGTAGGCTTTATTTTTTTAAGTTAAACTTTTATTTAGAAAAATATAAAAGAAATATTGACAGTATATTGCTTTAAATATGTAAAGGCCAATTACATTCAAATGGATAAAAAGTGTTTAAAGAATAATAAATTAGGAGAAAGAAAAGAAAAGTAGGTTGGTTAAATTTTTAAAATCCCCTTAATAGTAGGAGTGACTAAATGGTAAAATCATTGATCATTCATTAGGGTAATTATCTCTAAATATTGTAGTTATAAAAATGTATATATATATGTAAATAATTACAATAAATAAAATATTGATTTTCTTATGGTTCATATTATATAATTAACTTCTCATTTTACTGGTTTTAGAGATTAACATTCACTTAAAATCCAATTTTGAAAATACTTCACTCACTTTAACACTTATTCTTATTAATTTCTTGCTTTTGCCATTTGCCATAGCTTAATCTGCTTATTGTGAGTCCTACAATTTTATTATTACCTTATTTCTTTCTCCCACCTTTCATTTTTTAAATTTTTTACATAAATAGAATATTATATTAATAGTATGTACCATTTTTCATTTTTTATTTTTTGGGGGTGTCCATAATAATTTCTTAGAGATTTATTCATGTTGTTGTGGGTATCAATAGTTAATTGTTTTGAATTTTTATTCCTGAATGTTATTCCTATGTACGGATATATCATACCTGCTTATCTATTCACCTGTCAATGGGAATTTGGGTTGTGTTTTAGTCAGTGTTTGGCTGTTACAAATAAAGCTGCTATGAATATTCATGTACAGTAATTTCAAACTCCTTAAAAAAATGAAAAATTTAAAAATTGTAAAAAAATGAGTTTGGGTGTTATTGCATATGACTGAAGTGATTGAATTCCCTTCTCTCACATGGGATGTCCCAGTCTCTATTCCCATTGCCTCCTAAATAATCAAATACATACAACAAAAAAAATAAATGAAAATCCAACTCAGAGAAGCTGATGTGGCTTAGTGGTTGACTGCTGACTTCACACATACGAGATCCTAAATTCGAAAAGATGGCCCTAGTACTTAAAGAAAAAGAGGGTGAGTTCAAAGGCTTCACAGACAAACAAAGAGAGACAGAATATTTTATGAAATACCAGAATTTCCAGAGATATTGAAGTGCACACTGAAGCCTGAAAGGAAAAACAAAAAACAAAAAACCATGGACAAGCATTTGTATAAGAGTATAGAAATGAAGATAATTAAGAAAGGAAGGTTATAGGGTAAAACTAAAGATGATAAGCTATGCAAACAGAAAGTGGAAGGATATAATGGATAAAATTAGTAATGCACTTATATTAAAAACATTGAATTTAAATGTCTTGAATACCACAATCAAAATACATAGGCTTAAAGAATGAAATAAATAATACAAGACATCTATAGGATGTCTATGAGAAACTCACGTCAGACATAAGGACACAACTTGTAAAAAGTGAACTCTTGGAAAAAGACATTCCATGCAAATGGTAACCAAAAAATAGTTGGAGTAGCAATACTAATATTGTACAAAATAGATTCTAAATGCAAAATTGTGTAAGGGATGTAGAAGTTTGTTGTATATTAGTGAAAGTGACAATTTATCAAGAAGAAATGTGTTTACTAAGTCTTTGTACACCTATCCTGAGTTGCCAAAGATACATGAGGTACACCCTGGTAATACTGAAGGGAAAAATAGATGTTCCTACAAAATTATTGGGGACATCAATATACCACTCTCAGTATTGCATAGAATATCTGGGCTGCAGATAATGAAACAGAAGGCTTGAAAAATATGATAAATGAACTATATGTAATAGACATCTATAGAGCACTGCACCCCCAAATAGCAGGATACACATTATTTTCAAGCACTCATATATCCTTTTCTAGGATAGGCCATATGTTGGGTCAAAGACAAGACCAAATAAATATAAAGATTGAAATTATACAAACACTTTTTCTGACCATAATGGAATGAAACATATTGTCACAAATGGACAATAAAAGGCAAAATTTATAAATATATGGAGAGTAAACAGCCAACTCTTTAATAATCAGTTAGTCAAAGATTTAGGAAGTTGATGTGATGAATGAAAATGAGAACACAATATAAATAAACCTATGAGACACAGTAAAGGGAGGGCTGAGAGAGAAAGATATAGTCCTCAATGCTTACATTGAAAAAGAAGGAAGAGCTAAAATAGAAGATCTAAATGCACATTTGGAGGAATTAGAAAAAGATTCAAGAAATTAATTCCAATCCAAGCTGAAGGAAAGATAAAGTTAAGATCAGATAAAAATAAATGAACCTCAAGAACAAAAAATTAGAGAAAGACAACAAATGCAAAATTTGGTTCTTTGAGAAGATCAAATAAATTGACAAACCCTTAGTTACAGTAACAAAGAAAAAAAATATGCAAATAAATAAAATCAGAAAAGAGAGGGGGGTACATTATCACTGACACCACAGAAGAAAGAGATTGTAGGAGGATAATTTGGAGAGATGCATGCCAAAATATTAGAAAATTTAGACTAGATGGACAAATTCCTAGAAACACATGAGCCTTTTAAACTGACATTAGAAGGAATACAAAACTCCAAGAAGCAAATCTCAAGTGAAGAGATTGAAACTGTCATCATAAAAATCTCCCAAAGATGAAAAAGCTAGGACCAGATGACTTCAGAGGTGAATTCTACCAATCATTCAAAGACGATCTGATACCGATCTTGCTTATTCTATTCCAAAAATAGAACAGAAAAGAATGCTACCAAACTCTTTCCATAAAGCCAAAATGATCCTAATACCAGAACCAGATAAAGTTACTATAAAAGAAAAAGAACATTACAGATCGATATTCCTGTTTTGCTAAATACAGGTTAACAATATTGGAAGCTTTAATATCTAATGAATCCTGCTGACTATGTCAAAGTGTTCTTCTCAGGAAAAATCAGAAACTCTAAATGTTATGCAAAGACAGCTTTAGTCAAACAAATGAGTTTCAGGTTATATCAAATGATTATAACCATTGAGCAAACAGAGAACAGAAGAGTAATTAATAAAGACATCAGAAAGAATGAAATAAAATACAACTACTCACCAAATTTGTGGGGGGAGACTCAACGTCTGAACTCTTTCATGGCTGGGAAGTCCCTTTGCAGCTGATCAGATTCCCGATTGGAAAAAATGGCCCCAGGCAGAGAAACCCCTGCTGGGTGAGGATCAGATTGTCAGCATGGGGACAATTCTTTTTTATTTTTATCTTTACTTATTTTTTTAATGTTACATTAAAAAATATGAGACCCCATATATCCCCCATCCCCATCATCCTAATCCTCCCATAACAACAAACTCCTCCATCATCATGGGGCATTCATTGCACTTGTTGAATACATCTCTAAACACTGCTGTAACACATCGTCAATGGTCCACATTATACTTTACAGTCTCCCCCAGTCCACACATTGGGCCATGGGAGGACATACAGTGTCCAGTATCTGTTCCTGCAGGACCACCCAGGACAACTCCAAGTCCTGAAAATGCCTCCACATTACATTTCTTCTTCCCACTCCCTGCCACCAGTAGATACCATGGCCAGTTTCTTCACATCAATGCCACATTTACTTCCATTACTAATCACTATAGTTCCAGAATAGAATATCAGTAAGTCCACTCTATTCCATACACTATTCCTCCATTCTATGGACCCCGGGATGGCTATGTCCACTCCAAAACTATATCAAGAGGGTATTTAGATTCCACTTGGATGATGGATGAATTTCTCCTGCTTGCAGTTGTAGGCACTCCTGGCTCCCTGGTGTGGTGGTTGACCTTCTTCACCTCACTTTTAGCTGGCTGGGGAAAGTCAAATAAACCAGAAGGTAGGAGTTGCAAGTCTGTTGAGGCTCAGGGCCTGGCTATCACATGGACAGTCCAGAGATTCAGGTCGCCTGAGCATACACCAAACCCCAGTGCCAACCACAGTTCCAGCAAAAGTAATAGGGAAGTCTTGTGCACAAAAATCACATCTGAGTCCAACTCCCTCACATTCAGGAACACAAACTCCAAAGTAGGGCCAACTGACATGACACTGAACTCCATCTGCCATGACCATAGAACCTGTGGGTCTCTGTAGCCCCCAGAAGCCCTGGGCTGGTATCTACTTTGGCTGTCTTTTGGACTCTGCTGAGGTGTGCATAAGGGTGACCCATCTGATAACCTCCCTGCTCTCTTTTGGAGACTCATAGCCATATAGGCTCATTTGTCCTTTTCATTTCCCATTTTTATTCAAGGTCAAAAAGCATTTTTAACTCCTGATATTCGAGGCTGAGATATTCTGCTGGTCTGAGTTGACCCTTTTATTCAAGGTTGTTTTCTAGTTACATCATCAGCTGGTACATGGAAGCAATCCCTTGGCACAAAGGAGGCTCATCCCCAATGTCTTCTCCCACACTGGGTGGGAGGCAATACTTTTACATGCTGAGTTTGGCTTCAAGATTGGCCACATTTGAGCAACAGGGAGGCTCTCAGGTGGTAACTCTTAGGCACCCTGCAGCTCTAGGCCTTGTTCTTATTTCGGGTGCACAGGCTCACAAGCATAGTCATTAGTATCAAGGGCTCATTATTGGTCCATTCTTTATTGGTCTTAGCGATTTCACTTGGGGGATTGTTGCTGCTCCATTAGGGAATGCGACAGAGCTCCCCTGGCTAGGAACTCAGCACTCCCACAGTTGTCATTATTAACTGTAACCACTATAAAATTATCCAAACATTTTTATATACCCTATATAAATGCCCTGGAGAACTGCCTTCCAACAATGTGCCCCCTATCAAAAACAACCCACACCAGTGTTCCTCTTCTGCCATTGTTGAACTTCACTATGGTCCAAAACTTCTTCAAAAATGAATCCTAATATATTGCCAGGTTCCATTATCGTAAAATGGAATATAGTGATGGATTTAAAAGTTAGATATAGAATACATACTAATTTAGAAAAATTAAAGTAAAAATAAATTGGGGTATCAAAAAATTTAAAAATTAAAAAAGCTTTGTTTTGGGTGTTTTGTCTTCTATCACTGCAATAGGTGTTGCCCTATATGCACATTGGCAGGGCAACTTCTTCCATCTCCTCCTCAGTGTCTATGTCCTTTCTTTTTCTTTTCATTTTATTCTAATTTTTAAGTTTGTCTTCACAAAAGTTTTAGATCACAGTAATTCATATATACAATATACAGTACTCCCAAGTATCCAACATTAGACATTTTGTCCCTTTCTCAGCAATAATCGTTTTACGTGTTCATACTGTAATTATTGCAACTGATGTACAGATATTGAGACAATAGCTTTCCAACAAGGTTATGTTTGGATTTACATTACGGTTTATATTTTAGACTATACAATTTTCTAAATTTTTAGTTATCTTATGTTTTACATCATGATTTTCACTTTAACTCTTAGGCCTCTATACATTTTTGGTGTAATTTAACATTTCCTATATTCATCCTTGCATAATCTTGTGGAATTCTTCCATTGCCACACAGTTACACTGATTCCATCTATTCAATACCTCTTCCCCCCTGCCCTCAGGACCCATAGTGACAATCAGTCTGCATTGCTTGAAGTGCCATGTTCAAATATACGTGCAAAAATTTTGAGGGCTTGACATACTCAATTGCCCTAATGCACTGGGAGTTATCATTTCTCTGGAGAGATGCAATTCCCTCTATTTGAGAACTTCAGTCCTCCCCAGGATGTGGGCATACCTTCTCTCTCATTGTGTGAGACTCAATTCAATGATATAGCCCACTATGACAAAATGAGTAATCACACACTCCATAGAAGCATGTCCTGTGTCAGATTCTCCCCTTTAACCATCTTAAACTGATAACCTTCCTTATTATATTTTTGAAAATTTTTCTCAACCTTATACTCTCAACCACATACCTGACAATCTCCTATGTTCATATTTTTTCCCACCCTCCCCCCTAATTTCTTGGGCCATATTACCCACCCTCTCATCCCTATCCTCCCTGAAGCCTGCAAAACCCCACCCAAATGTATCCCTATGCCCCCATTTTACCACTTTCCTCTACAAATACTTACCTCCAGCTTATCATAGATTTTACCCAGGTAGGTGTCAGCTCACAAATTTAGTCTATCCCCCCACTTCCTTTAAGCCTATCATCCAGTCCCTGGCACTCTGAGGCAGCTTGGTTTACTTATTTCATATCATTGAAGTCATGTAGCATTTGCCCTTCAATGCCTGTGTTGCTTCACTCACATAAGTTTCTCAAGATTCATCCATGTTATCACATGTGTTTGTAGTGTATTCATTCTTAAAGCTGAGTAGTATTCCATTGTATGTATATAACTAATTTTAAAAATGGGAAAAAGATTTAAACAAACACTTCTCCAAAGAAGAGATACAAATGGCTAAAAAGCACATGAAAAAATGCTCCAAATGTCTAGCTGTTAGGAAAATGCAAATCAAAAGTACAATGAGATACTGTTGTAGAATTTGAGAGAGGTTCAATTATTTGCGTATAGAGAGGCCAGGACTCAGGAATGATTTTTAGAAGTAAAAAAAATGGTTTATTGACAGACGGCCGGACCCGGGAGCTTTCTGTTTCAATCCCAAGCCCGGAACAAGATTTTTGAGTCCCTTTTATACAGAGAGGAAAGGCCAAATGGTCCTTTTGTTTCAGTTCTCAATAGGCTTGAATTAGCATATATATCTTCCACATCTTAGGTAAGCTTTTAGCATGGACCTTAGGTATTCTAGGTAAGCTTTTAGCATATTTTCTTTGCATTTCCCCTGAATACTTAAAGTTTATAGACCTTGAATTGTTAAACTGTTTCCTGGGACTGGAGTCCTTGCCATGGGACTGCAGCCTTTTATCATCCCACACCCACAATTCACAGATAGTTTAGGTTATCTCTGAAGAGACAAAGAGCCTCCCACCCATAGCCCACATCAATACCATCTTACTCGCATAAGATTGGCAGTTATGAAAAAAAAAAAAAACAGAAGACTACAAGTGCTGGAGAGGATGTGGAGGAATAGGAACACTCATCCACCTCTGGTGGGAATGCAGAAGGATCCAGCCATCCTGGAGGAGAGTTTGGCAGTTCCTCAAAAAACTAGCTATATATTTGCTATAAGACCCAGGAATTCCACTGCTGGGTATACACCCAGTACAATTGAAAACAAGGACACAACCTGATATGAGCACACCAATGTTCATAGCAGCGTTGTTCACTATTGCTAAAGTTGGAATCAACCCAAATGCCCATCAACAGATGAATGGTATCACCCTTTTAATGAGTTCCAAACCTCAAAATTCCAATAAGTCTTGCAATTCATGAGGAATGACCTTATGAAAGTAACCGAATCCATTCAGTTGGGGGTTGCCAGCCCTCAATAGGAGAGATGTAGTATCTCCAGGGGTCTTCTATTTTATTTTACTTATGGTACACTAAAAAGGATCATAAAGGATTTTTTCAACTTTTAGTTTTACAGGGTATACAAACAGGACATGTAAATATTATATCTGTTGTTTAGTTCATCTTTTAAAAAAATATTTTATTATTTATTTAGGATATATGTACATGTGTTTGGCCTTTATTTGCAATATCCTATTTTTTTAATTTTATTTTCGTTAATGTTTTTGTCTTTATTTTTTTCACATTACACTAAAAAAATATGAGGTCACCATATACCCCCTATACTCCTTACCTCCCTCCTAACCCCATAACAACAATCTCCTCCATCATCATGAGACATTCATTGCATTTGGTGAATACATCTCTGCACATCGCTGTACCTCATGGTCAATGGTCCACACCATAGCCCACACTCTCCCACAGTCCACCCAACGGGCCATGGGAGGACATACAATGACCAGTAACTGGACAAATCCAAGACCCAACAATGCCCCCACATCTCATCTCTTCCTCCCACTCCCTATACGCAGCAGCCACCATGACCACTTTTTTCACACCAATGCCACATTTTCTTCCATTACTAATCACAATAGTTCATGAATAGAATATCAGTAAGTCCACCCTAATCCATACTCTATTCCTCCATCCTGTGGAACTTGGAGTGGTTTTGTCCACTCCACATCTATATCAAGAGGGGGCTTAAATTCCACATGGATGCTGGATGCAATTCTCCTGCTTTCAGTCGTAGGCACTCTTGGCTCCCTGGTGTGGTGGTTGACCTTCTTCACTTCCATGTTAGCTGAGTGGGATAAGTCCAATAAACCAGAGTAGGAGCTGAAGTCTGTTGAGGCTCAGGGTCTGGCTATCACATGGTCAGTCCAGAGACTCAGTTCCCCTGGGTATACATTAAACCCCAGCACCAACTACAGTTCTGTTAAAAGTAACAGGAGAGGCTTGTGGACAAAGATCACATCTAAGTCCAGCTCCATCAAACAGAAACACAAACTCCATAGTATGGCCAACTGACATGGCACTGAACTCCATCTGCCATGACCATAGAACCTGTGGGTCTCTGTAGCCTTCAGAAGAACCAATTCCTGGGGTTGTATCTACTTTATCTGTCTCTGGGACTCTGCTGAGGTGTGCATGAGGGTGACCCCTCTGATAACCTCCCAGCTCTTTTTGGAGACTCGTAGCCATATAAACTCATTTGCCCTTTCCATTTCCCTCTTTTATTCATGTCAAAGAGCATTTCTAACTCTTGGTATTGCATATAGATTGAGATATTCTCCTGGTCCGAGTTGATCCTTTTATTTAAGGTCATTTTCTAGAAATGTCTTCACCAAATGCAATGAATGTGCCACAATAATGAAAGAAATTTTTGATGTGGGAGGATTGGGGGGTTATGAGGTATGTGGGAACTTTTTATGTATTTTTTAATGTAACATTTTTCATTGTCTATGTATCTTCGAATGAATACAGTAAATTGCTAAAAAATAAAAAAACACATAAAAGGAATTGCACATATTGATCAAGTGGGTTTTATCCCAGGTAGGCAAGCTTACTTCAACACAAGGAAATCAAACAAAGTAATAAACCACTTTGATAAATTGAGGGTGAAAAATCACATGACACTCTAGATTGGTGCAGAAAATGCATTTGACAAAATACAACACACAGTCTTGATAAAAGCACTCCAAAAATAAGAATAGAAGGATGCATTCTCAATAAGGTAAAGGACATACATGAAAAGCTTACCATTAGCATTATATACAATTATGATAGACTGAAAGCTTTCTCTCTGAAATCAGGAACAAGTCAAGCATGCCCACTGTCTCCACTGTTATTCAGTACTGTGCTAGAACACTTAGCTAAGGCAATTAGGCTAGAGAAACAAATAAAAGACACCCTTTTAAGAAAGGATAAAGTAAAACTTTCACTATTTGCTAATGATATGACCCTGTATTAAGAAAATCCTATAAAGCTTACATTATGCCTATTGCAACTGAAAGACAAGTACAGCAAAGTGGGCTGGATAAAAGATTATCACTCAAAAATCAAAAGCATTTCTATACAATAGTGCTGTGCAATCTGAGTAGAAAATCATAAAAAAGTTCTGTTTATGTTGTTGTTTAATCAAATATTTAGGAATAAACTTAACCAAAGTCATAGAGTATCTGTATTCTAAAAACTGCAAAATTTCCTGAAAGAAATCTAATAAAACTTCAATAAATTTAAAGATATTCCATGTTAATGGATTGGAAGACCTAATATATTTAAGATATCAGTTCTACACAAACTGATTAACAAACTCAATGATATCCCAATAAAATCTCAGAAACTTTTCTTGCAGAAATAGGAAAAACAGTTTTCAAAATTATTTGGATGGTTTAGCAGCCCCAAAATTCCAAAAATGCTTTAAAAAGAAGAACAAAGTTGGGGGACTCTCACGTCCTGACTTTAAATTATATTATTTAGTTACAGTGGCCATAACAACATGTTATTGTCATAAAGACAGACAAAAACCAATGGCACAAAACTGAGAACTCAGAAATAGACCCTCACTTCTATGAGTAAGTGATTTTTCACATGACTGTCAAGCACTCCTGGCTGGACCAGAGTAGTGTGTTAAATTAATTGTGCTGGGAGACCTGTGTGATTGTGCTATTATGAACTGAGTATATTGTGTAAACTCATGGAATTAATAATTAGAATATAAGTAACCAGAACTAGAATGTGTATATAGATAGAACTTTGAGGCTTAATCTGTGCAGAATTGGAAAATACATTGTCCATAAATCTTAGGACATTAATAGAAATGTTAAAAGTGCATCATGGTGTTTGTAACTAGCAGACATGTTTTATGTGTATGACAATGGTTAAAAGGATAAGTCTGGGGGCAGAAGCAAGATGGTCACTGAGTGAACTTGCCTTGCGATCTCTCCTGGGAAGAAACAGCTGGGCGCCACTGGTGGTTCTCTGAGGCGGGGCTTTTTCCGGATTTTTGCAGGGTAGGAAGTGTCTGGACATCGATTTGGTGGAAAGGTAATGGAGAGGATTGGTCTATAAGATATAAGTTGGGTTCTATTGCCCAGAGGTGAGACCTGCACACGGGTTCCTCCCTCTTGGGGGTGGGTGGAGCCGCAGTGCCGCGCAGCGGCTCAGCTTTTTGGTGCCTCTGCGGTGCTGGGGAGTTCGTGAGTCCTGGCGGGCTGTTGGCGGGTTGATGCGACGGGTCGCCTTTACGGATCAATTTGGGGAGATAGATGGTGTTTTGTTGTGAAGTGGGGGAAATTTTTGATTGCGGACACAGATAATAGCGCTTCCACCTGAAGCCCCGCCCCCACAAGCCTAGCTGCCGATCTGCAACTGAATTAGGCTGTAGGCAATAAAGGGACATAATTGGGAAGTTGCTTCAGGGTGCGGCGAGGGAGGGGGACACGTCTGGAAGCCGATTAGGGAATATTTTGCGAAGCTTGGGAATTATGGTTTTAGAATCTGTTTTCCGCGTCACGGCCCAGGCTTCGGATCTGTGCCAGTAAAGTGGCTGCGGTGTAAAGGCGCCCTCAAGTGGCAGTGTTTTTGAAGCACAGGGCGGGAGCTGTCCAAAAGCTGAAGTGACATATACACACATTAATGAGCCCTACTAAGTAAGTGAATTGCAGGGTTCAGACATAATATAGAGTTTGCGGATCTGACTTCTCGCATAGAGCTGGCGCCCAGCTGTGGGGATCCCTGAGGGCTGTGTTACACTATGGGGCTCCTAGGCTTCGTGTTCACCAGATTGGAGGTTGCCTGGTCTGAATCCCCTAAACTCTGGTGGCCCAATCCCCAGAGAATCACACCTCTTGAGTCTTTAATATCTCAGACTTTCCATCCCTGAATCCATCACGCCCTGAGGTCCATCTGAGGTCCTTGAATGCCCTAGCCTTCAACGTTGGTGTTTTTTCTTTATCATTTCATTTTGTTTTGTTTTTATTTTCATTTTGTCTTATTTTTTACTTTTTTTTAATGTCCTGATTGCTAACAGCGCATTATGCCCTAGTCTTTTCGCACAGTGTATCCCCCAAAATCTTTTTTTATTCAGTTATTTAGGATTTTTTTTGTGGTTGTTGTTGTGTAGTTGGTGTATTAATTGTTGTTCGTGTATATTTGTTTTTTTTCTTTCCCCTACCTGTTCCCCACCCTTTGCCCACCCCCTTTTCCTTTCTTCCTTTCTTCGCTTCCCCCCTTTTATTTTTTTTTATTTTTTTTCTTTTTCTTTTTTCTCTCTCCCTCGTGTCCCTCATCTTATACTTATTTTATTCAAACTCAATTATACAATAGGTGCAGCAGGAAACACCTCACATTTGCTGGGGTTTTCTCATCATCCACTGCCTCATTTCTGTGTGAACTGATTTAGGTTACCTACACTATCCTCTTTCCCCTACATCTTGATATCTGCCATCATCTACTGTCTCCCCTATATTCCACCTCCCACCTCCCTTTCTTTGATCCATGAAGTGTCTAAGTCTTAAATTCTAATACCTTTGTTTTGTTTTCTGTCTGTTATCCACTCTTGAAACTATTACCTTTCTTTTCTTTTTCCCTCTCTCACAAAAACAGTAGCCTTTTAGCTCATAACATATTCATCCCATATTCAATCATCTACCTCATAATAGGTACTCTACCTACTGCTTTAACTCTACACAATTTACATGAAACTAACTTCCATCCTCACAGATCTCATATTCTTGCTTTGTTAACATATATCACCTATACTACTTTACACTTGTCCCTTGCTTACACAATTGCCTTTCCCTGGCACTAATACTTTCCTTTAAAGTGAACTTAACCAACAACAAGAAATTAGAATAAGAAGAAAAAAGTGACAAAGAGAAGTAACACTCATGCAAAAACAACAGCTAATTAATCACCAAGAGTAGACAAAGAAGCTAAGGAACTGTTTAAATCCGTCAAGATTAAATAATGACCAGAAAGCAACAAAAATCTACAACCAAACCAGCAATCAGGAAAACATGGCTGAATGCAATCAACAAACCAAAAATCAGGAAGGGGAGCAGAACTTTGCACAAGCAATGAAAGATTTCAGAACATTTGTCACCGACAAATTTGATGAAGTAATGAAAGAGGTTAGCAAAATGAAGACATCACTTGGAGGGGAAATTGCAGACATACACAAAAAGATTACAGATATGATGGGAATGAACACCACAGTTCAAGAAATCAAAAATACACTTGCAGCAAATATCAGCAGACTAGAAGAGGCAGAGCAGAGAATTAGTGATGTGGAAGACAGTATATCAGAAATCAAACAGATAGTAGAAGGGGTCGATAAAAAGATAGAAAAAATCCAGCTAGGACTTAGGGACCTGAATGACAATGCAAAACGCAGAAATATACGTATTATAGGCATTCCAGAAGGAGAAGAGAAGGGAAAGGGATCAGAAGGAGTGTTGCAGGATATAATGGCTGAAAACTTCCCAAATCTACTGAAAGAGACAGATGTACATATCTAAGAAGCACAGCACACTCCACTGGTCAAAAACCCCAACAGGCCCACCCCAAGACATATACTTGTCAAATTATGAAATGCTCAAGCCAAAGAGAAAATCCTAAAAGCAGCAAGAGAAAAGAAAACCATCACATACAAGGGAAGCTCCATTAGATTAAGTGCTGATTTCTCATCTGAAACCATGGAGGCAAGAAGGCAGTGGTATGATATAGTCAAGGTACTGAAGGAAAAAAACTTCCAACCAAGAATACTCTATCCAGCTAAACTAGCATTCAAACATGATGGAGAGTTCAAAATATTCACAGACAAACAGAAACTGAAAGAGTATACCAAGAAGAAAACTCCCCTTCAAGAAATTCTAAAGGGAGTTCTGCAGGACGAAAGGAAAAAACAGGAAAGGCAGAGTTGGAAGAGAGTGGAAGAGCAACAACAACAACAACAAAAGACAAAAAGAGAAGGGAAAAAAATCCAAACAAAATATGACAAACACAGATCCAATCAAAATATGGCTAGCACAAATAATTCCTTGAAAGTAATAACACTGAATGTCAACGGATTAAACTCACCTATCAAAAGATTCAGACTGGGACATTGGATGAGGAAATTTGACCCATCCGTATGCTGTCTACAAGAGACACATCTTAGACCCAGAGATGCATGGAGATTGAAATTGAATGGACGGAAAACAATCATACAAGCAAACAATAACCAAAAAAAGGCAGGAGTAGCTATAGTAATATCAGACAAAATAGACTTTAAATGTGAAACAATTGTGAGAGACAAAGAAGGATACTACATTTTTGTGAAAGTGAAAATCTGTCAAGATGATTGAACAATCATAAATATTTATGCTCCTAACAAGGGCGCCTCTAAATACATGAGGCAAATGCTGGAAAAACAAAGTGAAACAATGGATGCATCTACAATTATAGTGGGGGATTTTAATACACCACTATCAACTCTGGACAGAACATCTCAAAAGAGAATCACTAAAGAAACAAAACATTTGAACATTATATTAGAGGAGCTGGATCTAATACACATATATAGATCATTACACCCAAACACAGCAGGATATACATTTTTCTCAAGCGCACATGGATCATTCTCCAAGATAGACCATATGCTAGGCCACAAAAAAGGGCCAAATGAATTCAGAAAGATTGAAATCATACAAAACAATATCTCTGACCACAGTGGAGTCAAGCTGGAAATTTGCAAGGGACAGAAGCCCAGGTTTCACACCATGATTTGGAAATTAAACAGCACACTCTTAGAAAAACAATGTGTCAAAGAGGAAATCTCAAAAGAAATCAATGACTACCTTGAATCAAATGATAATGATAAAACAACATACCAAAATTTATGGGATGCAGGAAAAGGAGTACTGAGAGGGAAATTTATAGCCATAAATTCATATATCAAAAAAGAAGAAAGAGAAAATTGATGAACTACCTGTACATTTGAAGGAATTAGAAAAACAACAACAAAGTAACACAACAGGAAGAAGAAGGAAGGAAATAACAAAGATAAGAGCAGAACTAAATGAAATAGAAAATAAGAAAGCATTGAAAAGATAAACAAGACCAAAAGCTGGTTTTTTGAGAAGATCAACAAAATTGACAAACTTTTAGCGAGACTAACAAAGAAAAAAAGAGAGAAGATGCAAATACACAAAATAAGAAATGAGAAAGGCAATATTACCACTGACCCCACAGAAATAAAGACTATCATAAGAGGATACTTTGAAAAACTATATTCCAACAAAAATGACAATCTAGAGGAAATGGACAAATTCCTAGAAACACATAAGCAGCCCATATTGAAAAAAGAAGAAATTGATGATCTTAACAAACCAATCACAAGCAAAGAGATAGAATCAGTCATTAAAAATCTCCCAACTAAGAAGAGCCTAGGGCCAGACGGCTTCACAGGTGAATTTTACAAAACATTCCGGAAAGAACTAACACCAATCCTGCTGAAACTATTCCAAAAAATCGAAACAGAAAGAACATTGCCGAACTCATTCTATTATGCCAACATTACCCTAGTACCAAAGCCAAACAAAGACACCACAAGAAAGGAAAATTACAGACCGATTTCTCTAATGAACCAAGACACAAAAATACTTAACAAAATACTTGCTAATCGTATTCAACAACACATTAAATGAATTATGCACCACGACCAAGTGGGATTCATCCCAGGTATGCAAGGATGGTTCAACATAAGAAAATCAATCAACGTAATACACCATATAAACGGACTGAAGGAAAAAAATCATATGATTATATCTATAGATGCAGAAAAAGCATTTGACAAAATACCGCACCCTTTCTTTTCTTTTTTTTTTTTGAGTCACAGTTATTCTATTTTATTTTTTTTTAATTTTTAAAATTGATTTTGTAAAAATATAACATTAAAAAAATTTATGAGGACCCCTTCAACCCCAGCACCCACACTCCACCACTCCCCCCCTCAGCAACACTCATTCCCATCACCATGACACATCCATTGCATTTGGTAAGTACGTCTCTGGGCACCTCTGCACCTCATGGTCAGTGGTCCACATCATGGCCCATACTCTCCCCCATTCCATCCAGTGGGCCCTGTTAGGATTTATAATGTCCGGTGATTGCCCCTGAAGCACCATCCAGGGCAGCTCCAAGTCCCTAAGATGCCTCCACATCTCGTCTCTTCCTGCCATTCCCCATACCCATTTGCCACAATGTCTACTTTTCCCACTCCAATGCCACCTTTTCTCTGTCGACATTGGATTGGTTGTGTCCATTGCACCTCTATGTCAAGAGGAGGCTGAGATTCCTCATGGATACTGGATGCAATTCTCTAGCTTTCAGTTGTAGGCACTCTAGGCTCCGTGGTGTGGTGGTTGTCCTTCTTCAACTCCATCTTAGCTGAGTGAGGTGAGTCCAATAAATCAGATTGTAGGTGCTGGAGTCTGTTGAGGCTCAGGGTCTGGCTGTCACATTGTCAGTCCAGAGATTCAGATGCCCTAAATATATCTTAAACCCCAAAACCAACTACAACTCCAGCACAGTAGCATGAAAGTCTTATGAAGGGAGATCCCATCTGAGTCCAGATTCATCACGCATAAACACCAGCTCCAAAGAAGGGCCATCTGAGATGGCAGTTAACCCCATCTGCCATACCCTAGCACCCATGGGCCTCTTTAGCCCTCAAATACAGCACCATTTCTTGATAAAAAACACTCCAAAAGATTGAAATAAAAGGAAATTTTTGGAACATGATAAAGAGTATATACGAAAAACCTAAAGCCAACATTGTTTACAATGGAGAAATCCTAGAATCCTTCCCTCTAAACTCAGGAACAAGACAAGGATGCCCATTGTCTCCGCTCCTATTTAACATTGTCTTAGAAGTACTTGCTCGAGCACTGAGGCAAGAACCAGATATAAAAGGCATTCAAATTGGAAAGGAAGAAGTCAAAATTTAATTATTATTTGCAGATGACATGATCATATACAGAGAAAACCCTGAGAGATCTACAACAATGCTTCTAGAACTCATAAATGAGTTTAGTAAAGTCGCAGGTTATAAGATTAATGCGCAAAAATCAGTAGCATTTCTGTACACCAATAATGAGCAAGATCAGGAGGAAATCAAGAAACAAATACCATTCACAATAGTAAATAAAAAAATCAAATACTTAGGAATGAATTTAACAAAAGAGGTAAAAAACGTATACACCGAAAACTATACAAGACTGTTAAAGGAAATCAAAGAAGACCGAAATAAATGGAAGAATATTCCTTGTTCATACATAGGAAGACTGAATATTATTAAGATGTCTATCCTACCAAAACTGATCTACACATTCAATGCAATCCCAATAAAAATCAACACAGCAGTCTTTAAGGAACTAGAAAAACTAACTATGAAATTTATTTGGAAAGGAAAGAGACCCTGAATAGCCAAAGACATACTGAAAGAGAAAAACGAAATTGGAGGAATCACAGTACCTGACTTCAAAACATACTACAAAGCTATGGTGGTGAAAACAGCATGGTATTGGCATAAGGAGAGACACACAGACCAATGGAATCGAATTGAAAGCTCTGATATAGAACCTCACATATATAGCCACATAATATTCCATAAAGCCACCAAACCCTCTCAACTGGGAGAGAGTGGCCTATTCAACAAATGGTGTCTGGAGGACTGGATAGCCATATGTAGAAGAATGAAAGAGGATTACCATCTCACCCCATATACAAAGATCAACTCAAGATGGATCAAAGACCTAAATATAAGAGCCAAGACCATAAAAACCTTAGAAAGCAGTGAAGGGAAACATCTACAGGACCTTGTAGTAGGAAATGGCTTCATGACTATAACACCAAAAGCACGAGAAGCAAAAGAACTAATAGATAAATGGGACTTCCTCAAAATTAAAGTATTCTGCACCTCAAGGGAGTTTGTCAAGAAAGTAAAAAGGGAGCCCACACAGTGGGAGAAAATATTTGGCAACCATATATCTGATAAGAAACTTATAATTTGCATATATAAAGAACTCCTATATCTTGAAAATAAAAAGATAAACAACCCATTTAAAAAATGGGAAAAAGATTTAAACAGACACTTCTCCAAAGAAGAAATACAAATGGCTAAAAAGCACATGAAAAAATGCTCCAAATATCTAGCTATCAGGGAAATGCAAATCGAAACTACAATGAGATACTGTCTTACACCCATACGATTGGCAGCTATGAAAAAAACAGAAGAATACAAATGCTGGAGAGGATGTGAAGAAAGGGGAACACTCATCCACTGCTGGTGGGAATGCAGAAGGATCCAACCATTCTGGAGGACAGTATGGCGGTTTCTCAAAAAACTAGCCATAGATTTTCCATATGACCCAGCAATACCACTGCTGGGTATATACCCAGCAGAACTGAAAACAAGGACACAAACCGATATATGTACACCAGTGTACATTGCAGCATTGTTCACTATTGCCAAAAGTTGGAATCATCCCAAATGCCCATCAACAGATGAGTGGATCAGTAAAATGTGTTATATACTCACAATGGAATACTACTTGGCTGTAAGAACAAATACACTACAAACACACGTGATAACATGGATGAATCTTGAGAACCTTATGTTGAGTGAAGCAACCCAGGCATTGAATGACAAATACTACATGAACTCAGTGATATGAAATAAGCAAGCTGCCTCAGAGAGCAAGAGACTGAACGATAGGCTTACAGGAAATCGGGGGGTGGAGGAAGGATGTGAGCCAACGTCTGCAGGGGTGGAATTTATGACGAGCTGGTGGTAAGTATGAACACAAAGAATAGATAAAAAGGGGGCAAGGGGTTGCCTTTGGGAGGGGCTTTGCAGGTTTGAGGGTGGCTTGGCATGGGCGGACGGGTAATATTGCCCAAAAGTGGGAGTAGGGAGGGGTAGCATACGAACATAGGAGAGTGTCAGGTGTTGGTGGAGAGTAAAATGCCGAGAAAATCGTATCAAAATATAATTGAGAGGGTTACCTGTTTAGAGTGCTCAGAGGGTATGGTCTGATGTGGGACGGGCTCCTGCGGAATGTCTGAATGCTCATTTTGCCAGAGTGGGTGGCACCATTGGATAGAGACCCAAGTAGTGAGAGTGGGGGTGGACCCACATCCTGGGGAGGACTAATGCCATCAAATAGAGGGAACTGTATCCCTCGAGAGAAAGGGTGGCTCCCAGGGCATTGGGGCAGTTGAGCAAGTTAGGCCCTGAACTCTATTCCAACTATCTCTGGACGTGGCTCCTCGTGAAACGGAGGTTGGCTGTCACTGTGGGCACCAAGGTGGATGGGAAAATGGATGCTAAATGAGTGGAACCAAGGTAAATGGGGGGTAAGAGAGGAGTTTCGCGAGAGTACACAAGGATGGATATAAAACATGTAATATTACACCATAACATATAGGAGACGACAGACTGATAATGTAAACCATAATGTAAAACATAGGATAACTAAAAAATTAGAAAACTGTGTATCCTAAAGTAAGTACCACAATGTAAGCACAGATGTCACCTTGTTTGAAAGCTATTGTCTCAGACTCTGTACATCACTTTAAGTAAATATGATGTGAATTGGGTGTAAGTGTATCG